>NC_059332.1:78739953-79061897 GCF_018350155.1 Leopardus geoffroyi
AGTTTACTTTTGTCCACTCCTACCAGTTTCTGTATTTATTGGTTGTATGACAATTTTTTATTTTTTGGTTGGGGTTTAAATTTAGTTGAAGTAACCAGCTTAATTGCTCAGTAGTCTTAGTCTACTTAGCTTTATATCTTTTTCTGACTTAGTAATATTAGTATTTTTCCCAGATTTTTTATTATGAAAAATGTCAAACATAAGGTAGGTATCTTGCAGAATAGCCTTAATTTTGGATTTGTCTGAGTCCTTCATGATTAATACAAGAACTTTAAATCATAGTAGTCTTCAGTTTTTAGGTCCATTTGCTGCAAATAATTTTTATACTTGTGTCATGGCACTTAATAATTACTAATATTGACCTAATTTCATTTCATTCTGTTACTGAATATGATCTTAGTAGAGAGATCTATAAGTAAGGGTTCTGAGAATGGGATCCTAATTTTTAGAAGATCTGTGTTCTCTCTGTTTCTAACAGATTTCTTCTGTGGCCTTGAATGCATTATACAACCATTCCACCTGTGCTATATAAAACACACAGAATTGCTTACCCTTTAAAACAATTTAGTGGATTTAATGACTGATGTTTATAAAGCCCATAGAATATGTTAAAATATAGCTAAGATGGTAATAATTAGAGAAATGATTATGATATTTTTTGGTCCTTTCAAATAAGCTTTCATTTAGTTTAAGTGTTGTATCTTCAGCAGACATTTCTGTCTCAGATCTGAAGCAAAGGGACACTAACCTTAAATGCCTGCCTACTGTGTGGTAAGCATTGGGCTAGAGTCTTCAAATGCATCTCCTCATTTAATTTTTAAGCCTCCATCTAACCTGTGAAATATGTGAATTCTTATTTCCATTTTATAGACCAGGAAACCCAGGGTCAGAGTGGTTTGGTAACTTGCTGTGTACTACAAACCTAGTAAGTGCTGCAATCAGGCTGTGAGCCTAGAGCTTTGTACATTTGTGAGTTGAGCTTTATTATGAGAACTGTTCTAAATACTTCTGAAATATCACATACATTGAGGAAAATCTCTCCCCCCAAATTTGGTAGCTACTAGTGAAGAATTTATACCATCTTTTTCTGACCAGAAACATTTAATATATACAGGGTGTTAAGTATATTAATTTTCCCATTACAGTATGTCTCCTGTCACTGATTATATTCTAGGATGTTGGCAAAGGATGAACTGATGACCATACTTCAGAAATGTTTCAAGGTTTTTAAGTCCTCTTCTGAAAAGCAGCTTGGGAGCACAGCAAAGAGAATAGAGGAGTTTCTGGCCCAGTTTCAGAGTCTTGATGGTGAGAATATAGCATCTTGCCAATTATACTGGCTATGAAATTTAACTAAATAAAATAACATGGAAAACCCCATTTTCTGATGTTTGAGAGATAAAGAGATAAAGTAGTTCATGGGCAGTCAGCATACCAACCCTCAGAATATCATATCCTGACAATCACAAATAAGACAAGTGGTTCTCTTCCAGATTTGGTTTGAACAATGAAGATCATCAAATGGTCAGGAAAAAAAAATTCTTTCCAGATGGACAGCTTAGAGGACTTACATTTACCTTAAGAAAAAAAAAGAAATCAAAAAGATTGGAGAGAGTAGCAGGGCATCATAATTAAGGACTCCTTTTAGATGTTTTTTCTTAAGCATTTCATCAAGTTCTTTTAGATTTCAAAAACACTGCATAAATCATTTGTAAGCCTGAAGAATTAATAGCTGTGAACCACTTTCACAAAAATGAGGCTCATTGGTATGCTGATTACCAAAATATGCATGAGGTTTGCTTTAATCTGATTTATAAAAGCTATAATCTTTCAGTCCTAAATGAACTGAGGCAGCCTGGCATTCCCATGTTGAAGTGTTGTAATTTCCTTGATTTTGCCTGACCGCCACACGGTCATTTATATTTGCTGAATACTGCGATGCCTGATTGTGTATAAGTAGCCATGTTATGATGCAGCAGGACTTCTCTGTGTTTTCCAGGGGCACCATGGATTGATACTGATCGTTAACTTTTCATGGGCTCTTCTCTTGCTCTCATTCTAGCACTAAAGTATGGTATTCTTTTGGTAAAACAAACAAAAAGAGTATGGACCCTTTATTTTCCCCTACTTAGGGAAATTTTACTTTGGGAGGTTGAGGGAATGAGGCAGCGTGGTATGTAAGCACATAGATTGGACGTGGCATGATGAAAATACTTCACACTTGGAATGTCTGTCAATCCTTTCTACATTTGGCAAGTGTTCCTTTGTCTTGAAAATCCTTTGGATTAAAGGAAACTGCTTTTGCTGAGATCCCTCCATATCTGTCCACAGCTGCCATGCTAGGTCAGTGGAAGATGAAGAGAAAGTTTCCTTGGCTGGAGTGACATGAGCAGCCAGCACGAGGAAGTACAGTACTAAGAGGGTTCGCTTCAGGCTGTGTGTAGGCATTGCTCTTTTGCACTGTAGCATGAGCTGAACCATTTTTCAAATCATATTTTAAAGGACTGGAGATTAGTGTAGAAATCATTGAGTTCAGTTACAAACAGACTAAAGCCCAGGAAGAGAATGTACTTCCTCCAGATCCCACAGCTAGCTAGTGCTAGCACCCGGGCTCCAGCTCCCCTCTCATAAGCCAGCTCATTGCTTTTGTTCATTCATTCATAATTTAAATGCCCCTTAACTGTGGTTATTGGGACAGTGAGGGGACACCCTTAAGGACATAAATAAGGTAAAAGACTTAATATATATAAGTAGGTAAATTTCAATCTTTTAAAAAATTGGACTCAATTTTTATTTTGTAAAATAAAACTTGATATTATAACAACATAAGCTGGTGAAATAAATTGTGATATACTAAATAATAAAGGAATGCAGCTTTTTGAAATGGGAAGTTTGGAGATTAAGATGATTAACATTCTGAAGATAAAGAATTTTACGAGTTGAAGTAAAACCACTGTAAAGAAATATCTGTATTGTCTATTCTCAGAAGTGATACTCTGTTAATAATAAAGTAAAATTAACACCCCCTCCCCCCAACACACACACACACATTAGACAAGTAGAGATATTTGACTATATGCTATCTCTGGTTCCTTAACTATGTTTTATAGTCTGGGTTTAAAATTACATTTGTAGGGTCACAGTGTCAGATCAGGTTTTCAAGGCTCTGCTACGTGCTAATGAAATGGCACAAAGAATTTATTAGATATTTAACCTTAAATTATATTTTTCTTGAATGAAGAATTATCCATAGCTAAGAAGAAATTTATTCTTTTAGAACAGTGCAGATTCTGCAGCCACATCCTCTTGTCTTAGATTTAGTCCAAATAAGCCATGTGAATGTGAAATTCCTAAAACTTGCCTTACACTAGGAAGAGGGTTGTTTTAGAGCCTCATGCTCTCCAGAAGCACAACTACACCTTTCACCAGCGACAGTTTTCTGTTCCCTTTGGTGCACTTTATTTCCCGTGGAGTTCTAGAAATATTTGTTCTTTTGACTGGAATGGATTTACCCTAGTTGCTGTATATTGGTTTTATATTCAAAAGCAGAAGCCAAAGAAGAAGAAGATACTTCAGGGCTACAGTCAAAGGGGCTTCAGAAGACAGACCTTTATCATCTTCAGAAGGTAAATTTTCCTTCCAACTGCATCTTGCAACACTCCTTTTTTTAGTGTGTGCTCTAGATTAGCTCTGCCTGTGTTTTTGTTTTTATTTTTCATCCACAATCAGGAACAAAGCAGATTTTGTAACACACTTATAAATTGAACATCCTGTTTATCTGACCCACTGCCATCCTCATTCTCTATTTACAAAGTCTGGAATTTACTAGCCAACATAGGTGGAAACTGTTCCTTCAGGCTTAGAATAGGAATTAACCAGCAGTAAGGAAAAAATGGGAACATTTGTTGCAAAAAGGTATCTGATTATTTATCTGATGCATTTGACTTTTTGTTTGATCAAACAGAAATCCATAAGAACCTAACCCATTAATTTTAGGGACTTGACTTTTTAATGCATAGTCACTAGAGAGCAGGAACTGAGCCACAGTACACCCAACATAATCTTTGTCAGTTAATTCTAACTTTAGGATCTTGGTTGTCAAAGTAAAGAACATTCTTTGTATCATGATACCAAGTTATGATAAATGTAAACTTTCAATCAAAGCAAGGCAGAACACATTGAATTTATTCTCATGGCCAAAGTGTAAGGATTTTTTTCCTTCTACTTATAAGTCCTTTTCTTTTTTAAGAAAAATTTTTTAAAGTTTATTTATTTATTTATTTATTTAGGCGGGGGAGGGAGAGAGTGAGTGCACATGCACAAGCTAGGGAAGGGTGAAGAGAGAGAGGGAGACACAGAATCTGAAGCAGGCTCCAGGCTCTGAGTTGTCAGCACAGAGCCTGATGTGGAGCTCGAACCCATAAACCATGGGATCATGACCGGAGTCAAAGTCGGCTGCTTAACCGACTCAGCCACCCAGGCTCACCCCATATAAATCCTTTTCTTAAATGAACCAATGGGTTGTGGATTGTGAGCACTCTACTGTATAATAACAATGAAGCGAACTGCTCTTTTTCTTTTTCCCTGAAATAAACTTGATATATATTTGAAGCAAAACACTTAGGAGGAGAGATTCTTTGCAGACCCTAAAAATAAAAAATAAACGCAACCCACATTGATCTTGCTCTTTCTGTGCACATTCTGTCTGTGGACCTAGAGCTCCCCTCTGAGTTTTCTGTTGCAGAATCACCAGAAAAAATATGTTCTTTCATCCATAGTCCTTATTGGAAATGAAGGAATTAAGAAGAACCAGTAAGAAGCAGACCAGGTTTGAAGCACTCAGAGAAAAAGTTGTCAACTTCATTGACAGTCTGGTGAGGTGAGTCTGTTGCTCTTAAGAGCTAAAAATCAGGCTATTTTCCCAATAACACTGGGGTGATAGCTGTCCATAGCCAATCCAGGGCACTTTCTCCTAGATTAGGCTTTATGCTTTTCAGGCCCCTTCATCTAGCTTAGAATTGTAATTTTGATTCATTTTCCATCCTTATTAAGATGTCTCATCAAAGGACTAGTTCATTCCTTTACTGCCAGTTCAAGAACACAGATTTAAATTTGATCTATCTAGTTCATTAGGCTGGGGTTGGAGGAGTGGGGTGTGAAAATAGAAAGCTGAGTGTTTTTTACCCTAACAACAGAATGTTTGCATTGCACTGTATCCTTGCTCTGCCTGTGCTGGGAGTATGATGGGTCTAGGCCAAGCCCAGAAGACACAGCCAGCTAGCCATAATGCCCTCTTTTATCCAGAGTAAGGCGCTTCTAATTCTAAAGAATACCAGTGCAACTTATTATCAGCACTAGATTCATGTTGAGAAATGTAATTTAGAAGTGCATTAGCCTATATTTTAAGATTATTTCTTTTTGGGAAACCCAGATCATTCTGATTCATAGATTTCCCAAAAGCCAATTTTATGTAGCTGTGTAGGATTTCCCACCTAAGCCGCCTTTCAGGCAATTGGGACATGCTATAAGGGAAAAAAAAAAAGAGAGAGAGAGAAGTGTGAAAACTAAAATGATTTAATAGTTAAAAAATAGGAAAAAGCTGTTATTTATCATTGCTTATTCTGTATTTTAATGGCAGTTCAAACAGGAGGCTAGGCACTGAATATAATCAAGTGCCGAAAAGAACAGCTCAGTTACTGAAGGCAGAGTAGTTTTCTGATAAATGACCTGTCCTTCTTCAAAGTGAAAAGTTCCATTTTCCAGGACAGTGTGGGAGCCATTGTTGCTAATCATTAGGGAGAAATTGCTAATGTCATGCAAGAGGTCCAAATGATCAACCAAGTGTGACAAAAGGTAGGTTAAAGTAAGAAATGTGTCATGTAAAAGTGATGCAATGCAACATCGAATTGACCTGCTGGCCGGAATTGACCTTTTAGAACTTTAGTTAACCTTGCCCTCCTGTTAACCTTGCGCTACTGGGCTTTCCTGTTCTGTAGTTTTTGCCCCAGGTTTCTGGCTCCTTTCCTTTACCGACCTGTGGCCATTGTTATTGCTAAAAAATGTAGTGTATTTTAACATAATTGTAGGCTAAGTGCCAGGTTCCTTTCTAAGTTCCTACAAATCCCAAATTGTAGGCTTTGAAATCAAACAGCTATTCCTCTTTTGTGATCTTTGACCTAATTATGTCTGACTTTTTACCTTTCTGAGCGGTTACCGAAATAAAGTTGAGCATGATTAAATTGTGCTGTGTTGTGAAATCACAAAATTATCCATACTAGGATTTACTGTCTTTATCAAAATTGACTATCCCAGGCAGGAAGAGATTAGGATTGTAGCATGTTAGAACTAAAAGGGACCTGAGGAGTCATGTGGCACCCAAAGCCCAGAGTGAAGCTAGGACTTCTGGATAGTCACACAGTCCTAGTCTACTGACATCCATCAAAAGTCCCTCTCCATTTCTCCATACAGTCTCCAAGGAGACCACATCACAGATGTTTGAAGAGTTTGGAGTCCTGGAGAAAAGATGTTTGTTAAAGATAAATGTAAACAATAGACTTTGAGAGACAGGGTTCTCAGTTTACCTTGAGCAGTTCTTGATGAAACTACTGAGAATTATAAGTACTACTTTCTAAGTTACTGTTTTCACCAGAATACAAACTTCAACTTTGTAGCCCTTGTTGACACGAAGTGGTCCTATCAGTTCCCACAAAACCACCTCTTTTGTTTGTGACCTCTGCTTCTCCCAGCAAATAAGCTGCAGAAGTATGCTTCTATGCTAATCTCCACATTTGCAGTTGGACAGAAATCCTAATGTGTGATGATGTTTTGTCACTGTTGTTGTTCAACTAATGTAGCAGCCCAGTGTAAACAAAATACAGGCATTTATTTTATTTTGCCTCTGATGGAGGTTCTTTGAGGGTATCCACATAGACCTTTTGCCTTGGGAATTACCTGAATTTCTAAACATTAAATAAATATAAAGATGTTAAAAAGGGAGAGGAGTAAAAATGAAAAATGTGAGATAATAGTTTTTTTCTGAAACTGACTCTGTCTGGTTGCCTTGTTTGATTTCCAGTCCTTACTTCATAGCAGGGACTTCCAACAGGGTCTTTTAATGACAGTCATTATAATGATTGGGGAGAGACAGCCTGAGGTTGGTGCAGGAAGAGCTGATTACAAACTGGGTAGCCAGCCAGCTGGGGAGGCAGTTGATGTTACAAAACCTGTGCCAGAGGCTACAGCTAATTTAACCTTGAGTAAGAGGTTAGCAGTACTTAAGGTACAGAATGCTGATCCTTAGCACCAATTCAAAATCCTAGACTTTGCCAGTGGGTTTTCTTCTGATGAACTCTGGGGAAGGAGCATCATCTACAAGTGGAATGAGCAGGGGGCCAGGAGCTTTCTTAAGATGAGGAGAGGTGATGTGCATGGTTAATACCTCCATGTCCTCTTTTCCTTAAAGCTACTGACCACACAGGTGGAGCAGGTGTAGAGGGATTTTGTCCCAAGAGGGGAGACAGCCAGGACAGCCAGGGGGAAGAAGAGGGTAATTTCTTTGGTGGCGAGGCTGAGGCAGCTGCTTTTTCTACCTGCACTTGGTGAACTGACACAAATCTGTCATGTGGCTAAAATATTTAAAGCCCAGGACAGGACTAAGTCCCCTGAATCTTTATGAAGGCATGTGAATGAACTACTTTAAACAAGTTAGTGACTTACTACTCTTACCCTTGCGTTGTGTTTGCCAAGGTTTCTCCCTTCCAATTTGCTACCCTCCAGGCCACTCAAGAGTGATGTCACTGTCAGGGCACAGGCAAGCTGATAGGCTCATTAGACATTGAAAGTGAACTTTTTAATGCTTTATTTCCTAAGTTCAAATTTCATTAAAATTGGTTTGTCATCTAGCTCATAAATAAGAGAAAAAACACAAGTTTCAGTGGTTTTTCTAATTGAAATTTTAGTGATGAACAGTTGGCTTAGTTTTCTAATATTCTGAAGCTAAAATTTAGCCTTTTCTGTCTTCGAAAGTAAAATTTAATTCTAACATATAAAAACCTCCCACGTATCATTTCTATGAAACTTCAAAAAATTTTCCATGTTCCCAAAAGAATTTCCTAACTTCTTAAATCCAGGTCTGTCTGAGGCCTGTGTTGTAAACCCTGCCAGGAGTTACAGGTCTGCTGTGGTAAGGAGTGTAGCTATCTTGGTTTTCTCAACAATTACTTCAAGAAAGTATTCTTTAATACTGTAAGGTATCATAAAGCTTTTGAGCAGAAATGTAACTTAAGTACATTTGTTCCTAAAGGTTTAAATCAGAACTGAAATACAGTTTCTTAAACTCTAATAGTCTGAAAGTTTTAAAAAATATTGTATGAAAAAGGTACAATTCTGAGTGAACCTGTACTATTATATTTGGCTTTTGTTTCATTTGTTTTTGGTTCTTGATTTTGCTTTTTAAGTAAGTTGCTCAGTCTTCCAGAGGACTGACAAAATGTTACACTGAAAATAAACCTGTGCTTATCTAAAAGCAGATACCTACCTCCCTTTGGCTGTTTCAGAGAATACCTTCTGCTTCCAGAGACACAGCCTCTGCACGAGGTGATGTACTTCAGTGCCGCCCACACCCTGCGTGCACACCTGAACGCTGCTCCCAGAATCGCCCTCCACACTGCACTCAACAATCCTTATTATTATCTCAAGGTAAAAAGCCTATTTGTTACTCTGAAAGTTTGATTCAGACCCCAGGCTTCATTTACCACAAAAATATTGTAAATTTGCAGTCCTAATAAATGGGGAGTTGGTAGCGCAGGATTATACCTCTTTTAGGTGTAAAAAAATTCTTTACTTTAGACTTTAGAGGGCATTTTCTAAGCCAGTGAATAATGCTGCCAACTTTCGATTGTGTGTAATTATCTTCCCCTTCATGTGGTAAAATGCCAGATCACAGGCATGAAGACACCAGAGTATAATGCTACTACTCTTGTGAAAATAAATGTTTCCTACAGACATAACATCAGATCATGGACCAAACAGTATTTAAAAGATCCAGATGGTTTCTGATATAAGAAATAAATAGTTTGGGATTTTCAATCAAAGAAAGATCTACTCCGAGAGAGTATCTCAAGAGCTGAGTATAGAGGATGGCCAATAATCTGGCAGGGATGAAACTCCTAAAACCCAGACATATTTGCTAACTCCAAGAAGCTTTTCTTGGGGCACCTGGGTGGCACAGTTGGTTGAGCATCTGACTCTTGACATCTGCTGAGATCATGATGTCACAGTTTGTGGGATCAAGCCCTGCATCGGGCTCTGCACTGACAGCACGGAGCCTGCTTGGGATTCTCTCTCTCTCTGCTGCTCCCCTGCTTGAACACATGCTCTCTCACAAAAGAGACTTAAAAAAAAAAAAAAAAAAGCTGTTTTTTAAACAGAGTTCAGTACAGTTCAGAGTTTTAAAAACTTCAGATGAAGCCATCATTTTAAACATTTCAGTAAGTTTATGTATACGTGAAATAATCTGTTGGCAATTTGCTAATACATTCATTTGTTTTGAACTCAACTAAACACCTAGAAATCTTGGCCCAAAAGATATTTAAGAAATGATTCCATAAAAATCTATGAAGAATGTTCCACTTTACTGGTTTTCTATTCCAAAATGGCACTCAAGCTAGCATGCTAAGCATTACAAGAGAATACTGAGTAGGAAGATAGAAATCAGTGGTTTTCAATGATGGTGGTAGTGGGGAGCTTGAATATTTCATATTTAAAGCACAAAATATTTTTACTATATAAAACACAAATTAAAATTTCTCTTCAGTGGTAGGTCACAGTAGAGATCTGGTATGATTTTAAGAGTCTTTGGGGAGGATATATTACAACCTCCATGTGTATGTATGTGTGAGAGATTGTCTCAGTAAGAACTATAGATTTCAAACAAGTTAAAAAAGATGGTTTTTGTAGGAGTTAGTTAGGATCTGCAGTGTTTGACAGCTTTTTGAGAAGTAACTTACAACTCTGGTAGTGGTATGTTGGTATTAATAGAGAATAATTATTGCTATAATTACAAGTGTTAGAAGTGGCATTTTATTGAAAATCCCAAGAAAGTCCATAAACTTTTTATGGAAAATACAAACGCATTAGGGTCTCTGAAAATAATAATGCATGATTAAAATTGAAAAATTAATAATTGGATTAAAATGAAAAATACACTTGTTTTCTGATCCTGATTATTCTTCCAGTGACTAGGAGGTAAGGGGATGATGATGAAGACCTAATCCAAAACAAGAGCTAAGTAACTGTTAGTAAATGCAGCTCACTAAATAAAGGAAACCAAAGACTCCCATGTACTGGCTTACTGAATTTAGTTTGAGGGTTCATTAATGGCTGCTTGTGTTCCTAATCATTTCTAAAAGGCAGACATCTTAGTTTACTGTTGTTTTTAGAATGAAGCACTGAAAAGTGAAGAAGGCTGCATTCCAAATGTCGCCCCGGACATCTGCATAGCATATAAACTGCACCTCGAGTGTAGCAGGCTAATCAACCTTGTGGACTGGTCAGAGGTAGGTCAGGGGGAAAAGAGCAAGCTGTATATTTGCCTTGCCATCCGTGACCATTCTCCTGGGGTTTTAATACTTTTGGTACTTTGGAACTCATCTTTCATTTTTTTAATGCCCTGTTCTTTTGTTTGGAAAGCGTAAATCCCCTCATATTGCAAAATCTCCTCCAGATAAGCAGGTCATTCAGCGGTCCCACTCCAAGTCCCGTGCACTCTGATTCCACACCTCAACCAAGTGAATTTTGTGAGTGTGCCAGGTCAAAATAAGTATGTGACCTACCCCTACAGTTAACAGTAAGCAGGAGCTAAACAGTTTAGGTTGGTTCTGTTATTCCACAGAAGTGTATTATTAACTAGTGTTTCCCTTATCACATAAAACAAAAAAAATATTGGAATAGCTATACAACAGATGTAGCAATCAGGAAGTACAAGGAATGCTTGGCAAGGCAACCGAGGACTGTTGTTACTAAGATAAATAACTTCTTTCCATCCTCAGAAGAACATTACAAAGTTAACTCTGTCAGAGGCCGTATTTAACAGATGTCACCATTTAAAAATATGCATGATTGGCACCTTCTAAGAAGATTAGTTTTAAGAATCTGAAATTTGGTGCAATATTTTAAAAATGTGCCAGCTATCAGCAGCAGTACTTGACCTGGCTTCATACAGTCATCAAATGCAATAAAAGATACTTGGCAGTGATAGAGATTTTTATTTTCTTCTGTCTTGTCTCTCAAAAGGCTTTTGCAACAGTTGTGACAGCTGCTGAAAAAATGGATGCAAATTCTATAACCTCAGAAGAAAGGAATGAAATCATCCAGTATCCTTTTTTAAAAAACCAGTTCTACAATGTCCAGGTTTACATGGCGTATCAGCCTATAGTTTCTCCAGACTTATTTTAGAGATTTATAAAGATGTGCCCCAGACAACATTATTACTTGTTAATATTAACCATACCATCCCAGAATAACTTGTTTCTAAACACTTATTCCAAGTTTAAAATGAGACCAAATCCCAAACTTGTATCAAGGTCATACTCCCGAATTTAGCAAAAATGTCCCATAACTGTCATTGTAATTATGTTTTTCTAAGGTGATCGATGATGTACTATTAGAATTTGAAGGGGAAGCAATTTTCAGACTAAGAAAAATTAGAATTAGGTAAGCTTTAAGCACTTTACCATTCATGTCTTGTCGACAGTGGATTCTAATTACATTTGATGTTTTCCAGTAAGGGTTACGGTTTAATTTAGGAATAGATATTTGAACTTTACTTCAGTTTAACAACTGATGTTTTAACATTGAGATTTTAACCTTTTTGTCAAAAAATATGGCAAATTTCCTTAGCCACAGCCTCCAGTGCTCGATTTATTAGAGCTGTTTCCGAACTAGAACTTTTAGGATTTATAAAACCTACCAAACAGAAGACTGACCATGTGGCAAGGCTAACATGGGGAGGCTGCTAGAAAGCAAAAAGGGCACCAGTCATATTTATAAACCACCATGAGACTGTTGGTGAGAAATGTATAATCCTTGTGTGATGCTTCACCACAAATAGACTGCTCACCCCAAACAGGAACATATCAAAATACCTTTGGAGGACTTTAGAATCCAACAAATGATATGCTTACATTTTAACTAAAACCTCTCGCACATTATCACTGCAGTTTTCAGTCATTTCTAAATTATAAATGTTCTTGAGCACCCATAGTTTATAAATGTAATAAATTCCTTTATCCAGGAGTATAAATTCTTTGCAGTTTGTTTAATAGTACTCATTACTGCTCCCTCAGTTTCTTGAACTGGCATTCCTCCCTTTAGTAAATTGTATAGTAAGTAAAATGAATATTCTACAGGTTTATTTCTCCTAGTGACTAGAGGTTCTAAAACTGCCTCTGCTGCCCCATTTCCTTTAGTCTGAAAAAATTTTAAATCCCAAGCTCTTTGGCTTTATGCTTAAATACAGTAAATATTCTACTTTAGAATGACCCATCATGGAGTTGTAGAGACTGTAAGATCTTTACAAATCACATCTCAATTTTAGGATATCCAACTGAGGAAAGTAAAGTCCAAATAGAATGACATCCGGATCTCTTCCATAACAAGAACTCAAGACAGTGAAACAAAGCTACCCTGAGTTCATTATTTAATGTTCTACTCCCATGAGAGTTCTGGGACATATCTTTAAGAGTATTCACTTACCAAAATTACCATGAAGATATGACCACAAGGGGGAAAAAAATCAAATTCAGTAGAAACTCGCTTGTTTCACAAACCTTAGTACGAACTATGTAATTATAGGCTTTTTGTGTGTGTGCTGAAGTCAACTTGAATGTAGAAGTAATTAAATTTTAACATAAAGACGTTTTTTTAAATGTTATTTGAGAGAGAGCACACACGTGCACACAAGCGGGGAGAGGGGCACAGAGAGGGAGAATCCTAAGCAGGCTGCGTGCTGTCAGCAAGGCTGATGTGGGGCTCCATCTCCTGAAGCAGGAGATCATGACCTGAGCTAAAATCAAGAGTCGGACACTTAACTGACTGAGCCACCCAGGTGTCCCTAATATAAAGAAATTTAATGGATAGCTTAAACTTCAATCCTGGAGTGTGTAAAGACATGTCATATAGTATAGAGTATCTTTGTCCTCTCAACATGATGGGCTGAAATGACATTATTGGGTAACTGCTCCCTTACCCCTCTTTCTGCTCCAAAAACAAAAATGTTAGATGCACTAGATCTCAAAAACAAATTGTCAAAATGTTGCCAGGCTCTAAAACAAAGGGAAATCCCAAGGTACCAGAAATAAGATCAAATGCATGCCAGAACAGAAAACATTTAGCCCTGTAGAGCTGTTAGAAAGACAATTATCAGAGTAGCATTACTCTGAGGTAAATGTCTTCTCATCATCTTAAAGATGCCAGGATTTCTCATGGAGTGGTAAACACATGTACATATGTGCACAAAGAGCTATCAACGTGGAAATTAAGGAATTTGTGATATGCAGACACAAACAGCACCACCATAAGGAAGAAACTGGACACATAGAGGCATTTGACACTTTGGAATCCATAAAGGCAGAGCCTCTGTCAAATGCATATGATTAAAGCAAAGAATAAATTCCTATTCTGTGAAGTCTCCATGACTTACCTTCACAGCAACTAGCTCAGTATTTTTTTTTCATTCCCCTCCAGTCAAATGTGCCTTCACCATGTGTTTCATTTTTGGTAACAGTTGGTAAAATCTAAGGAAGGGGAATGTATGGATAATTTTGAGGATTTTCCACCTATTGCCTATTTAAGCGAGGCAGTTGACAATGGGAAAAGTTTTCCAATATCCCATGTCTTGTTAATATGAAGACACCATCAATATCTACAATGTGATTTCCTCCAGCTTTCAAATGGTGCCAGTGAGCACCAGAGAAAATTATGTTTAGAAATTATGAATTTCAAGGACACTCAGAGCAAATTGCTTATTATACTGTAAGGTACAGAGGAACTGGCCTCATACAGACAGGCTTACCTCTGAGGCACCCTGAGAAGTCGTAGCCCTGCTTTCGTTTTTCTTTTGTTGGGCATTTAGTTGAATTCATGCTACCTGAATGCGTATCATGCACTGAACCACTTTTCTTATTACCTACTTTAAAGAATAGGTCAGAGTAGCAAGACGGAAACTGTTGTTTTTATAGTGAATATCCAAAAAAGCTATGAAATTAAAGCTCATGAAGCTCATTAGTGGGATTTCTGGAGCATTAAGTGTCACCTCAGTTCTGCGTCCATTTCTTAATATAGTAAAACCAAAATACCAAAATGGGATATTCTGATTCATTACATCTTTGTTCGATGAAATACTACTCTGCAAACCCTGTAGTAGTTTGAAATTCATTAAAAAACTGTTTACTGAGTACATACCATACTCTAGGCACTGTTCCAGGCACTGTGATACTTCACTGAACAAAGATCTTTGCCCTCACTGCCCTCTAACAGAAGAACAGATAATTATATAGTTATGTGTTACAGAAAAAAAAAAAAAAAACAACAAAACCAGGATATCAAGCTGCAATTTTAAATAGTAGTCACGGCAGGTCTCACTGAGAGGAGTTTTTGAACAAGTTGGTAAAAGATTTACCCCTGAAGTTTTATAGACGTGCACTGTTGGCAGAGAACAGCAGGAATATACAAACTACATGGGAGGATCAGGAGGCAGCCAATGTGGGATAGGCAGGGTGAGCAGGCAAGAGACCAGAATTAAGGAAGGTGGGGTAGAATGCATGTAATTTAGGGCCCTGTAGACCACTGTAAAAGTCTTTGACTTTTACTTAGGGTAGGAAGCCATCTAAGTAAAAGATTTAGATCTTTAAATGATCACTGTGACTGCTATAGGAGACTGGGAGAAGTGGTAAGGAGACACAGATGAAGCAAAACAAAAACCACAAGACCACAATTGGGCAATCACTGACTAAGGAAGAGATGGTGAGACTGGAGACGGAACCAAGACTACTAGATGGACTGTTTTTTGGCTGAGAAACTAGAATAGAGATGCCATTAACTGACTGGGAATGATGATTTGGAGGAAAAGTTTGAGAGGCAAAAATAAGGAGTTTGGTTTTAGACATAAGTTTTAAGACCTCTATTAAACATCCAAGTGGAAATGCCTCCATAGACTAAGAATATAATATTTTTTAACATAATTTCCTACTTCTATCAAGGCAAATAAGTTTCTTTCAAGTTTATTTTGAGGGAGAGGGAGAGAGTGTGAGCAGAGGAAGGGCAGAGAGAGAGGGAGAGAGAATCCCAAGCAAGCTCTGCACTTGTGATGTGGGGCTCAGACTCAGGAACTGTGAGATCATGACCTGAGCCAAAACTAAGAGATGCGTAACTGTCTGGGCTACCTAGGAATGCAAGAGGTTAATACAATCTTATGTCTTTAGGATTAGATGTGGTCACCAAACTGAGTATGAACAGAGGTGGCAAGGAGCCCAAGGTTAAATCCTGGGGCATATGTATGTTTTAACATTTAGAAAAATGAAGACTGAGCCAGCAGGGAACAAGAAAAAAGTTATGTAGAACCAACTGAAACACTTTTCAAGGTCAAATGTTGATTAGATTTAGCACTGTGGAAATCACTGGTAGTTTAAATAGAGTAGTGGAGAAAAGTCTGACAGGTATCCTGTATCAAATGACCTAACAAAATGTCCAAACTTATCACTAGTCCTGGGAAAGCCAGCCATACATTGTGTGATGTAACATGAACACTACAGCAGCATCTTGTATTAAATAAAAACTTTAGGGACGCCAGAGTGGCTCAATTGGCTAAGCTTCTAGTTCATGGTTTCACTCAGGTCATGATCTCACAGTTCATGGGTTCAAGCTCTGCGTCGGGATCCATGCAGCCAGTGTGGAGTCTGCTTGGGATTCCGTTCCCTCTCTCTCTGCCCCCTCACCCCTCCCCCTCCCTAAATAAACTTTAATTACTTTAGACCTAGCGTCCAGTTTACAGTTCAAAGTGATACAAAAGGTTAAATTAAATGACACTATGAAGAAACAGTCAAGAAGACAACAGGTCTAGTTGTTCCAGAAAGTCACAATCTTGATTTAATCCTGCTTTAGGGAGAAAAAAAAGCTGCAAACGATCTTTGGGGAACTAATGGGAAAATCTAACTATGGCCCGTGTGTTAAATTAGGGAAGTATTTTAAGTAGAACAATGGGATTAAAGTTCTGTATAGAAGAACCATCTTATTCTTAGGAGATAAATCATGTATGTGTTCTTTGAAAGTTAAAAACACACATATGAAAGAACAATGACAAGGTAATTTTTCACATTAAGTTGGTCACTTTCTATGAAATTTTCCTAATAGAAGTTGGTGAAAAGGGAGTAAAACTAGAAAACTCTTGACTTTTGCTGTAAAGGTGGTAGCAGAAAAAAGGGTAATAACTGGAAGAAGGATCACAGGATCAAGATTTTTCTTTTAATGTTTATTTTTGAGAGTGAGAGAGCTGGTGCCAGCGTGAGCAGGGGAGGGGCAGAAAGAGAGAGAGAAAGAATTCCAAACAGGCTCCGAGCTGTCAGCTCAGAGCCCGATGTGGGGTTTGAACTCATAAACCATGAGATCATGATCTGAGCTGAAACCAAGAGTTGAGGCTTAAGTGAGCCACCCAGGCGCCCTCAATTTTTTTAATAGCATATTTTGTGTGTTTTGGGGAATGATCTAGTAGAAAATGGATGCAGTAATAGAGAAGACTCATCTTTCAGTGAGACAGGTATTTGGATCTAATGCTCCTTACCTAAGGCAAGCACAGGAGCAGAGCATTGGAAAGCCTTGTCTAGCAACAGGCAAGGGACAGGCTATTAGGTGCTTTAGAAGATTTGCTTATTAACACCAATTACTGTATATAGCAACCTAAGTACAGCACATACCAGTACTGCCTTTTAATAAAAGAATGACTGTTAGCACATATAATTCTGTAACTATCTGTTAAAAAGCAATTTCAGGGATCTCTGGGAATTCAGAATCCCTAGGTAGCTATTACGATCTTTCTTACTAAGATCAAGTATGGTTGGTATTTAGACTAGAGTAATCAACTACTGGATCCATCTAAGTAAATCCAAGAAGTTGCTTACATTTTTTATTTTCTGGCATTACCTCACACATTACTTAAAATCAGTAAGTAGCCCATAAGCTAGAACTTTTTGGGAAGGTAATAAGCAGAAATTTGGCTGTGGAAGAAATTTTATTCTTGATCCAACTTGAATGTAGAATTAAAACTGTTATTACTTGTGGCTCCATTCAGACTGCCAGTACTGATTTTCCTTTTAGTAGATCTTGCCTTCCAAGTTAAACCAGCTCTTTTATAAATTTCATTCTGTGTGAAAACTCACACATGCTTACTTTGTTAAGAGTGTTTATCCTTTTGCCCTTACTGGGCTTAAGAAGGGATAAAATCCACTCTACTCCCACTCCCCCTCCGTATTCCAACTTACTGTCTACATTCTCCTAGAAACGCCCACATACCTACCAGTGGTTCTCAGCTGGGGACTGTTTCTTTCCCTAGTCCCCAACATGTGGCAATATATCTGGAAGTACCTTTTTGGTTGTTTCAGGTTGGGGGTTGGGGGTGTGCTACTGGCATCTAGTGGTAGAGGCCAGAGATGGCCTAAACATCCTGTGACATGTATGACTCCCACAACAGAGTGATCTGGCCCAAATTGTCAATAGTGCTGAGTTTGACAATCTCATTAGGTCATTAAAACTAGGTAGCTATTAAAACTAGGTGGCCATAAATTAGATGGATAATTTATGGCCACCCTGTGCTATACCAATGCTTCTCAACCATATAACGGGCATATGAATTATCTGAGGATCTTGTAAAAGCCCTTAAGCCCTGGCCTTGTTTAAACAAAAAATTGATGAGTTATAATCACCAAAATTAAAAAGGGAAAAAAAAAAAAAACAAACTTCTCTTTGACTAATTAGGTCAATTATAAATATATATGCCCCAGTACATTTATGATTGGTTTAATTAGTGGAAATATGCTAAAAGAATTCAACAAAAGAAATCACTGAAGCATTTTTTGCTCACTTCATTACAGCAAAGCTATGTTTGGAAAGGGAGTTAAATGTGATGAGTCATGTTTTCATCTATCATCCTTTAAAAAAAAAAAACTTGGATTCTACTCTTATCTTGGAGGTAAAAATTCTACAGCTGTTAAAACTGATTATATAACATTCTAGCATGCAGTTATAAGCAACTTGGAATCAGAACTCAGTTTTTGAAAATAGCACTCAAATCTGAGATTATTTGGTGTATGAAAAGATTTTTAAATCTTATTGGAAAATTAATTCCATTGATTCCTGAAAAATGCTTACATTTAAAACACTGGCTTTATTCAAGTACTACCCATCTGTACATTAAAGCAGATTAGAAGTAAATGTTTTATTCTTCCAACTAAATTCCAGTACTACAAGGGCAGTAAAACGACGACACACTGGGGAAAAAAATGCAGCAATAAACATTTGTTAAAACGATTGATAGAATAAATAAAAACTACCAAATTAAAAAAAAAAAAAAAAAAAAAAAGAAAGAAAACTTAAAAAAATCCATTCTGAAACCCCAAGAAGTCCTGGAATACAGAAATGCCCTCCCTCCTTCAATAATAATGTCCTGGGATTACATTCTAGATTATTAATAACTGGTTACAGCTTGGTTGTAGTGCACAATTAAAATCACACTAACTTCATCTGAAGTGTCATTCTACAGTTTTATTTACACAACCAGTGAAGGGCATGTTCTTAGAATACCAGCTTTAATCCTTTTCAAACATATTAATATAAGAAGCCAAATTGTAATGATACAGCAAATGAGGCCACTGGCATTAATACAGGTAGCAAAGGTCCACATCCAGATGGTACTGACATCAGGGAAATATCCGAAACCAGTTGCTGCCTAAGAGTGGTTGCCACTGACGAAAGCTTGAAATAACCTGTATTCACAGGGGGGTATTGGCATTGCTGCATGTCATAATTAGGACCTCTTGCAACAACTCAACAAGGAACAAGGCAGCCCACAAATGCAGAAAACGTGATTCATGAAACATCTAAAGGGGGAGGAAAAGGAAAATTAGTGCAAAGTCCAGGTCAAAATTCAAAGACATTCCAGATCTTCATCCCCAACATCGTCCTAGGTATTTAAATAACCAAAAAGTAAGCCTTAATAAAGTTTTGCCTATTTCCTCCAGCCTTTTTTGCTCCATGATTTTGTTAAATTCTCTTCTTGAGAATGTAGATAATTGTAATAAATGTCTTAAGAAATTATCTTGTTTTTAGTTCAAAGATGAAATACTTACAACTAGCAGGCTGTTCTCCATATCGTCGCATTATCTGATCATGCGTAAACTTCACAAATGCATCATATTGTTCTATAAATAAAGATACATATAAATTACACGACTTGCAAGATGTACTATTAGAGCCAGATAAACTGAAAAATCCAGTATGTATAGTGAAACAATTCTAAGTTGGCCCTTTGAATCAAACACATGACTTCAGTAATAATAATAATGTTATCAAATGGAAAGAATACAGAGTTTGGTCAGGAAACCTACATTTCAGTCCAAATTAAGTGACTTTTATGTATAGGCTGGGAAGCTTATTTCTTAACCTATTAAAAATAAAGGGCTTGAAATAAAAAGATCTTGCTCTGCTCTGAAAGTTTAGTAAGTGATCTTTGAATGGCAGTTTACTGCAATGAGGGGAAACAGGAAAACAGAAGCTTAACAAAATATATCCCAAAGCATCCACCTGTAACCTAATCAGATGTCACAGAAAAAGATGTCACATAACTAAGCAAATTTTCTTCCCTATATTAGCACCTTGATTTAACAACTTCAAAATAAAAAAGCTTATACTATCAACACCTAGTAAAATCTGTGGCTTAAAAAAATCAGGGAAATCCTGATTAAGTTACCATACACAATAGTGGAAAAGTTATCATGAAAGATGTAGTCTAAAAATCCAAAACCAAAGTCAGGTAAACAGCCGAAATCAAGTTTTCAGCACAGGAAAACCAAAAAAATCTAGTTCACATTGATACTACTGCTGATCTACATGGCTAACTTAATACTATTTCTTGAGGTCACTAAGGAAGGCCATGAGCTACAGGAAGGTTCACTTCCTTTCCTGAACTGAAATTCTCTGGTTCTTAGAAAATACTGTAACCAGTGGATACACAGGGTAAGTTAATTGACGTGAAGGATACATGGGAAATAATACATTTCTTACAGTTAAGTGTCTGGGAGATCTAAAGTAAGCTCATTGCATACCTGCAAGTTTTGTGTTCAATATTTCTTCATACTCTTCTCGAACTTTCTCTTCACGTTCTTTCAACAAACGTTCACAGATCATCCCAACCTGCCGTAGAGTGAATAAAGGCTGTTCTTTTTTTAATGGCGAGGACGTTGCAGATGAAGTCCCTATGTATAACATGAACAAAAGCACATGATTTAGAGCCATCATGAAGAGACTGCTGCAAGTATTGAAAATAGCACTCAAATCTTAAATTATTTGGTATATGAAAAGATTTTTAATTCTTATCGGAACTTCACTGATTCCTGGAAAATACTTCTATTTAAAACACAGGCTTTGACTACTACCCATCTAGGCATTAAAGTGCTGCAAGTATTTTATACACCCTCAAATACACAGATTTCCTATCAGTTGTTTGTCCTGCTCTGTATGTCTGTCTCTAGTACTCCCAAATCCTCGTTTCACTTGCTTTTCTGTAAACTGCATGGTTGGGACCAGTTAACTAATTATCCTCGTTAGAGCTGTGATTGTTAGAGCTGTGTCTATCACAAGATTAAAGTATGCCAGCTTTAATCCGTAACCATGAAGGGCTATCTTTACTTTCAAATTCCTAGTTTTTAGTTGAGGCTGCCACTTAATTGATCTTCTAGGTAAATGGACTAAATGAATGATGATGAACTTGGTTCCTGCTGATTTAAGTCTAGTCTCTACCCTTAACCTCCCCTTACAACATTTCACTCACACACTGGCACTCCACACCCAACTGGCAGGAGCACTGTGGAATTTAGTTTTGAACAATTTTGTTTCCTAATCTATTTTTATTTGACTATTTTATAGACTTTGATTTTTTTTTTTTTTTTTTTTAAAGGAAACTATCCCCCAAGCCCATGGGGCTTGAACTTACAACCCTGAGGTCAGGGGTTGAATGCACTACCTACTGAGCCCCTGAATGTTTTCTTTTATTCTGCCAGGTTTTCTTATCCCTGCTGGTAGGGAAGAGAAGGAAGGCAACTACCATCACAAGAAAAACTATTTTGCTGAGAACTTTACTAAACATTAAGGGCCACTTTCCACCTTTGGGAATCTACCCTGATAGGGTATATGTACATGGAAATTTTTTAAGTACTATAATACCAAATTCAGTCTAATTATCTTCATTAATGGATAATTTATGGGAAATCCATAAAATGGCAGAGTATTAAACTGTGGCCAAGGTACTTAACTTATACTTAACAGAGAGATACATGGTATGTTATTTATTTATTTTTTCTTAACAAAGGCTACAAATCACATCACTTATGGGAAAGTCCACTTAGGGGATATTGTATCAAGGTGGTTGTCTCTGGGTAGTGGGAATCCAGGGAGTCAAGTACTTACTTTGTACCATGTTTTAAGAGATCACACATTACTTGTATAAATTTCTTTTTTTAAATCAAAGGCAAGAAAAGACAAGCTTGAGTCACCATACTAAATAACATTTCCTTTCACTTTAAGTTTATTATTACCTGGTGAAGCTGGTCCACTGAGGAGAAATGCATGTGGTTGTGCCTCTGAAGTACAACATGGATCTGTCTGTTGAAAACTAGTTTCTAAATGTCTTCTCTTCTGCATGCGTTTATACTCTTGTTTTATGTTGTACAGAATTTGTTCTAGAGAAGAAAAATGACCAGATAAAAACCATGAAGTTAAAAAAAAAAAACAAAAAACAAAAAACGCTTGGGTTTTCAACAATTACTTGGTACAACCAATCTACTGAAAATATTCTCTTCAAGTAATATCCAGAAGACTGATGTTCTGGAGGAATTCCTTTAAGCATTAATAGGGACAACTTATTCAGAAACAGCACATACACATCACCTGGAATTTAGCTATTCTACAATACGATTTCTTCTGAGCACCAATTATCAAAAGATAACTTAAAAGTTTTTCATTCAATGTAAAGATAAGGGCATCTTATGAACTTTTAGTTCACTTTAGTTTACTCAGACTCTTAAAAATCCCAAATTCAAAGGCCACCTTATTCATCACAATAGAACTATTAAGCAGGCTTTTCCAAGACCATAAATAATTAGAAGTGGGGAGCACTATGTATATACAAGCACACCCCAGTGAGAATTGACAAAATGATAGAATGAAGGAGAAGACTAAAAAAAAAAAAAAATCATAAATGGTCATGGCCACTAATATTAGGCTCAACAGAACCTAAGAATATTATAACATTAACAGCAAAAAGTGTTGGGGGATTGGTACAGAACAGGTACTCAATAGTAAACCACCATACCAGTGTACCATTATCTTCAACCACAACCATCCAAACAGGGGTAAAATCCTATCAAGCTTATCCTTTATGCCAGTATGGTTCATTTTATAAAGATTTCTAATTCAAAATAACCTCTCTAGAAAATATTTCCCTGAGGTTTCCATTTCCCTCAAAACACTTTCTCACAATCATCATAGCTCCTAGATAGATTATCCATGTGAAAAGCCACACCCTAAATTTGTTAATCCCAATCCAAAACAAAATTAAACAAAAGATGGCAATTAGGCATTAAAATGATTTATAAATATATCAGAATGTAACTTTAGCAATCAAGTCTACAATGATGTGTTAATTTAAAAATGAACTGAAAAGTTGATTGAAGGCTAAAGATTTACATGAGAACAATCTTTTTAAAAAAAATTAATACTGGTGGTTTTCTCAGGTGTCTATTTAATTCTCCTCTTTCCTGGCGTTATGTTGTTTCTCTAGTAAGAACTTTTAGGGCTTTTGAGAGAGAAGACCCTGAACAGACATTAATCAGTCGCTTATTTTATTTTTTCTCCTTAAACATTTTAGATTCTGCCACTTTCATTATTTTAACGGGGAAAAAAAAAGCTGCAGAAAGACATATCCAGTGAAGCAGATTCCATTTATGTAAATTTTGTGGTGTAAACAAATCTGTTACATATACATGAATGTGCAGCTTAAATATAGAATCACACATTGGAATGATTTAACTTTAGGACGCTGTATTAAGAGGTACTTTATCTGTAACATTTTTCAGAATCTTAACATTTGTCTATATTAAACATGGTCATTTTCAGCCCTTTTCCATTTATTTGAAATAGTCTGTAATTTAAAAATGAATTTACCAGTGTGAAATAAAATGGCTATCTACTAAACAGTTAATAAGCACCTTGACAGAAATGGGTTTCCTAAGATTCATAGAGGGGTCCAACTACTGCAACTTCCTATACCAACCAGGACAAACAGATAGCTTTATTTATTTATTTTTTAATAACAGAACTCTTTAGTAGCAATATTCTAAAAAGTGTTCAAAGTAATGATGTTTTGGTCTCTGATGGACATCAAGCCTCCCTCATTTATCACTTTCTGATCAAAGCTACCACCATTCTGATAAAAAGTGCCATTTAAAGCATCCTAAAGTTTATTCACAAAGATTTCAGATGTACAAGTTACAAGAGTAACTTGTCCACAACATCTTTTGTGTGACTTATTTTTTGATTACCACAACTGTTCTCAAGATCATAGTCTTCCTTTTGCTTCTTCACAAAATCAGAGCACAACTAAGATGTATCAAAATAATAGTAACAAACTCAAATTTGTTCATTTGATAATCTCAAATCATAGGCTATATATCTAGCCTGGGATTAAGATACAGTAAAACTTCTTAAAATTTAGCTTTGTAAACCTCCATACCATCTAATACTTAAGAAACAGCAGAACAAGCTAAAGAATTTTAAGGTATAATTTACAAAATGAATTCACCAATTTAAATGTACACTTTGATGACTTCTAACATATGCAAATGAAACAAACAGGTCTTGGAACCACCACAATCATAATGAAGAACTTTATCACTCCAAAAAGTTCTCTCACGCTCCTGTTCACCACCTTCACCTTCATTACCACAATATTCATCTACTTTCACTATTTGAGATTTTTTTGCCGTTTTGAAAATTTCATATAAATGGAATCATAGAAAGTGTAGATTTTTGTGTCTGACTTCTCTCACTCAGCAAAATGCTTTTGAGATTCATAAATAATTAAGCCCTTTTTATTAATTAGTACTCCATGGTGTGTATCTGTACACACACACACCTTATCCAGTCTCCTTTTAATGGATATTTAGATTGCTTCCAATTTGGGGCTATTATGACTAAGGCTATTATAAATATTCAAGTACAAGGCTACAGGTGTAAAAATTTTCATTTCTCATGGATAAATAACCTAGAAGAGGAACAGGATGGCCTGATTATATGATAAGTGCATGGCTTTACTTTGTAAGAAGCTGCCAAACCATTTTCCACAATACCATCTTACACTCCCACCAGCAATGTATGAGGGAGTTCCTTTGCCAACATCTTTGCCAACACTTGATACTGGCAGTTAAAGAACTGAAGAAAAAAAGCCTACAGTGCTTTTCTTTATGTCAAATATGATGCAACTGTGTCATCTAAGCCTCACTGTGCTCATAAATGCTCTAATACTGGTAACATGTAATCAACAATATTATG
The DNA here is from genome assembly GCF_018350155.1 of Leopardus geoffroyi. Lineage (NCBI taxonomy): Eukaryota > Metazoa > Chordata > Mammalia > Carnivora > Felidae > Leopardus > Leopardus geoffroyi. Next base: position 78,764,824 of record NC_059332.1, read on the forward strand.
GCAGTGTTAAATGTTATGGCCAATTTAACTTGACCAAGATCTCAGCTAACTGTAAGCCTCAAACTCATTTACCTCAGTTCGGATAGGCATACAGTTTTAAAGCTGTTAACTCAAGAAATTTACCCAGATTCAATTTCCACAACACATTCTAAGCTCAACCTAGGTACCTGGCCGACTGAAGTTGCTTCCACACAAGTTGGATAAAGGTCTTCCACACATCAATAAAGTTCCTAGGTCTACTTAAACTACTTAAATCTAGCCATCTCTAATCAAACTGGCAAGTGACATTTTATCCCAAGTTCATGTAACATCTAACATCATGTTGCCAACACAATTTATGGTACATAAGAAAAAGTGAAATGAAACTTCTAACATTATCAGTTGAACATTCCAGTTTTAATGCAGGCTTCATATCTGGCTTATGGAAGCATCGATTGAATTTGCAGCAAATCACCTAGAGCAAAATACACTTATCTTCATAACAAACTACACCAAAAAATGGTTATATCCCTTTTCAAAAATCCTAAAAACTACATTACTCTTTTACCACAAAATACTAAGGCTTCCACTGCACTATGTATAAGTGAAAGTCAAAGTATTAGCAAATTCTGTGATTAATGGCATTTTCATTCCCATATCTAGTAAATGACATTAAAATTGTCAGTAAAATTCTCCTCCTTAACAGGTGGGAGATTATCAATGATTAATATTCCAAAGGAATATTAAAAAAAAGAAAACAGAGAACAACTGGATAAATGTTAAAAAGAGAAAGCCTGGCTTGTGGCAACATTAAGCCTGCTCCCAAACTGTTTTATTACTCTTAGTTGCCACTGATTACTTAAGAAAGCCTGGACACAATACAGTCAACAATATAAACAGAAGAAAGTGGTTGTAGGGATTAAAAAAATTAGTTAAGGATAAGAGAAACAGCAACAAGATGGAACTGAGAGCAAAGGGAGGAATATAGAAATTAGAAGCAACTACAAATGTCTTTCTAGAGTATAGTCCATAAGATGTCTAAAGATCTGTGACATGTGAAACTTTTGCTCCAGACCTGTATAGACTTGCCATTTTCCTACTGATGTAATTACTAAATCAAACATTAACAGGTCTCATTAAGTTTTAGGTTTAGGTGTATAAGACATTTTTTGTACCACCTTCCATGCCAGTTTCTCTTTGGAGTATCTTTGAAAAAATAAAGTGAAATTTCATCTAGACAGATAAATAATGGGATTAAAAATAAAACAAATCTTGGGGCGCCTGGGTGGCTCAGTCGGCTAAGCGTCCGACTTCAGCTCAGGTCACGATCTCACAGTTCGTGGGTTCGAGCCCCGCGTCGGGCTCTGTGCGGACAGCTCAGAGCCTGGAGCCTGTTTCAGATTCTGTCTCCCTCTCTCTCTGACCCTCCCCCGTTCATGCTCTGTCTCTCTCTGTCTCAAAAATAAATAAACGTTAATAAAAAAAAAATTATAAAAATAAAAAAAAAATAAACCTTGAAAGCTTGTTAGTTTTAGGCAGGAACACAAATTAAGTACAGAAAACCTGCAGTAGCCGATAAGACCTAAAAATAAGGAACTGTTTCCAAATAAAATAACAAACCAAATCTAGAGCACTCAACTACATACTAGACATTGCCATCTCCTTTATAAATTAAAACATACACAATTAAGAGTTGTAATGGAGGTCCATTTTAATAAATAAATTACTTTCCCAGGATATTTGCCCAGAAACTAAAACAGTTCTTATGTTCTCCTTGAAGGAATCTTAAGCACAATGTTCTTACTCAGACAAGAGCTATCTAACTGAAAAGAATGAGTTGATGCCATTTTTAATTCACTTTAAAATTACTACGTCAAAGGGACACAGAACCAAATTTTAACACAAGATTGTTAAATTATATCTGGAGTTTTAACTTCTATTTCGATTAACATGAATCCTAATAAGCATAATATAGCTGCACACAATTATACAAACATTAGGGTATTATCTACAGTACTTTAAAAGCAACTGGCTAAGATTCTAACTTTATAATATATATAATATTTTACTGTACAAGAGGCATTCATTTATATCCTACAAGAGGAAGAAAAGGCATAATCACTACAAATTAAATTCTGTTATTTCACTGGTACTGTAATAGCCAATGATTACTTATTTGAAGTGACTCAACTTGTTAAAACCCTTCAGGTCTAAGTATAAATTTTACAAATTAACTGCACAATGGGAGTCATTAATGCAAGGAGTCCAACAACGCTCAATCAGCAGGTGGTTCCTCCCTGATATCCAGTAAGTTTCATACTTCTCTTATATTACACTAGACTCTAAAGGATATAACTATGTTGTTGTTGGTTAGCTCTTTACAAGTATCTTCCCAAACAGTTTATAATCTAGGAAAACCAAAAAAAAAGCAGTAAATAGGAAAGGAAAGGGGAAGCTGAACCATCCAAAATCCAAAACACATGCTACAAAAAACATTTAATGCCATGGCAAAAAGGTCAGCTTCTATTTCAGTTAACTACAGACATGAAAACAAGGTAAGATCTAGAGTGGACTCCTTGAGGAGGACTCTAGGGCACCACGATCAAGCTGAAGAACAAATCCATCTTCTACAACAATTTATTAAAGCACCCACCACACACACACACATATCAAGCAATAGCTTACCTAGAAACCACAGATTGCAAACTGATGATTCACAAGCTAAACTGAGCCCAAAACATGCCTGGCCTAGATAGTTTATTATTTTTAAATTTTTTTAAATTTAAAAATGTTGAGAGAGAAGGAGCACACACGAGAGCAGGGAAAGGGTCAGAGGGAGGGAGAGAGACAGGGAGAATCCTATGCAGGCTCTATGCTCAGGGCGGAACCTGACAGGGCTTAGCTGGATTCCACGACCCTGTGATCAACAACCTGAGCTGAAATCAAGAGTTGGATGCTCAATCGACTGAGCCACCTAGGCGCCCCTGAATAGTTTCTTTTTAAAAAGTGTGAATTTATGCCCAATATTTAAAGTTCATTACTTTAATTAAAAGTCAGATTTCTGGCTACTGTTAAGTGGAAAACTAAACTATGTGGCAAAATTCACCTTAAGAGTGGTTGCTACCTTTTGGGGCAGAAATTCTCAAGTGCTTCTAAAACTTTAATGGACACACATATCACCTGGGGAGTTTGTTAAAATGTAGACCCTGAGGGATGGAGCCTGAGATTCTGCACATCTCTTATGTTTCCAGGTGATTCTACAGATCAGTAGCAAGGCTGGAATTCACAAATTCCCATGAAGTTTTACTTCACTCATTTATATTACTTGCCTGGAACTATGGGCATTTATGTTTCTATCCCCTGCTTGAAATAATAACTCCCCTACTATGGCAGTTAAGAAATAAAGTGGTTAGTTTATTTATTACTGGACATTCTGGAAAATGGAGAGGAGAAGGAAAGCAGTAACAGCAGACTTACTTCAATTACAAAAATATTTAAGGTGATCTAAATTCATTTTGCCACCCTAACCTCCATGGCTTCTGCAATTCAATATTAGACATGCACTTCCCTGGCAGGAAAATATTCTGTAAACCAATTTAAACTTGACTGTAAATCAAATTAAACTTAGACTCATTACATAATGTTTACATATACTGATTCATTTTTCCTAACACCATTCTTAAAATATGAAATTCATGTTATGGGACTGAAGGTGAACAAATGCATTTACTTTTCTATTACACACTGTTTTAAAAAGCAATTAAGACTACCTTTCATACCAGAAGACAGTGACTGGAAGTCCACAGACATCTTTTGTTTATCCCATTTATATTTTGTATAGTAGCTGTGAATATTTAAAAATCAACAGACTTCAACAAAAACCCTGACTTCTTGGGGAATGTCTAATGATAAAAGGTCCAAATTCACCAACACCAGAACTGAGAGGAATGATCTAAACTAAAGATCTAAATTAGAGCTTCATCTGTAAGTGAAAAGTCAAGTCAGGACTATGCACGTGACTGACTGCTTAGGGAGCTATTAGAGAGGACTGCAGCTGAACCTAGAACTAAGGAACTCCTAAGTTTAATAGCTGGATGAAGACAAAAAGAACAGCCAGAAGGGAAGTGTTATCACAGAAGGGGGAAAAAAATGTTTCAAAAAGAAGTGAGTGGCAGAGCAGTATAAATGCCGTAAGAAGAGTCAAATAAGATGAGGACTGATTATATGCCATGGAAATCACTGTTGACTTGACAAGAACTATTTGAAATCACTGTTGACTTGACAAGAACTATTTGAGGTACACACACCTAAGAAGTGAAGAAATAGAAGCAAACAGACTTATTTGAAAGCTCTCTGAATTTGGTTTTGAAGTAAGAAATCTGGGTGACTGCTGGAGGAAAATGAGGATGTTTTATTTATTGCTTTATAATGGGAGTCTTGACAATATTTAAAGCCAAAGCAAAGGTCCAGTTGAAAGAAAAATAATCCTGAAGATAAGGTTCCTTTGGAGAAGTGGATCCTTCCCTCCTTGTGTAAAGTGCCTTAATTATCTCATTTAAACTTCGTTGGTAATACTCAAAGGAAAACAAGACAGCACAACTACTGGTAGTGTTGGTACTGGGAAAAATGAAGAAACTGCCATTAGATGGCTTCTGTTTTATCTGTGAAGTTGAAGGCAAGGTCATTCACCGAAATGGCAGGACTGCTGGACAGTGAATAAAGTCCCATTTGAGGTTGCTCCACTGTAACTATCTCCAGCACTTAGGGACAGGAAATGCTCCTAATCCTCACAACCCACCCTAGGAAGTCAGATATTACTATAATCGTGTGCATTATTTTATAGATGAAGAAAATGTGGCTTTGCTTCAATGTCTTCTGAAAGGTCACACAGCTGGAACAAGTCAGGGCCAAGCCTGACCTCAGGGCTTAAGGTCAACATCTGCTGCCCTTCCCAGTACTGTATTACTACAATACCTAGCCCGTATTCCACAAGTAACTAAAGTTACAATAAATCACAAGAAGGAAAGCTAATTTTTTTTTAAAAAAAATAGGATGTCAGAATAGAGGAATTACTACTACGTATCATGCCCTGAAACCTCAACCTCAAACTCTGTTGTTAGGAAGATAGTAACCAAACAGTGTATAATTCTCATCTACCCAGAGCTCTGAAACTGGTTATAACAAATTATATATATATATATATATATATATATATATATATATATATATACACACATAAATAATGTATATAAATAAATATATATAAATACATATAAATCTTCCATATTACATTTAGATATTTATATAAGGGATACTTCTACATCTCTAATCCATAGAGGACAGTCCTCTATATCTAACCAGAATGTTTTCCTGATGTTTTATAAGGGAGGAATTATTCTAAATTGGTAGGTCAGCATTGTCATACATACAAGGACTGATTACAGTGCCAGCCTCTGATAATGTACCATTTCACTTTAAGCCATGGATGGTTGTTAGTGAGCATCAAGTTCCTGTTCTGTCACAGCAACCTAAAACTAAGAAAAGTTTTTCTTCCAGAGAATTACATTTTGGTAACAGAACAAGGCAATGCTCCATAACAATTAAAAGGCAAAGTTCAAGGACAATAATGCATGAAAAAACTGGCTTTCTCTAATCTTTCAAATTCCACTCTACATTCTATTCTTTAATTGCTAGATCAATTCAACAATATACATTTATGTAAATATATGTGTGTGTGTGTGTGTGTGTGTATAAAGAAATAAAACATGGGGTGCCTGGGTGACTCAGTCGGTTAAGCATCCAACTCTTGATTTCAGCTCAGGTCATGATCTCATGATTTGCGGTTCAAGCCCCATGTTGGGCTCTGCCCTAACACCGTAGAGCCTTAACAGTGTAAAGCCTGCTTGGGATTCTCCCCTCCCACCCCCGCACTCACAAGTGCACACTCTCGAAAATAAAAAATAAAAAATAGTTTAAAAAATATGGTAATACTGAAAGTATAAAGATTACAGTGTTTTTATTCAAGTTTAGCTAGCTAATAAAGTACCCACAGTGGTAGCTCTATTCCCTTGAGAGACTCTTTATCTTTGCCTAACCAGCACAGTACCTGGAACTCAAATGAGGTACATAAAAGCTTGAACAAGTGACTTCTGGAGTAAATATTTAGATTTTAACAATGTTGAGAAAAACCAGATACATGAATCGAACCTAGAAACTAAAAATTAAGTCAACCCCCCAAAAATGTATTAATGGGAAGATGACAATTTTACTACAATCAAAATGTTGCAAAGCACTAGTCCATTTCAGGATGATCTACCTATGACATCTGTAACAAAAACTAATGACTTATAACTTTTAAAGGGAGGATGAAAGCAAGTTATAACCCCCAAGACAAACTATAAGCAGATTATGAGCTATTTTTCTAATGCTGGAAGGTTAAAAACCACTACCACCACCCAAAAAAAGTCTACCATCACGAGGAAGATTACACAGTCTGGCATACTGCAAAATTTTAATCGAAAGGCCCAAAATAAATACCAAAACTGACAATGTGACATACAGTTTTAATTTACCTGCAAGGATTCCCTCCCTATTCAATAAAGCTTCATCAGGTGAGAAACTTGTTATAATGTAAATCACTTAATTCCTTTAGAAATAAAAGACCAGAAATTTCGTATTACAAAGTATTTTCTCCTAAAAATGTACAAACTCTAAAAATGTGTTTCTTCAAATGAGATCTCTGAAAATGATAAAATCCTATGTTTATCATCGTCCAGAAAAATGAGGGAATACTGAGAAGTATACTTCAAATGCCTCAATAAAAGTATTGTTCAGTCTTAAACTAATTGCTATACTTATTACTATTCATTTGTTTGAGTCACAATCTTTTTTCAAAACATGTTTTTACAATTGTGGCTATATTGTTATAAAACAGTGTAAAAAGAAAAACTGGTACAGAATGAAGGGTAGAACTGAAATTACTTTTTTTTTTTTTTTTTTTAACTTAGCATCTCTAAGAACCTTGGGAAATGCCAAGGCTGGATTAACTCAACAAATAAATCTGATAAATATCTTAAAACTTTGTGGTAAGACATTAAGAAGGAAGGTATGGCAGATAATACCTTTGGGATTACATTCAAACTATAACCCACTGTATCCTCTCAAAATCCAGGGGGGCAATTACTGTTAACAGTCTTTGCTACAAGACTGCTGCTGATAGATCACATTTCCCAGATGTGTTCAGAAAGCTGAGAAACATTGGTAAGCGGAATTCTAGAATCCCAAAACTCAGCAATAAAATTAAAGATGACCCTCTTGAACTAATAAATTCATTTGTTCAAGACCTCTTCACCATCTGCAGAGGCCAGACTGGTTCATTTAAGCAAACAAGTATGCCACCCTTCACACTTTTTAGTCTTTTCAAAAGGCAAGTAATTCACTGTGGTTTCACATGTGCTTAGAGAATGATGTGTGAGTCAACAGTACTCGCACAGAGTTAATGCAAAGACTGCAGGGACCACAACTTGCTTGTTAATTAGTTATAGGTACTTAAAAGACCAACACCCCAACACCATTATCTAGTTTCATGAGCACCTATCCAAGAGGTGCTCCAAACCTAATCCATGTTATTATTCTGCATTCCTCTTTTAAGTGGAAAGAGAATCAAAAGTTTATTTTCAAATAGAAAAAATATGCAAAGCAGGGCACTTCCACTTAATCTCTTAATTTACAACCTTTCAAAACAGAAGTAATTTTCGGGGCGCCTGGGTAGTTCAGTCGGTTAAGTGCCTGACTCTTGATTTCGGCTCAGGCATGATCTCATGGTTCATGAAGTTCCAGCACCAAGACAGCATGGAGCCTGCTTGGAATGATCTCTCCCCTTCTGTCTGCCCCTCCCCAGCACATGCTCTATCTTTCTCTTTCTCTCTCTCACCTGGGTCCATCAAACACTCAGGAAAAGATCTACCTGAGTACATACACAGTGTCTTTTTTTTCCCTATAAAGCCATTCAAAAACTGAAGAAATTTATCATTCTCCTTTACCTCTCGGATTATGTGTCTGTGCCAATCATGGTAACTGGTAGCATCTATACCTAAAGAAGGGCTAACCTCTCTCCAACCTAGCCATGTTTACCTTATTGTTTCTGTGTTCAAGTTAGGCTTTATTTTTCTATTTAAAGAAAAAAAAGCTCAGTGATGAATACTGCTATGCTCTTGCTTTTAAAGGCCAAAAACTTAACAAGATTCTTAAATGCATAATCCATAGAAATATGAAATAACGGCAGCTGCATACACAGTCCTAAGTAAAATATCAGGTTTAAAATTTGAAGTACAAAGACCATTAAAAACCATCTATTTGCCAAATCCACTGAGAAACTAGAAGCAACTTAACAGCTGTCTAAATAACCACAAAATATTAAAAAACACTTCTGGCTCAATACAAATGACATCTGAAGTGAAATGCTGCCTCCTGCAACAGACATCTCATTTGTTTGCCTAGAACCGTTTATACTTCATTTAAACCAGCTGGTGTCTCTGTTTGTAGGCATGCATCAATGTCTACTGAACAATCTAAGTTCCTGTAAACCCTTCCCCATTCACAAGCTGCAATTTCCATTTTTAATGGCAAGTTTCCAGCAAATACAATGAATTCTTACAAAGGAATTTAACTCTTCATCCAACTCAATTCCTAAGACTAGAGCAATGGTAACAAGACCTAAACAATGTGTATAATAAAAGTGTCTAGCAAATTCCCAAATAGTTGACATCCACAGAAGGATCTCTTCACCAAACCATTCATTTCAGTACACAATTATGAAACACAATGTGTTTGATTTGACTGATAGTCACTTATAATGGTACAGGATATTTCAGTTTTATTAAAATAATTTTGTTCTTGGGAATGTTGTGACAATCTTTGACTAAGAGATAATATTAAAATATTTCAAAAACTAATGGAGATGCAGAACACTCTGAAATCTGTTTTCAACTAATTTATCAGGGTGAGAGTACTGATGCAGCTAGTAGAGGTCTTCATTTTCCCAGTCGATCCCCCCAGCCCCCTTCCCTATCATTAACTTTTCCCTTTTTCACATCCTGAGCATTATAAACTCCACTGCTGACAGAGCAGGGAGTGGACACACTTCTTCTGTAAAGGATCAGGCAGTAAATACTTGAGCTTTGGGAAAATACAATCGCTGTCACAAATACTAGCTCTGCCGTTGTAGCCTGCAATGGACCATACTTTAAGAAGAAAAAAAAAAGCATGGCTGTGTTCCAGTGAAACTTTTTTTTTTTTTTTTTTTTTTGCCAGCCCTTTCCTTTTTCCTGGCATTAAGCTGCAACAGTTTGAAAAATAAAGATTTAAATAATAGTCATCAAGTCAAACTTTGGAATCACCTTCCTGGGGTGACTAAAATAAACCAGGGTTTAAAACAAGATGTTCAAGTTCCTGAACTACTAGTAAAGCCACAACATGATTTCAACTACACATCAAAACACACTATATAAGTATCCAGAAAAGAATGATGATAAAACGCTGAATTATATGCACGCTCTAAAAAAATTCACTTCAATACTCTAGTTCCAAGTTGTTTAAATTATATTTGAACTCACAGAAATGAAAGGAAAATAAAGTTTCCGCAGAGTTCCAATCACTCTCAACTTGGTAAGTCACTTTCCATTTCCAACCCTAGCTACTTATTTCAGCTAAGGATATACAGATATTCACTCTTGTAAAGTTTGAGAATCACCAATGTTAAAACAAGAATCTAAAAATTAAGTGCTTGGGAAAATTATTTGCAAGTTTGGGGACATGAAAACTGAAAAACTCTTTGATACCTGCACAACACTGCAGCTCCCATTATGACAACATTACAAAAACCATACAGGAGCCCGCAAAAGGTGGCCATCTAAAAACAAAGCCAAATTAAGTTACATGCAGAATGTCATCCAAAATTACAGTAAAATAAAGTAGATTTTAGCAATATAACACTACCAATTTCAACTGCTTTTCTGAAATCAACCTTTTTTTAAGTTGAAAAGGCTAAATCAACTTTTAGCAGACTCAAAATTATCAATTAGGGTGTGATTTTAAGAGTTCAGGACATGATCAAACTGCCATCTGTTTGATCAGATGTCAAAAACACCTGGAAGAACAGAAGACAGGCATATTTTGGAAAATATGTATTTGAATCATCGGGCTTAAACAATTTCACTAAATCCAGTAATTTTACTATTATAGTCCATTCAATTGAAATTTGAGATAATGTGGAACCAACTGCATTAACCAATGCAATGAAATGACAGATTTGTAAAGGATCACAATTCTTTCTGAGTAAGTTCCCTTTAAACTGAAGACAAATAAATATAGTTCTGGCCAGTTTACCACATATGCTCAGAACTATTGCAGGACTGAGATACAGTTTAACTCCCAAACCTAACACTGTATTAATTCACCAGCTCCACTGAAATTTATGGCTGGTTAGCCAGGGCTATTTTTAAGTGGCCTTATTTGTTAAGTACAGATTCCTAGGTATCATTTCAATTCTCAATGATACCATTTGATTAAAAAGACAAACTCTAAAAATAATGTTAATCACCAGAAGCTCATTCTTAACACTGATGGTTTCTTTTTTAATGCAAAACCTAACACTAATCAATGAATGCCTTTACATACAAGACTATTTAGGTATAGCTGCTAAATAAAATTAACCGAGAATGCCTCTGAAAACTCACTGCAACTCTAAAATAGTATATCCTTAAGTTAGATCAAATATTTAATAGCAAAAATGGCAGCCTAGGCATTTGAGGAAGGATATTGAAAAACCTGACTTGACCAAAACAATTCAAAATGGAAGTTACCAAATACAGAGGTATATATACTGCCTACAAGTTTTTTAAAAGCCAAGAACAAAACACTTAAAACTATGAAAAGGCTTTGTGTGCAGATATTAGCAAAAGCTCAAATATGAAACCTTTGCATGCTATACACACAAAGAAAACAGATTACACCACCAGTCCACAAAAGCCTATCCTAGGACTGTGCCAGGGGCACACAAGGATTTTTAAAGTACAGAAAAAAAACTGAGTATACACATGCAGTATAAAGCAGCCAAAAGGCATTTCCCCATAGTCACTTTCAGGAAATGTTTCAAGATGAAAAGCAAAAACACTCAAGTCCCTTGAAATCTTGGGTTGATTTTATTATTCTCAAGGCCTAGGCTGTTCTCCCCCACCATACTTTGCTGAGCAGAAATAAAGCACCTCCAACTAGAAGCAACTCCTCAGCCTCAATTTTCAATACAATTCGCTTTTCATTAAAAGTTCAAGTTTCTCAAGATCTAGACGTATAGTACGATCATATTACAGTACTCGGGAAGAGCATTTTCTTTGTTGTTGACCCTGCTAGGGAAACAGGTCTTGACTCAGCCAAAGTGGCGTTCTTGTGGGTGATTAATGACAGGCCTAGATCTCGCCCCAGTGACATCCATCCCCACCCCCCATCCCCTCGGTACTAAAATCAGCCATGTCTGATCTGAACTGGAGGAGGGGCTGCCTCCTCGCCTCAAACCACCCAGTCCCACAGTTAATAGCTGCAACCAATCGATTCAGGGAGACAGACATCGAGATTCGGGTGAAATGTGACCCTCTCTCGCCTAAATTTATGAATAATATCGCCCTCTCTGATCATTTCCGCTGGGGCTCTCCAGACTACGGAAACACTCAATTCCAGTCATTCAGCCCAAAGAAAAGATCTTCCTCTTCCCCACAATACCCGGCAAGGAACGGCCTTGCCTCCCCACCTCCCGACTCCCCCACCCCCTTGACATCAGGCCATTTCTATTGTGTCGCCGAGGCTGGAGGACCTAACTAAAAGAAAGGTGTCTACTACTTTGCTAAGAACGAGCACCAGTCCGGCACCCCCACCCCTGGGGCCGCGTTCCGCGTCCCGGGACCCCAGTTCTCTCGCCCACCCCGGCGGCCGCGGAGCCGAGTCCCACCTGTGGTGAGACGGGAAGAGACGTCGCCAAAGGGGGACGGCTCCATTCGGAGATACTTCTGCGGCGAGGCGGCGGCAGCCGAAAAGGAGGCGGCAGCGGTCGCGGCTGCCGACGACGGAGAGGCAGCAGCCGAGGTGGGCGCCGACAATGGCGCACATCGCCTCCGCTTCGGGGACGCCGGGCTCAGCAGCGGGTCGAAATCCAGAGTCCTTTTCAGAGTGGCTCCACACGCCATGGCCGGGGCAGCCGAGGGCCGGGCTCGGGTGGGGTCGGGGAAGGGTGACGGGAGGGGAGGGCGAGGGAAGTGGGGGGAGAGCGGGACTCGAGGAGAGCCTAGCCGACGAGCTCAAGAGCAGAAAGACGAGTGCCGGAGCGCCGGTGAGGAGATAAGAGCCGCGACCGCCGCTGCCTCCGCGGCAGGGGCAGTGGCCCGGCCGGCCCGGGCGAGAGCGGGAGGGGCGGTGGCGGCCGCTCACGACAGCCGCGTCAGGGGGGCTCTTCCGCCTCCTCAGGCGCAGCTCCCCCGGGAGAGGCTCTGGCCGCCCCCGCCGTCCGTTCGAGCTTTGCGCCGCGCCCGAGGCGCTCCTGTGCTGAGACCGGCTCCCTTCAGCAGTCGATAACAGCCCGGTGAGGTATGAGGCTGGAACGCGACTACAAATACGCCCGAGTTAAGTCAGAAGCTTGAGAGCGGCAGTCGATGTGGAGGGATTAGGAGGTGGCGGCAGCGGCAGGAGCTCCAGCAAACACGTCCAGCCGCTTCCCCCTCCACTGTACGACTATTCCACCCGCCGCCGGCCCCAATATGGCGTCAATAACAACGCCGCCGATTCAAATTCTGCGGCCTCAGGGCGCGTGCGCATAGGGGGTGGACACCCCCGCAGGTGCGTTCTAGGAGTTGTAGTTTTTCACTGTGGAAGGGAATAGGCGTGAAAAGCGATTACGGAGGAGTCACGAAAACTACGACTCCCGTCAGTCAAGGCGCGCCATTCCGAGTTCCGGGTTGGAATTTAAATCCCCTACGCAGCCTGAGTGTAAAAGGAACTAAGCAAAAGAGGAAAAAAAAAAAAGACTGTGTGAGAGACTGGGAGAGAGGAAAGCCAACTGGTGCGGAACAAGCTTAAAAGATCTTTACAATTCAGGACATAGTTGTTCTGATACCATCCCTACAATGATTTAACAAACGGGAAATGGAAAACTTAGCCAACCCAGCTTCCAGACAGATTAATTTCTGTAGTAAGAGTGCCAAAACCAAAACCTGTCATAATGAGAGGCTAGGAAATAATATTATGGAATCTATTTAGGACAGCAAGGGACAACAACAGTAATAGTATCAGATTACAGGATCCTTGATTGAACTGGATGCTTTGCCTTCCCAGGTAGCTGCATATATCCATTTATTAAATTCTGCAAAACCAGCTTTACCTGTGAATAAATAGATTTGAAAGACCAAATTGTTTCGCTTTGGATAAAAAGCAGGCGATACCAGAAACTGTATTATCTGTTGAATATTGTACTATAACTTGTGAACTGTAAGAAATCAAAAAACCTAATGAAATGTCTAGGAAGTAGATAATGAACCCATTTCATAAGCAAAGAAAACAACTTTTTGTAAAAGTTGTACTGTTATTCAGGTACCTAAAATAAGAATCAAATAGGGCATTCATAATGTAAAAAACTGTCACCAGTCTTTTGCCTAGGGAAGCTATCACCAGTCCAAAAGGAAACAAGTTATTTATGTAAATGCCATATTATCAAATGATCATGGCTATCAAATACTGGCTTCCAATGCTTATTTATTACTGTCATTTAGTCAGTAACTAAAAGATATTTTGTACCATTTGTCTATTATTACTTATAGCATTTTGACATTAGTTTAATATATTCTTGTTTTATTGAATTGTTCAACACCTTAAAGATTAGCCGTCCTGATCACATTGTGTCAACAACTAAGCTGCACTAATTTTAAGATATACTGCTTGGGAAATATCTTTTGAAAAAGGTCACATTTAATGAAACAACAGCTTAACTCTGACACCGAAAATGTATAGGTAAATTTTTGCTAAATTCTAAATGCCATGAAACATAAAACCTATGATATGATGAAATTAACAGAACACATATTTTATGTAAATAAGTAGAAAAAGGATAGATTAAGCCATGGGAAGAAAATAGCAAAAGCATTTATATTCCTGGTAAATATTTTCTGAAATTAAGATTTTACCTTAAATTATAGACCTTACATTGAAAAGGGACTGTTAGGAGTTAAATCACATCTCTTCAAAATTCATATGTTGAAGTCTTAACCCCAGGTATCTTCCAATGTGTCCTTATTTGGAAAGAGGGTCATTTCAGATATAACTAATTAAGATGAGGCCACACTGGAGTAGGGCTTGCCCTTAATGCAATATAACAGGTACCCTAATAAAAAGGGGAAATTTGGAAACAGGCAACATGATGTGAACCTGAAGATGCATCTACAAACCAAGGAAAGCCAAAGATGGCCAGGAAATCACCAGAAGCTAGGAGAGAGACATGTAACAGATTCTTTCTCACAGTCCAGAGAAGGAACCAACGCCACAGATACCTTGACGTCAATTCTAGCCTCCTGAACTGAGATAATACATTTCTGCTGTTTAAGCCATCCAGTCTGTGGTACTTTGTTATGACAGCCCTAGGAGAGCTATAATAGAGGGGGGTTGTGGTTATCATTTGCATTATCACACACTGCCTGGAAAATAAGGAAAGAGTTTTATGGAAAGGTAATATGGGATATCTGGTAAACTTGACATTTTAGTACTAATAGCTGCCCATGAAATCAACACTGCACAGCACATCTGCAAAGGGCTCTCTGTTATTATTAAACCGTGAAAGGCTGGGGCAGCCTCCCCTAATACCAATGACTAAGGAGCCTGTTCAGAAACTAAGAGGAACAAGGGGAAGTCTTTCCTACTCACTTCTGTGTCTTTGCTCAGGCTCTCTGCTCCATACTTTTTGCCTGACTACTTATTCTTTAAGACTCAACCAAGGCATTAACTCCTATAGTAAGTCTCCCCCGCAACATTTAAAGGCTGAATTCGTTTTATAGCTTCACAAAGAGACAGATACCCATCTGCAGCTCTTCATCATTACTCTTACCACATTACAATATAACTCTCTGTTCATGAACCTGCTTCTCCTACCACTGTATTAGTTCCTTGCCAATAGCATAGTAACTTGCACACTTCAACAGCTACTTATTGGATGCTTCTATTTTTTTTTTTAATGTTTGCTTCTTTTTGAGAGAGAGGGAGAGAAACGGAGCATGAGCAGAGAGGGGTGGAGAGAGAGACAACAGAATCCAAAGCAGGCTCCAGGCTGCAACCTGTCAGCACAGAACCCAACGTGGGGCTTGAACTCAGGTCAGAAGATCATGACCTGAGCTGAAGTCGGACCCTTAACCTAGTGAGCCACCCAGGTGCACCATTACTGAATGTTTCTTAAATAAACATTTTTTAATCACCCTGTCCTCCCAATAGCCCACATTATCCTTGTCTTTTAAGATAGATATTCACTAAAATAGCAACCCCTTCAGGGCAGAAAAAAAGCTGTTGAAGAAAAAAAAAAACTTTTTAAGACTAAAATTAAAAACAAAAACAATACATGAAAGCCCATAAGTCTTAACATAGTTTAGAAGTGCATATGTATTTTGTTGATCAAGAGGAAAAGAAAACTATATTTAAAACATTAATAAGTTGAATCAGGTCACATGAATCTAAATATATAGTACAGCTAATGGCTCCAGTGACCTACAGAGACCAAAATTGCTCTTGTTGTGACTAAAAGGCCTATAACAAATTTCAAAGGCTTGAAATTTTTAGGATAGCTTTGTGATAATCTAGAAAGTATTTCCACATTTGTACAATGTCAGAAGCCTCTGAAGAAAAAGTGTTTTACCAAGATGCTGGTCTCTGCTTGGTATTAGACTTTTCTAGCACCTCCCAAAATATTCTCCAGGATCTGATTGTGATGAGTCATTCTTTGACTAAAGCCAGTAAAAGTAGACATAGCTGGATGACATAAAATATCATCATCCTGAGCCTGAAGATCCTTTTTATACCATAAATCATTTTCAAACAATTTTTCTGTTGTTAAAGATAAATGCAAATATGTAAGGTGTGGAGAGGTGTTTGCTGACTTTACATGCTGAGTTTGAGTAATCATATGCTCAGCTTTAGGAATAGCAATTCTAATTTAGGAGTCACTTCGAATCTATATTCAGAACGGGCAGTGCCTACAGCAAAAAAAAAAAAAAGTTTAATCATTGTGTAAATGAGTGCAGTAGTAAAGAATAGACATTGTAATTCCTCCCACATAAGGTTTTGCAGGCTGGCCGGAACCTCTTCTAAGAACCGTATTTGGAATACATATTAGAAAACATATTTTCCATTGTAGATATGATATGGCTAATTTTACTTTGGTTTCATTGTTTTGGATGTGGTCATTATTTTTAGTTGATTGGATAGTCATAGATTAATCAAAACCATATATCTGTGAGTGATTTCAAGAGGTCACCTAGACTAGTCCCCAGCTCCAAGGCATGATTAACTGTAAAATACTCAAGCCAAATAAGTATCTGTTTCACTCTTCCTAGAGATTTTCAGGATCAACATCCAAAATCCTGTGGTTAAAACGCAACTGCAAATTCTCTTATGTTAGCTTTAACCTCTTCTCCATCAGAGGCTCATTTCTAATTGTATAGTGCTCTATGAAGAACAACGCAGTCCAGGAAATAAGCCATGATTCACTCATCCTGAGGGACTTTCAAAGAAACCACAGCATAGTCTTTGGGCAATCAAAATAAGTTTTTATGAAGTCATTATTTTAAAATTTGCATGCTTTTCTCAAGTAGGTACAGTCAATTACCTCTGTCCTTACTCAGGAACCATTTACTCTTACTTTATAGAAAAGTCAATCATGTTTGGGATCTTATTTCCCAGCCCAAACCAATTAGAAGAATCAAGTAGAAGAGGGAAAAGGGAATTGAAGATGCTATATAGCGACTACAACAAGCAAGCCAATCATTGTATAGCAAAGAAAGGGACTATAAGAAATAACTACAAAATTAAGAAAGCACAAAAGCCTTGAGCCACTGAAGTGTCAGGACAATTGGTCCAGCTGCACCTGAGGCATCACTGTATTACTAGAGCACCATATAATTACGGGAGGGTTGCCAGATTTAACATATAAAAATATAAGACGCCCAGTTAAATTTGAATTTAAGATAAACAAGGAATGACTTGTCAGTACAAGTACGCCCCAAATATTACCTGTTTTTACCTGATAAACACATTTTACTGTGTGCTGTATTTTATCTGGCAGCCCTAAATAAGATGGTGACCTCAAGTCATCAGTAAAGCACAAACTGTTGAGTATGCCGTTCAAAAACTGTGTAACTAATAGGACACTGGAAAATGTTCCATTGATAGTATTTAAGATTAGGAAAATCAAACTTCTGAGTTGTCTGCAAAGTTAATCTATGTGAAACACTTTGAGCCATGCATGTTCTTCACTACAGAGTTCCAGGCATAAAATAAACCTTTAATAAACATTGGATGAACAGTGAAAGCTTAACACACCGCCTTCCCATTGGTGAGGCACCTCAAGCCCCTGAAGTTTGTCCCTAGCCGTTGTCAGTTCTGTGGCCCTGCCTGAGTCTAAACCGGACTCAGAGTTGGTGTCGCTGTCCAGGTCTGACTCCCGTTCCCTCTTGCACCTGCTGTCCTGGGCTTCCATGACGCCGCCGCAAACCTTCCCTAATGAGGCTTTTCTAGAGAATGGGATAGTGTTTACACTTCACCAACTTTGGTGGCTTCCTCTGCAAGCCCACTGTTGTCTGGTGTAAAGGAAATGAAGAAATAGGCCCAACACTCCCCCTCGGAGCAGCTTTTCTAGGCCCACCCACTGGTAACAAGCATCAACCTGGGACCAATTATTGGTCACTTGAAGCCCTGTGGTCCTATATTAAAGCTAGAGCTTCACTGGGTGTCCAAGAAACTGCTAGATTTCATCTACACCTTGTGTCCCACAATTATCCGTTGTGGTCTGATTTTAGTCGAAGAAATTATCCCCATCTTAAAGGAGACAGTCTGCAATCTTGACAGGGTTTGCCTCTGAGCAGCAGGACATGGAGCGTGTCTGTGGGAACAAGATGAACAGGACATGATTTTTGCCCTCAAAGAAGCTTACTTTCTAGCTTATATGACTGAAGATTCCTTTACAAAAATACCATTTATCACAATTATTTGAAAAATAAAATACAATTTTCTGGAAAAAATAAGTCATCTTAGTTGCCACCAATCTGAAAACTAAAAGCCAGCACATCCCCAGTTTATCTAACACATAGCAAACCCTTAAAAGTGATGGCTACCATTATCATGCTAAAGCAAACTCTAAAATCTCCAGCCTGAAGTAGTAGAAGAGTTTCCAGTACCTTCTTGCCCATAGGCCAATCATAAGAGCTCGGGTCCAGTTTCTGGGCCAACCTACCTTCTCCCTTCTGTACCCCCCTGCTAGGAAGGAACTCAGACAAGATCTAGGCTCCAAATCAGTGTAGTTGTGTTATAGGGTGTGCCTCACTTTAATCCCATTTACATGGGTGAGTTAGAGCCTAGGCTGGCAACATTTGGGGAGAATAGAAATATTATTTGTAGGGATGCCACCATGGCCCGGGTGCTTTTTTAGTTTATCCTACTGAAAACCTAAGGGAGTAGTGTTAATCTCATTTTACTGTTGAACCTGTGGCTCATGCCTGAGGTCACATAGTCCTAAATGGGTCAAGGTTGGGACTGTTACCCAAGTTTGTAAGATCCCAAAGGTGTGTTCTTATACTCCACATTGTGACTTGGGTAGTGAAGAAAACTGGAGAGAAAGAGATGGATTAATTTAAATGTCATAAAGCATCACAATGGAGATAAGTAACAAGTGGTCAGTAAGAAGTTTTTTTAGGACAGTGTCAGCATATGTTCCAGAAGATGTAAAAGAACATGTCCTATGACTACTTCGCTGTGTTTCGTTTCCCCATGGAACTTGATACTTGAGTACCAAGCTTTAAAAGATGATTGTTGTGGTATTACCTTTCTATTCTAAGGCAATTGTGAGTTCCCAGGGAGTATTATGGAATTACATGTGGCCCACATGACTTATTTTCCTTTCTGAAAAGGGTCTTTCATCATGTCTCCAAAACAGCTAGCTGCAGATCACTAAAAAGAAATCATTCCTACATCATATTAACTACATCTTTTATTTGCTAACAAGCAGCTTAAGTATAGACCTTCAAGTTCCTTTTCTTCCTTTTGGTTGCTTGCTACTCAAAATGTGGCCCACGGACCACAGGCACTGGCATCACCTGGGAGCAAAGCTGGGAGCATGTGGAGGCACACCTGGGGCTACCGAATCAAAATCTGCATTTTAACAGGATCCCCCGGTGATTCATATGTACATTTAATTTGAGACACTCTGCTCTTATTAGCCTCTCCCTGGCAGATGTGCTAACAATAGCATGTCATGGTCCTCAGGTGTGTGCCAGGCCCTCTGTGAGGTCACAGCAATAGCAAGATAACTAAGACATGGCGTCTGCGAGAGAAAGTCGAACAAATGAAAGGGGTCTAGGCAATCTGAAAATGCCCACCTGGGTCAGTGAGAATTCCTGTATCCAAATTTCCTTCTGCTCTGTGAAAGAGTGGCGTTTAGAATGGCTTTCAATGGAGACAACACATCCAAGTGTTGTGCTGGGAAAGTGGGAAGAAGAAACAGAAGGGTACATACATCTCCTATACTGCCAAACTGTTCCTTCTTTCCCTAGTGATTATCCCTCAAAGAATTCCAACAGAGTTCTAACATGGCTAAACTTCTTAGGATCCGCCCACTTAACAAATTGATTGATTGCTATCCACCCCTCTCTGGGGTAAATACTCCAGTTACGGATGAGAACTCCATGGTCCCAGCCCTCATGGAGCTCCTAGGTGTGTGTTAACAATTACTACCTAAGTCTGTAAGAACAGAAGGCTGTGATTTGCAGTTTGAGAGGAAAGGATTAATTTTACCCCAGTTTTCTTTCTGCTGTTCACTTTGTAACATTACTTTCACTGCCTGAGTGTTCTCAAGAATTTCTTCAGTATCTCAGATGTAAGGTGTATGAACAAGAGACAGCTATTTTCTTCAAAAGTGGAAATGGTCTTGGTAAAAACCTGAAGCATTATCTGTCACGTCACAGTATTTCTCCTAAAGTTATGCAGGTCTCATTCCAGCATTGCGCTACTCAAAGTGTGGTCTGTGGGTTTGCTCCAAGCCACAGCCTGCTAAGCACAGAAATCAACAATGAGGGCTTAGAAACTTTTCTGGCAATTTGACATTGTCACAACATGCAAGGGCACCTCCAGAGGACCAGTCTGTTGATAGGGTGCTACGGATTGAATGTTCGTGTCCCTCCAACTTCATATATAATGAGTTTTGTGTATCCCCAATGTGACGGTGTTTAGAGGTGGGACCTTTGGGAGGTGATTAGGTCACGAGGGAGGAGCCCTCATGCATGAGATTAGTGCTCTTATGAAAGAGACCGCAGAGAGCACCCTTGCCCCTTCCACCATGTGAGGAGACCGAGAGAAGGCACTCTCTGTGAAACACAAGTGAGCCCTCTTGAACTTCCCAGCCTCTGGAGCTATGAGAAATAACTATTTGTTGTTTTTAAGTCACCCAGCATATGGTATTTTGTTATAGCAGCCTGAATAAACCAAGACCCAGGGTACAGTCGGGTGTTGAACTGAACAGGTGAGTTACATGTGATATAAGGTTCGTGCTAGCCATCCCCAATAGAACCACATGTGATATTTTAAGATTAATTTGTCAATTATAACCGCAAAATGTATAAAATCCAGAGTTTATCTTGTTCAGTTATTTATCAAAGGTCATTTGACTTCAAAGGATCAGTTTTGGAGCTGACTACTGATGATAATTGAGCATTGATGACAGATTGAGCATAAATGTTGAATATACAACATCCTGTGCTTCATTTTTGATAGAAGTGAAAAATGAGTATCTGGAGCTTGCAGAAATTGCTTTAAATCCTCTTTTCCCTCTCTCACCCACCTGCCTCTATGAGACTGGTTTTTCTACTATGAATGTTATTAGAACAAACATGGAAACTGTTTAGGGATACATAATCCCCTCTTCATAGCGCTATTACCTATCCAACCTAAGTTACAGAAATTAACAAGCAAAAAGTAAGCTCACTTACAACATGAAATAGTCTACTAATAAACAAAATGTGTGTTTCAAGTATGCAAATCAGCATTTAATGTGTAGAATTGCTATTTTTAAATAACTTTTTGTCACAAATGTGGAATGACAAAGTACTGAAATACAACTATTAATTGCCTGTATTCAGGCCTTCAGTGAACAATGTACACATTACACATTTTTTTCCTGCTTTTTTTCCCTCTGATCGTCTTTATTAAGTCTATTGAATCTAAAAAATGTGGTCTTCTATTTTATATTTACTTTTTAATTCTTTTTTCTAATAATACATTTTTGTTCTGTTTACAAAATATCTGTCCACATGCATTGTGAGAGAAAAACCTAGTCATTAACCCTGATACTTTGAGAAAAACTTCTTTATAATGGCCTGTAAATGACTACTACTCTCAGACTCAGCTGGTGAAAAAAGAACTAACACTCTTAGCTAATAGATATGTGGTGTTGACTGCCTGCCAGGCATGTTCTGTGTACTTTACGTGCATTAACTCATGTGCTCTTACCTTATGAATTAAGGTGCCATTGTAGCACCATATTACTGATGAGAAAACTAAGGCACAGAGAGGTTGAGTCACTGGCTCAAGGTCACACAGCTCTACAGTGGCAGGACTCAGTTTGAGTCCATGCTCTTATCTGGGGAACATAAGACAGGCATTGTAATCATAGTTCTCAACCAAATTGCTATGGGCTTACGTGGGTCATTTGAGATGTGGGAAAAGAAAAAGAAGAATTAGAAAGGATAACAAAAGCTACAGTGCAGAATCCTTCCCATGTGGCAGGCATTGAACTCAGTGCTTTACATGCATGAGCTCAGTCTCCTAAGTGTGAGTTGTTACAGGAAATGATTTCAGGTAGTAGGGGAGATGACTTAGATGCATGGGCCAGACAGAAGTCAAATTGCGTCACATAATGAGAAAGCAATTTCTTCTTAAGTCTCTGCACCTAATCACGCTGCTAGAGTCTCTTCCGTGCAGGTCTCTAATGACTTCCTAACATGGATTTAATTTCCTTTTGTTACAAAAGGAAAGCAGGCCTTAGGCTTAACACTGTCTCTGGCAACAAGGTCTTTTTTATTTTCATTGCACCTTCAATTGCATCTTATTTATAATAAGGATGTACAATTAAAAAAATGTATTTATGTTTGGGGGTGCCTGGCTGACTCAGTCAGTCGGTGGAGCGTGCTAATCTTGAATTTGAGCCCTACGATGGGTGCAGAGATTACTTTTTAAAAAATCTTTTTTTAAAAAGGTATTTATGTTTGAAAAGTGGGCTATGGAAAAAAATTTAAAGATAATAGTGTAGGTCTCACATGGAGCTGGCAAGAGCTGTGACCAATGAAGTTTGGAAAACATTTCAATATCTTTCAACAAGCTGGGAAAAGGTAAGCACTATTGTTCTCTATTTATGATAGGAGATTTAAGGTTTAGAAAAGTTCAGTAACATTCCCAAGGCCACTCTCTAGGCAGCTGAGGAGCTGGGATCCAATCTTAGAAGTGCTTGCCTCCAAAGTGAGTGTCCTTACCCATTATACATCTGGTCTCCCTCAGTGACGTTAATGCACGGCTCCTCCCAGGACTGGCCCTCCAGCACTCTTTGATTGTATTTCAGCATCTAGGAAGGCAGTTCTCAAAGTGCAGTCCTCCCCTAGGTGTTTTCATCACAACACTGAGATGTTTGTCTCTTTCACTATCATTTGCTCACGAGTGTACAGGGAAGTTTTCCAGAGGCCTCGTGACATGTGATAGCACAAAACACTGAATGCAGAAACAGATATAAGGACCTAGCTGCCTTCTATTAAGTCAAAAATTAAAAAGATTTACTAAAATGTAAACAATGCCATTCTTCTCATTGAATCTTTTTTGTTTGTTTTCGCTCATTTTGGAAATTAGAGTTATTTTAAATAAACGTGATTTGTGTTAACATGTAATGGGCTTATTGTTATTTTTAAATGAATAAGTATTTTACATATTTATCCATCTTAATTTCTTTTTTAAAATATTTGTTTAATGTTTTATTTATTTATTTATTTACTTGAGAGAGAGAGAGAGAGAGAGAGAGAGAGGAGAGCACGAGCAGGGGAAGGGTAGAGAGAGGGAGATACAGAATCCGAAGCAGGCTCCAGGCTCTGAGCTGTTAGCACAGAGCCTGACATGGGGCTTGAACTCATTAACTGTGAGATCATGACCTGAGCTGAAGTCAGATGCTTAACTGACTGAGCCACCCAGGCACCTCTATCCATCTTAATTTCTAGTGCATTAAATATCAATAAATATAACCCACACAAACAGTTTTTTGGGTTTGTCAAGAGTATAAAGGTGTCTTCAGACTAAAAATATGTGGAATAATATATTTTAATATTAATGGAAACTTTTCTCCCAATATTTCTTCCCTTCCTTTCCTTGTGCCCTGTCCTCCTCCCTCCACAGCTTTCCCCCTCTATTTAAACAGGTAATCTCCGTGATTCATTGCTTCAAGGGAGGGACATTACCAAGTGGAAAGCAGAAATAGTGTCTAGCTTTCATATTTCAGAAAAGCCTAAACCCATTAAGGAAGTTATGCTAGGTGCTTGAAAGCAGTAATATCAAAATATAGCAAGTGTCACTGAGAAAAAAGCACTAGCAGTATTGAGAGAGGGCAGCTTTCCCAGGACTAGAAAAATGTGTCTCACCTCTTGACGGTTGGTGTGGGGAAGGACAAAGACAGAAGAAAGATTAGGAGAACAGAAAAGTGGGGCACCTGACTGGCTCAGTTGGTGGAACATGCAACTCTTGATCTTGGGGTTGTAAGTTTGAGTCCCACTTTGAGTGTAGAGATCGCCTAAAAATAAATAAATAAATAAATAAATATATTAAAAAATAAATATATATATTATATATTTTTTCAATTATATATGTCATATATATATATATATATATATATATATATATATATATATATATTGAAAAAAAAAAGGAGAACAGAAAAGAGAGGACTGGGCTGAAGAGGCAGAAAGACAGAGTCTAGGCACTGTTTAGCCACAGTGGAGCATCTTCCCTTGTCCAGGAGCCATGTGGGAGCTGAGAACTGCCACTGACTAAATCTGGTGTTTCTGAGAGCCCACTTCCCCTTTTCATGCTCATGACGCTTTGTAGCAGTGACACCATCAGATTCATCCAACCTGGACAACTTCACTCTAAAAACATCCCTGGCCCATCAGAAGCCCAAGAGAAGGGGGCTGGGGCCCTGGATCCCTGGAAGGGTGGTGGGGGTGAAGAGGTAACAGCTCTAGATCCTGAAATTTGGAAGGTCTGGCTGAAGCTGCTGATCTGCCCTGAGCTAGAAAAGCAGTTCAACACACTTTTCCTCCAATATTAGGAGTACCCTGCGTACCTGCTGGCCAATAAGCAAACAAAGGACTGTGTTGCATTCTAGCAGAATTTGTGAACTGATTGTACTATCCTTGAGTTCAGCCCACAACAGGTGAGTGTTTTTGGTCCAGAACAGGGGATTTGCTTTGTTTGTTTTCATTAGAATGCTTTGGGGGAGTCCATGTGCTATCCAGGGACCACTGTCCTCTCTCCCATTCAGTCTCTTCACGCATCAACATTCCCTGCCTGCCCCTGAGGACATCTGAGGTATCTGAGTCCTGTAATAAAAAGCACTTGACCTATAGTAGGAGGATTCCTCAAAAAACTATACAGAATCATGAGTTTGTGCATTTTTCTGAGGAGAGAGTCCTAGCTTTCAGCATATGCCAACTATGCAAAGGAGTTTCTGATACCTGGCTTGGAATACTGGAGGCTGTTCGCTGGCTGTGACCCTGAAGATGTCACTTAACCTGTCTGTGTCTCCATTTCCTCATCTGTGGAATGTGGGCGTTAGTATTTAACTCTAAGGGCTGATATAAGGAGTAAATGAATGACAAACTCTTTATAAGTGTTGGCTTCCATTATTATAGAGGAGGTAGACCATGGGGGTTTGGGAGGGATGGAGAACCTGTGTAAGAGGGGCTAGCTTGGGGTAAAGAAGTGAGTGCAGGCACATTTGGTGACCCCAGCCCATCTTCAGGATGTTGCCTGCACAGTCCTCAGAGCTCACTAGTTCAGCAAAGGGTCCCAGCATGTTGGAAATGAACAGCAAGGCTTCTCTATATGTGATGAAAAGGATTGCCAGCAGCTGTGACATATGTACCTCTTGTTCTGAGAAAGACAAGCATCTGAAGGTGGCAGTCAGATAGAGCCTGGAGCCATGAACTTGGAGATCACAATTATGCCCTAGAGATCAATGCTGCCTTAGTTCTGGTCTCTAGACACCAACAAGGGAGCAGAGTCAGACAGGTTTAGCAGGGTCAGACAGCAGAACCTGGAATCCAGCTCCACCACTTTCTAGCTGAGCTGTTTTTGAGCAACTTACTAAAACCCTCTAAGCCATAGTTTCCTCTTTTGTAAAACTGAGTAGAAATGTACCTACTTTATCAGTTAAATGATATAACATATGCAGATACAATATAACATGGCAGCTAGTAAGTGCTCAATAAGCAGAGCCATTGCTATGGTAAGGTGTTCAGTGCCAAGAGAGGGCTCAGAGGGAGCTAAGTGGCAGCAGGGGTCCGGGTGTCTAGTTGGATAGGGAATCCTGGAAGAACGAATCCAAAGATCACTAGAGTGAAGATGCATTTGGCCCATTGCAGCATTTCTGCTTCAGCTTCCTTCCCTTCAAACTTGGGAATCAGATTTCTTAGGGCTCTTTTGGGCTTCTTAGAAAACATGAAAGGGGAAAATTAAGATCAGACTAGTTTCTGAAAATCATTTCTTCCCCTGCAATATTCCCATGGTGGAGAATTGATGATACTGCTTGTCTTAACAGAAACCCATTCAAACGAACTCAAGGAGACGGAGTTTTCTTACAGGTCTGGAGGACAGGAAGTTCTCAAGGACAAAGACTCTCATCTCTGCTTCCAAGCTATGCCTACTTCTTTCTTTTCTCACTGCAAATCTACTTTCTCTTCTATATATGCACAAAACCCAAAATTGTGGGCCTCGCCCTCCTTGGCATCCTATTCTGGTTTACATACAACACACTAGATGTGCCCTATTCTCAAATCCAAATTCCTAGGAGAGGAAATTTGTTAGACATCTCCTGTCACATACCTGGCCATGCTAATGTCAACCAAAAGTGTGTATATATGGGGTGGGAGAGGAAGGAAATGACAGTGGTATAGACACACAGGTTCAAACAGTTAATAGAAGAAAACCAAATGGCCAAGGAATGCCTGAAAAGATACTTAGCTTCTCTAATATTCAGAGAAATGCAGATTAGCACAAGAATGTGAGGTGCTCGTTTTTATCTTTTTGGACCACCAGATTGACAACAATGAAAAATAAAGGTAACTACAGGAAACTTGTTAAGGGTATGAAGTGATAGGAATTTTATGGTGTGCTACTGGACATTATGTTGTAATATTTTAAATGTGCTTAAACATTAAGCCTGCAATTTTAGTGTTAGGAATTTATCCTAAGGAAATAATTAGAATAAGTACAGGCATATATGCGTATGTATATGGATGCTTATGGCAGTATTTTTAATATTTAAGGAAAACTTATAATATCGTAAATGCCCTTCAGTGAAGGGTAGAGATTATTGTTCAAGGGAATACTGGGAGGCCATTATAAAGCACGAGGTAGATTCATAGGTAAGATGTACACAGCAAGCTATTTAGAGTAAAAAGATAAAAATGCAAACCACGGAAAAGAGTAAATAATATGATCCCATTTTTGTTAAACACGTACAATATATGATATATACTTTACATACTATATTTGGAGTATGTACATATACACATCTATATGTATTTGCCTGAGTATGTGTGTATATTATATACACACACACGTACACATACATCTGTTGGGATAGATGTAAAACTAATAATGGGGGCCAACTCTGGGAATAAATAGAAAATGGGAAGTTCTCACTTCCATTTCTATAGTGTTGAACTTTTTAAGAACAAGCCTGGATTACTTTTATAATCAGATGAAAAAAAGAAGACATTGCATTTTGGGGAGGAAAAGAGAGTACAGAGTTTATGTTTAAAAGATAATTTGACATTTTAAAATGAAAGAAAAACAACAAATTCCATTTTCCCCGTGACGAACAGACATAGCAGTTTTGCTGCCCCCACCCAGGGTTTGGGATTATTGGGAGAGAGCTTGCTAGCATGGACAGGAGAAAAGTCTGCTTCTGTCAGTACCACAGAGGCATTAGGGCTATCCTACAGGAAGAATTCAGCTTACCCACAACCCAAAGGAACTTACCCCCCTTCTGCTAGAGAGGAATTGATGAATTTAGTTGAGTTGAATTCTTCAGCTCAAATCTAGAGGTAATATATTTACATATTTACATACAAAGAGAGAAAGCAGTTAAATGATGACAGCTGAGGTGTCCCGCCAAGTGAGGGGTTGGATATAGGAAAAGTGAGGCCAGCCTGGGAAAAGTGGAGGTGGCCTGGATCAATTCCAGAGACACATTTCCCTGTTGCCAATTGTGGGTTTGAGTGTGTGCTTGGGGATTTTTAATAGGTTGGGAAATTGAAATTCTCACTGGGATTATTATTATTATTATTATTTACGTGTTTCTGTTTGGATCCTCCCTATCTTGTTAGGAATGTGCCAAATATTAAAAGACCCAGTTGTAATTTTTTTCACTACTACCATGGATTTCAATGGGGGAAAAAATTAATCTTACTGTGTAGGCAACTTTATAAGAAAGCCTCAATTTCACATATTGTGGGATAGCTGTATCAATCTGGTGTAGATAGAAAGCAATTTCAATTAACATGGTCTTTTGTCTTTATTTGCAGCAGGCAGTTCACCAACAGTGCATTTTAGACAACATTAGAGTTGAGTGAATTTCACCATATTACTTTTCAAGCCTCTAACACCTTAACAGGCAAACTCTTAGAACAAGGTCTGTTTCTCCTCTTCTTTTAGAATTCTACTCTAAGCAAGAAGCATTTGCTGAATTGCCTACCTAGGGACTTCAACACTGCTAGTGCATATAATGGCCTTCCAAAAATGTTTACAGTAATGGTAAAGTTGGGGATAATACACCCCTGGACTTATTGCAAAGACAGCTTTTTGAATGATTGTTCACATAAAACCTGCCAAATCATTGATATTAGAGTGGGTCATTCCTTATATTATGAGATTCTGAAGATGAAAATAATAACCATAGATAGCAAAAGCTGGAAGGTCATCTTTTTCAGCTCCCTCAGGTTACGTATAAGGAAATGAGTCTCTGAGAGTTTGGGAGCATTGTCTACTTTCATGACTAAGAAGTTGCAGAGATTTTTTTTTTTTTAACTCCAAATCTGATGCTCTTTTTATTACAACTCAGCTTACCTCTCTCAGACTGAAGTCTGTCTCAGAGATGCCAAACATTCCCTTCTCCCTACCCACATTCCACCTTGGAGACTCTGCCCCACTCATAACCCTGGGAGGGATAGCACTACATACCATGTGACTCTGCTCTACCAGGCTCCGTGACTGACCCAAGGATAGACATCTGACCTAAGCTAGGCTGATCGGATACTCTCCCAAGAATTTGGAATAGGGACAAAGAGGCTGAGTCATTTAGCTGTGCTGAGCCAAACTGCAAGGTCTTGCCTCCCTTGCCTGCCACAGCAGGCCACAGCCTCATGCTAACATGCAAGGGTAAGCTGAGAAACCATGAGTCAGCAGAAAAAGTAGGTCTGCAGACAGAGGAGCAGAAAGATGGAGCAGGTGCCCAGAGAAAAATTAAGAGACATGTACCTCAAAGGTAGAAAAAAGACAGAGAGAGAGAGGGGAAAAAATCTGCATAATCCCTTTCTTGGTCCCATAATATCCGGCTTTATGTCCTTCACTGGCTTGTTGTAACCCCCAAAAAATTCTCCCTTTCAAACAACCCTCTTTTTATTGGAGCTAAGAGGAATTCTGTTATTTGCATCTAAATTCTTCTTGTCTAAGACACTCCACAATTTATAGTCAATATATTTTTTGGGTGGAAAGACTGTTCTGTTTTTTTATGAGGATTATTGGAATTGAAGTCTTATCTGAAAACCCATAGCAAGTTGAGTGGTTTTCTGAATTTTCCTCACTAGCTGTCCAACCCTGGAGACCAAGGTTTCCAGGTAAGTAGTTCCCAGAACCTCAGATGGGAGCTAGCCCCACTTTGGGTCTTCAACCAAAATATGCTAGAGATATTCTATCCAGAAATATCCAGACAGTTCTATCCAGAAATAGAGATCTTATTGGGGTATGTATGTCAGGAATTCTAGAATCTTTACATTTAGAGTTTTCAAGGGTTGGTTGGGCCTGTCTTGTTATAAATTCTCTGCTCCTTTAGGTGTACCTGTGGAATCTCCTTGTCCCAACATTGACCCCCACCTGGGAGATCAAATCCCTCAAAAGTAGTTCAGGTACTATTCCCATGCTAATCTCTTTTGAATAGTGAAAAGAGCCTTTTGAGAAATTCTACTCATCTTTCGAAAATTGTTGGGACTAATATAAGTATAAAATGATGGAGAAATGATTGAGTAAATTAGGGTTCATTAGCTGATGCAATACTATCCAGATATCTTAAGGCGTGCCTGGGTGGCTTAGTCAGTTGAGTATCTGACTTTGGCTCAGGTCATGATCTTGCGGTCCGTGAGTTCGAGCTCCATGTCGGGCTCTGTGCTGACAGCTCAGAGCCTGGAGCCGGCTTCAAATTCTGTGTCTCCCTCTCTCTCTGCCCCTCCCCTACTCACACTCTGTCTCTTTCTCTCTCAAAAGTAAATAAACATTAAAAAAAAATTTTTAAAGGATAACTACCAGTTTTAAAAAATATAGAAAGATATTGATGACTCAACGAATAAAGGAAAAAGCAGAATGAAAGTTGTAAGCATCAACCATGTGAAAATAGGTTCACATAAGAACACTTTTCTTGATAATCCTCAACAAAGTAATTGAGTCATCCACAACTAATCCAGAGATCTTGATGTGTAGGATAAAGTCCACTGGGCATTTCTGTCTTAGATGATTTTGGCTAGAGAAAAAGTTGCTGACCTGGTTCAGGTTCTGAATTTTTTCTTATATTGGTCTGATTCTGTGCCCAGTGCTGATCTACTTTTGTTCATGTCCATAACCCTCCCAACTGACATGACCTATGATTGTGGAGAATTCCCAGTCTTGCTGTCCACAATTACTTAAAGTCTTGTGTGGAAACTTTTTGCTTTGCACCACACAGATTTCAACATCTGTATTTAGATGCTTTCATTAGTTTTTTCCTATCGACCATTTCTCAAATCTAGGACAAGGTGGAGTTGTGACTTTCCTCCAGTGTGCTAATAACTTCTGCACAGTTTCTGAGAATACCTTCCAAAGCTAAGATGAAAGGGAAAGACATTATATCTCTTCTAGCATTTGGTAGGAAAAAAGAAATTTCTAGACCAACCACTGCCTGAAAGACTTTCTTTAGTTATAGAAAAGTTCTTCTGTGGCTGTTTTCTGAACCAGTCATGACAAAACTCCTTGACAAGCAGAAGGAGAGAACATTGGCTTCTTGCTGCTTTACAAGGGTTTGGTTGCCTATCTCAAGCCTACTCCAGTAGACTTTTGCTCTTTTTGTGGCCATGTGCCATTTCTTAAAAGCCTTTCCCATATCAAGGGAACTTATACATTATGAATCCAGCCTTCTCGAGGTAAAATTAGAACTCACTATACCAGCCTTCTCTACAACCAGGGTATAAGCATGTGACCTAGTTTGTGCAGTCAGATGCAGGCATGCAAGACTGCAATGCAGAAAAGAAAACCCTGAGAAAGAAGGTATCACACAAAATTGGTTTTCCGGTGAGGGTTGTGGAAGGCATCAGAGGCAGAAATGGCAGCCGCCCTAGTGTTGGCGCCCCCTTCAGGGCGTTCCAGTGCAGCCACGATGCCTGGGCCGGTGACAAGTCCGGGTTGCACCATCCAGCAGTGTAATTTGGATATAACTTCTTGCTCAGTAGCGTCAGAGCATTATTCTCTGACCCTTCCAAAAGTCTACACGCTATTTAACATCCTTTGATATATTCTTTTTTATTTTTAAATTAGTGAGAGTGAATTCTGTCATCTGCAGCTAAAAATCTTGACTAATATACCGATTTTCATGATTTTATATTAGGCTGAAGGACTCAGAAGTGATTTGTTTTTCGTATTCATCATGCTTCACCAGGCACTAGATATAAATAGGGTCACATAAATCGACAAATCTTAAACCTTACTGGCTCTTGATTCCACTTGCAGAATGTAGTTTTCCTGGCCTCACCCAAAATCGCTTCCAGAATCCCCAGGATTGTCTCTCATGTGCTCACCAACAGTTGTCTCATGTTCTTCTCCACTGCCTCTTGTGTTTTTGGCTATGGGCTAAGAAGCCATTTACTGGTGTTGGCTCAGTACCTATGTCAGGGCCAAGCATGGCAAGATTGATACCATGTCAAATGTGTGCTGCCTCTAATGTTTTCATTCTGTGTCACCTCTCGACCAAAAGTGCCACAGCCCCTATGTCCGCTTGTACAGGTGTCCCTTATAAAAATACTTCCTTCTCTGACTGACTTATTTCACTTAGCATAATACGCTCCAGTCAGAGAAAGACAGATCTCATATGTTTTCACTCTTACGTGGATCTTGAGAAACCTAACAGAAGACCGTGGGGGGAGGGAAGGGGAAAAAAATTGTTACGAACAGAGAGGGAGGGAGGCAAACCATAAGAGACTCTTAAATACAGAGAACAAACTGAAGGTTGATGGAGGTTGGGGGAGAGGGGAAAGTGGGTGATGGGCATTGAGGAGGGACTGGGTGTTGTATGGAAGCCAATTTGACAATAAATTATATTAAAAAAAAATACTTCCTTTAGTGACTGCATACAGCCCTTCTCTCTGAAGCTTAGATGTGAGTACCTGGGACTGAGCCGAGAGACCAAATAGGGTACTATTTGTCTTTTCCATTTCCTTATTTTTTTCTCCAACACACAACCTCTCCTCCCTACTCGCCCATGCAAATCAGCTCATGCAAATGGACATCTGCAAATAAACATCACTGGCTGTAACATTACAGTTCATCATTCAAGCCTTATTCTGTGTCCTCAGAGTGAGAACACTTTAGGACCAAACTGGCAGGCTTTTGAGGCATTATTTTTATTTTTCAGCCTTTCACAGTTGTTGTTATAATGCTATTTTTCAACAAGTAGAGAAATATGACCTGAAACAGTCCATTTATCCTGTGAAATTTATGCTGACAGAGCCTGCCTTTGCCAGGATACTTTCTTACAGATGTCTTCTTCCCCTACACCCTCGGGTATTTGTCTATTAACAGAATGCAGGCAACTTCTTTGGCAAGTAGATTCAGAATGTCAGCACAAGCGATGAGTCTCAGGAAAATGGAACAATTAGGGGATTTCTCAGCAGTACCACTGCCAGTTTTCCCTGGGCACTTGTATCAGTGCTTATTTTAATGACTTCAATCAGGATATTTTACTCACCCTAACTCAGAGGCTCAAGATTTTAGAGATCAACAGAGGATTCAATGTATTATAGTCTTGCTTTGCAGCAATTATTGGGTGGGGTTTTTCTGTGAGTAAATGGAGCAGTAAAAGTCCCTTCTTACCACTACTTTCCACCCCAGCTTTGCTATTTGGCATTTGTCCACCTATAGCTATTTGAACAATTCGAGCTTATGGTTCATAAAAGATTATAAAGCAATATTATGCTCACAAATAGAGTCCTGCAAAAAGCATTCAAAATCTCTCCCCTAGAAAATGTTACGAAAAATGTCTCAGAATTCTATAGGTACAAGACTTCCATTGCTTTTTTGATCTGTGTTATGACTCCTTTGGGAAACACAGTGTACTCCTGCATAGTGAACTCCAACAATGTTTTCCAAATGGATCAGAGGGCAAAGAAGGGAGGACTGGTGAGCGTGAGGAGGGGCAGCCAGCCACATTTGAGGGACAGATTTCACAACAATCTGGGCCAAAGTGGCTCAAAAGCATTTAAAGGCCTTTCAAAGGATTTTTTTTTTTTTTTTTTTTTTTTTTTTTTTTTAGGATTTTAAAGGCTTCCAAGGAAGGTATACGTCCTCTAGTTGATTTTAAGCTAAAGATGAACTCTGGGGAGAGCTGACTATGGAGAAAGTATCTCAGGATCTCAGTTTATTCCTCATATGTCTAGTTGAATCCTAGAGGGGAAAGGAGACATATTTTGTGGATGTGGCAGGAAGGAAGGCAAGCTACATAAGAAGGTACAGCAGGAGACGTAGAGGAGAAATGTGACTCAGATGTGTTTGGGGATAGTCTGACTTTCAGGGAGAAGGGTTTTTTCCTTCAGTGCCTGATTCCACCACTGTAACGTAGTATCTACCCTCTCCTACATTTTCTGACAATAAATTCTTCAAAACATCCACAGGGATATATACAAATACTAGTTTAAAGTATCTAACCACACATGAACTAAGCATGTTTTTATGTATATGGAATAGATTCTTAAATCATTTTAGCAGTGGTTATATTGAAAATGTAGAGTAAAAAAAAAAAGAGATAATGAGGGAAAAAGATACTGAATGTATCCACTTATTTTTGTAGGGTATAAAAAGTGTCATGTCGGGTTGGCTGGTGGTTCAGTCAGTTGTGTTTGACTTCGGCTCAGGTCATGATCTCATGGCTCGTGAGTTCGAGCCCCGCTTTGGGCTCTGTGCTGACAGCTCGGAACCTGGAGCCTGGAGCCTGCCTTGGATTTTGTGTCTCCCTCTCTCTCTGTCCCTCCCCCACTCATGCTCTGACTCAGTCTCTCTCTCTCTCTCTCTCAAAAATAAATAAACATTAAAAAAATTTTTTAATGTCACAACATATGTACGATCCACCTGAAACCTTAAAATGTATTAATTGTGAAGGTGAAGTAGTTCTGAGATATGATTTTGGTCTATGTCCATAAGATAAAATTTGGGACTGGTTCACATGAAGGTATTGTCCCAGATATTGTGCTTTTTTTTTCATTTTTCTCATTTTTCTCAGTAAAGTATAAGACTAAAGTAAAAAAAAAAAATTATGGAGAGATTAACTTTCTTGCATCTTTCTGATGACAAAAAGGTGAGTGAGTCATTTGCTCAAATACCAGCCCAGAAATTTCATCTCACGCATTGTCGAGTAAGAAGCTTCAGCCAGGCACCCTTCCAGTTGGTAAAAGGATCTCCAAGGCGCGTGATGTAAAGGGGAGGGCTGAACCTGCAACTTCCCTTTCTCCTCTCTTTGGTTTCTGGCAGCCTTTCTGCACACAGATGATCCTTGACTATGATTCTGAGTGCAGATTTCCAGGGCCATTCCCCCTCACCCCAGTAGTATTTGGATCAGAACCCTGAGCCTCTGTGGAGATGTAAAAGCAGGCACGTCCGGCTCAGCCTCACTTTATCACACAAAGGAATGTGACCTTTAAGTTCCCTGGGAATGCTTTGTGCAGTTGGCTGGGCCCCAAGATCAAGGTCATCTGTGTGATTCCTGGAAAGAGTTGCAGAGTGGACATCCCTAGTCTGGGCCAGGTGCCTCAAATCACACAATTTTGGAAGAGGAAACGTGTGCTGTGGTTCCTGAGAAGGACCAGGCAAGGGAGGAAGGTTGCAGTGAACACTTTCACTCGGGAGATGTGAAGGTATGTGTCCTTGGCCGGGTCACCTGCACAAAAGAGTATTAGAAATCAGGCCACCCCCAGTGCATGACAGCCCAAGCTCCTCACCAGGAGTGTGAGTCCCAGTCACTTTTCCTTGCAGGGGTCAGGGAAATCCTTTCTACTGTGAGTTTCTTTCTACTTTACACTGTGATAATTACACAATTGGAAAGAACTCAAATGAAGGAGACTCTGTGGCTTCCTTGGCGAAGTAAGCCAGTTTTGGCCAAAAAGAGGTGAGTAGCTAATGTCAGACTAGGAACAATACTTCCTGTATCTCCTCTTGAATCATCGTATAATAGGCTTCTGACGTGCAGAAGGCCCTGAAGAAATGTAGCAGAGAAGGAAGTGAGGAGCCAACTGCATTGGCTCAGTGCCCGAGAAACACCCTGCTTTGAGGATAAAATTGCACCTCTCATGCCAACAGTTCAGGCAACTGAACCTACACAAATAATGCTTGGAATTCAGTTGAAGAATAAGTCAAAAGAGGTCTTGTTTTTTGTTTTAAATGGGCTCTAAGATTGCTCTTTTGCTTGGTTTGTTTTGCTCAGGGGATGAGATGAGGGAGAAAATAACCTACCTTCTTGTTGTGAGAAGCGTTTGTTTAGATGACACAGAGGGGCATCATCCAGGTAAAAGAGGGTGTGGAAACTTACTACCTCATACCTCCTTCCTGGGCAAATGAAAAGCCAAGGGCTACTATAAAAAGTAATTTGTGTCCGGCTCTTGGGGGAAGGAAGTCTTTTCAAACTGAGAATGTCACACTCCAAATTTTAACCTAGTGCTGTTTCCTGCTCTTACTCATAGAGTGATCCACATGACTTTAGTAGCTTTAGCTTCTTCAGAATGGAGGAAACAGAAAGCCAGTGGCTGCCCAATGGAATTACACAACATGGCTTATTTGGGAGGAGAGGGAAGTCAGGATGAGGATCATTTATTTCATCAGCCTCATGATCACAAAAGTTACCCAGGCTAAAAATGGTCTTTAGTCACTCTGCCATTTATACTTTTTCCCTCGCTTCCAGATTCTCATGCTTAAATTCTCTTTTTGTGAAAGCCACTTTTAACTTAAAAATTCTTCCTTCTGTCTTTACTTTTCTGTCACTTTTCTCCTCATTTAATCCTCTCCATTATCCAATAATAGAAATAGGATAGCATAAGGAGTTGAGATTTCTTAACTCAACCCCGAACCGGGGAATAAGAAGAGAAATGGAAGACCCTCAGGCCCAGTTTCCTGGCTGTAATCAAGAAACCAATAGATGGCCAAATCCAAAAAGATTAAAGTTTTTAAATTTTTATTTATTTTGACAGAAAGAGACAGTGAGCTCGAGCGGGGGGGGGGGGGGGGGAGGAGGGGCAGAGAGAGAGGAAGAGCCAGAATCCCAAGCAAGCTCCGCGAATGTCAGCACAGAGCCTTATGCAGGGCTTGATCCTACAAGTCGTGAGATCACGACCTGAGCCGAAATCAAGAGTCGGACACTCAACCTACTAAGCCACCCTGATGCCCCCAAATCCAAACAGAGTAAATGAAGAAAGCTGTAGACTGGTCATGTGTGTTACAACCAGACTGAGGTAATGAAGAACACTAGTATGGTGGTTTGACAAAGGAGACCCAAAGATCAAGGCGTTTAGGATCTGATAGTAAACCCTAGGAAGACACTTGATCAGCTTAAATAGCTAATACTTAGGAGCTTACTGAATGCTAGGCACTGTTCTAATCACTTTACACATGTTAACTCATTCACTTGTCACAATAATGCTACCACATATTCACCATTGTCATGCCCATTTTGCAGATGAAGGAAACTGAGGCACAAAATGGTGCCTGTGGTAGACATGGAGAGGCACCGTCTTTCAAAGGACTGTCTGCACAGCTCCCTCCACCTCTCAGTGCCTTCAGGGTCTGCCACAGCTCTTTGGCCCAAGGTCATTCACAGGGCAGCCTGCATTGGAGGGCAGAGAGACAAGCTATAAAGGCTCAGTAATCTTGGCCCAACATGGACAATCCTGATGGGTAACAGTCACAACAGAGCTCCCTGCCTGGCTGGCAGAAGCTTTGATGTAGGCAGAAACTTGTATCACATTTCAACTTCTGCCTTAGCTAGGTGGACGAAACATCCCAGTTTTTTTTTTCCCAGGACTGTCCCGGTTTTGGCACCAAAAGTTCTGTGTCCCAAGAAACCTCCATGCCAGGCAAACCAGAATAGATGGTTGTTCCTGCCCAACTGTAGGAAGGAATCAGGTTTTCTTCCCCTTCCTTCCACAGGTGTTGATTCCTAATAATCATCTTGTACCCTAAACCCCATCTCAGTGTCTGCTTCTTGGGAGCCCCATGTGTGACAAGGCCCTGAGTACATCACAGAGGGTGGGCATTCCAGCATCAGACTGTGTACTCTTAATCCCCAAACTTCACTTTTTCTTCATAGAAGTGTTCTAGTCTCTAGAAAAAGGTACTCACCAGAAGTCCAGACAGATTCTCCATGCTCCATACAGCCCAGATGAAATATTTCTCAGTAAGGATGAAGGAACTCAGTAAGTTCACGTTTATTAAATATGGCAGATGATTAGCTAAGCACTTTGCCTATGGAGGGGGTTCTGTCGATATTCTCATTGTACAAATGAGAAAGCCGAGGTTGAGAGTTTACTGCCCTAGGATTTTTACCTGGGCACTCTGCCCCTAAATTAGAAGTTTAGATAAATCTGATTAGCTTGTCATTATAAAATGGAAATATTTTTTTGTTTTGGAGTAGAGTTGTAGAGTGTGTTTAAGGAAGATGCTATATTAAGAGAAAAAAAAAAGCCCAGCAAAATGGCAGGAGGCTACAGTTCAAGTTGTCCAAAAGCTAAGAGTTTAAGAAAGGGATATTAAATATTATAAGTTGTTTATATTGCAGTGAAGTAAACCTTTATCACTCTCTCCATCTTGTCAAAACTTCCTGAACCTTCAGTAAAGTCTGGCAGAGAAGGGCCTCATATTTAATATGTGTACAAACCACAGAGGGGCTTCCCAAGCAGAGAACAGGAATTAGCAGGCAAGAAATCAGAACTAGAGGGGACATGTGACAGCCCTCTCCAAATTCCCCTTACCTACACCTGCCACCAGGCCTAGAGGAATTTGCAGAAATATTCAGGAGGCTATTGAACTTTCTACAGGCCTGGAAAGATATTTGAGTCTAATTTGTCTATATCTTTAGGGATAAGGAGAGTCCAGATGGCAGCTGAGATGCACAGGCATGACAAGAAGTTTATTAAGATAAATCAAAATGATAAAGGCAGCTATCTAGGAGAGGGAAGTAGGAAAATGAGTAATTTATATCTTCATTTTTGTGCTTTTTCTGAGTTTTCAAGATTTCTACAACAACTATATATTACCTCTGTAATCTGAAAAAAAAAAAAAAAAGAACAATGAATGAACAGTGTCTATTTCTCCCGTGTTCCTGATTATATACACTCTTCTGTCTCTTGGGTATGTCTAGTCACTAAAAAGAAACAGAAAAAACCACACATATAAACCATGCCACAGATTCATATACACATATTTCACATCATTACGGAAAGGTGTCTACATATTGAGTGAGGACTCATTGTGTTACTGTCCGAGCACCCAAAGTGTTTCAGGTCAGTACCATGGGTCTAGGAAGAGCAGAGGGTCTATAAGATTTTAAGTCAATCCTTGAGATTTCTTTTGATCAGGCCAAACTGATACTGATCAGGCCAAGTTTAGTCCTGACTTGATTCTTGACTCATGTAATGTTGAATGTGCAGGTAATTTTTTCTCCTTAACCTTCATATTCTCAAAGTTACCAATATTATTTACAAACAGATAATGCTCAAAGAGCTTTCAGCTCTCTGGATTAAAGATTCTATATGAAAGGGGAGTTATGATTATGACATATTTTGATGTTATTGAACAAGAAAGTGACCAATATTCTGACCAAAAAACAGAAACAAAGAACTGGTTTCTTTCGAATAACAGATATTAGTATTTGTGAAAAGCTTAATTTAAAATGTATTTTTTTCTCCTATTCATCAGAAGTATTTAAAAAAAAATTTTTTTAACGTTTATTTATTTTTGAGAGACAGAGAGAGACAGAGCATGAGTGGGGAAAGGTCAGAGAGAGAGGGAGACACAGAATCTGAAGCAGGCTCCAGTCTCCGAGCTGTCAGCACAGAGCCCGATGCAGGGCTCGAAGTCACGAACTGCGAGATCATGACCTGAGCCGAAGTTGGATGCTCAACCGACTGAGCCACCAGGCGCCCCCATCAGAAGTATTTAATAGAAAACCAAAGCATAGTTTATTATTATTTTGAAATAGCTCAAATACTCTAGGGTAGAGAGGGATGAAAGATTCATATTTTCATGTCTTAGATATATCATCTTTGACTTGCTAATTTCCACACTTGGGCAGAGAGTGGTTGAAAAATGAATACTCTGGAAAGTGAGCAGATCCTGAGAAAGGGCACGGAAAGTTTAAAGTGTCATTATAAAGAGAAAGGAGATTCTATAAGTGTGTAGGTCCACATCCTTTTGCCTGACAAATGGAAATGTATTCTTTCCCTCACACCTGATGTCTAGGCCGAACTTGGCCATCAAGCTTCCCTTTCTTCTGCTGATATGGTACTCACTGCCGAGAGCTTCTTCTGTTTCTGCTTCCGAGTCATTGGGAAAGATTTACTTTTGAGGACCGACTTATAAACATTTAAATCTCATGGTGATTTTAGGATTTGAGAATCATGAGGCTATAAATGTTATCAGTAATGGTAAATGTTAGAACCAGGAGAACTTGCAAATATCCTAATCAGAGACATGTGGCATCCATTTACTGCAATGACAACAATAAAGTATTTATTTTTATTAATTTATGGGTGAGATATGATATTAAAAAGAAAAGACTATATCTAAGTGGTATAGGATTTAAAAATTTTTTATATGATCATTTAAAAACTTGTTTCTCTGGTTTAGATCCTAGTTTGGAAATCAGCTATAAAAGATATTTCAGGGATAATTGGGGGGGGGATTTGAACATGAAACTGCGTATTAGATGATATTAAGGAGTTAATATTAATTTTGTTCACTGAGATAATCTCTCTAGCTATGGAGGAAAATAATTTTACTTTTTAGTGATATGTGCTGAAATATTTATAGGTAGGATGTCATCATGTCTCTAATTTGCCTTAAAAACGTCAACATAAAAGGTAAAGTGAGTTGAAAAATTAAAATTTGTTTCATTCTATTGCTCTCTGTTCGTATTTTATTCATGACTTTTCTTCTCAAAGCATCTTACCTTCTTGCATTCTTATTTATACATTTATTATTTTTATTATAAAAGTGAGATAAAATTATTATAAAAGTAAGATAAAATTACAAAAAACTGAAAAATTCATAATCCCACTTCCCTACCCCAAATATCATTAGAAGTATTTTCTTTCAGTTTGTTTTCTGAATTACATATATATAATAAAATATATATAAATATTTATAATATAAACATAATATTTATGATATATAAATAATATATATTATATAATATATCATATAATTTAAATATAATCATAATTTATATATAATATAAATATATAAATATAAATAAATATAAATATATAAATAAATATAAATATAAATATATAAATATATTAAATTATATAATATATAAATATATAATTGTATAATATATAATTTATGTATTATATAATTTAATATGATTATATATTATATAATTTATATATTATATTACAATGTATAATATATAGTTATATTATGTAATATAAAATTTATATTATGTAAAATAAAAATAAATATAATATATATAATAAATATATAAAATAATATATATAATAAAAAATATATATTTTTTTACTTTAATCAGAATGTATGTACAATTTGGTCTTCCATGTTTTTTTTTTTTTTTTTTTTGCATTGTATCTTGAGTCTTGCATTTCCTTAAACTTCCTAACGTATATCCTTCCAGTGCTACTCAAGGGCAAGCTATTTTTAACTTCCCTACATTCCATGCCTGTCCCGGTTGTCTGTCTCTCAGCCAGTCGAGCCCAGGTGACCATTTGCTAAACACATGTGTGTGGTCTCATGGTCAATGCAGCACAGCTGGAATGAACAAAGAAGTGAACCATATACTACACTGAAGCCTGAGATCCTCTTTCCCACCCTGCACACAGCATAGATGCAGCCTTTAGGTCTTCTTTTGCAAAATGGGGGGGGGGGGAAGGCCATTGTATATATGTATAATGCCAAAGGATTAATTCACAGATGACTTGCCAGTTATTAAGGGGAAAATAGAACTTTACGATGGTGAAGTCTGGAGGTCACCACTCAAACCCAGTGACTAACTTCAGCATTACCAATAGTGAGACACTAGACATTATATACCTCTTGATGTGATACAATACGAAGTACAGGTCTTTGTGAAGTATTGCTGCCAAAATGTTTAATCTACATCTAATCAAGTCTTCTATATCTACATTTCAGTTTCCAGGAGATACAGGGGATTAAAGAACATATTAAATGATAGTACAAGGACACAATCACAAATCAAGAAGTCAGGACATTCTACAAGGAAAATGGCCCAGACTTCCAAATTCTCCACAAGTCATGTAAAGAAAGAAGGAGGGGGAAAGACAGAATGTTTTAGGTTCAAAGAGACCTCAGAGCCATAACAGCAAAATGCAATGTGTGTTCCTTGTTTGGGTCCTGACTTGAACAAAACATATGTAAAAGAAATTTTGGAGAAAGTGGGTATTAGATGGCAATAGAAATTACTGAAATTTTGTTAGGTTTGTTACTAGAAAAATGTTTTTATTTATTGGAAATGAATATTCATTGTACTGTTCTTTCTACTTTTCCATACATTTTAAATATTTCATCATTAAAAAGATCTCCTGATAATGGAGTGGAGGCAGGGGAGGGGAATGCTTTCAGGATGAAATGTTTCTATTGCTTTTAGTTATCATAATAATGAGTTACTATACAAGACATGAGAGATGAGACAATCTAACAAAGTTGCACAAGATTAAACAGAGAATATTTTATATTTCCATGAAGTTTGTTGTGGAATTCAATTTTATTTGTGTCTCTCCAAGATGGGGATAACACAGGCACAGTCTTAAAACAGGATACCTAATACAAATGTTTTAACCACACAAGGGGAAAGAGAAGATAATCACAATACATATTTACTGAGCACCTATCCCATGCCAGGCACCACACCAAGTGTTGAAGGTAGTACCACAAAGTCCAATGTGGTCTCTGCCACAGTGGAATGTATTTTCTGGAGGGGGAGGCAGAAAAAACATGCAGACAGATAACAGGAGCACTTCCTCATGGGGGAAATAAAAAAGGCTGTGGAAGAGAACAATAAGACATGATGGTTAGGAAAGGGGTCCCCTTGAAGACACACTTCAGCTAAGGCTCTAAGAGGAGGAGGAGTCAGTGAGAGAAGAGGTAAAGAGAAGAAGGTTGTATGCAGAGGAAACTGTGAGCAAAAGTCCTCATGGGGGAAAAGGAACTGAAGAAAATCAGTATGAGGTAAGTATAGTGAACAAGGGGCTCTGTGCCACAAGGTGAGCTAGAGAAAGAGCTTTTTTTAAGTTAAAAAAATATTTTAATGTTTATTTTTTTGGTTGAGAGAGTGTGTGCATGCGTGCAAGTGGGGGAGGGGCAGGGATGGGGGACAGAGGATCTGAAGCAGGCTCCCAGCTGTCAGCACAAAGCCCACTGTGGGGCTCAAACCCATAAACCATGAGATTATGACTTAAACTGAAGTTGAACTCTCAACTGACTGAGCCACCCAGGCGCCCCTAGAGGAAGAGCTTTTAAGCCATGGCAAGGAATTCAGATTTTTTTTTTTTTTTTGAAGTGTGTTAGGAAGCCATATTTAATAGTATTCATTTATTTAAAAATATTCCATTTTAAAGAAGATTTAGAGAAATTACTAACATATTAACAGCTTAGGAACTATAATCACATGTCCTACATGCCAGTCACACTCAACCACTCAGCATAGCCCTTTCAGTTCTTCTAACTGGATACTTCAACCTGCCCAATATGGCAAACTGATACTCATCTGGTGTATTAGGAACCTATTTCTGGATAGCAAATTATCCCCAAATGTGGTGACTTTAGCCAATAATGAACACTTATTATCTCACAGTTTCTGGGGGTCAGGAATTCAGGAACGGCTTAGCTGTGTGGTCTGGGTCAAGGGTCTCTCATGCAGTTGCAGTAGATATTGGCAGAGCCTATGGTTATCAGAAGGCTTGATTAGAATCGGAGGAGTGAAGATGGCTCACTCACATGGCTGTTGGCAGGAAGCTTTACTTTCTTACTGTGTGGCCTTCTTCATAGACATACTTGAGTATCCTCAGGACGTGGCAGCTGACTTCCCTCAAGTGAGTGATCTAAGAGAGTAAGGAGGAAACAACATTGGTGTTGACAGTCTAGTCTTGGAAGTAATACACCAGGTCACTTCTTCCATATTCTATTAGTATCACTATGAGATAAGTTACTAAGTCCAGCCCACACTCAAGGGGAGGGGAATTAAGTTTCACCCCTTGAAAAGAAGAGTTTCCAAAAATTTGTGGATATATTTTAAAACCACCACATTCAGTGACTCAACTCAAATGTCATCTTCTCTGTAAAGCCCTCCTTGCTTTTCCTGAGCGGAGCTGGTCACTCTTGCCCCAGTTTTCACAGTGTTTCATTTCTGTCTCTGACAGCTCTTGCCTTGTTTATTGTAGTCAATTTATTTACATTTCTGCCTTTCTCACTAGACTGGAAGCTCCTTCAAGCCAAGGGGATGTGTTTTATTAGTCATTTGCCTCCTCAGTTTGCTCATTAGTGAAATTCTCAGACCACCACAGGATACTACCATCTACCACTCCTGAGATAGGACTTTTAAAAGACCCCTTCACAATTAGCGCTTTTCTTGCCTTTCTTTTTTCTTGATTTACTTTTTGTATTATATATAGACATGTCTTCTCAACTAAATGACAAATTCCAAAAATAAGACTATCTTAGTCATCTCTTTTTTTAAATTCCTTAGAGCACCAAATGCATTGCTCTGCATTATAATAATAAATATATTATAAAAAGAATTAAACAAGAGAGAGACTTGCAGAGTTGAAAAATCTTTCCAGCTTCTTTGACAATCAGAATATCTACTAGCTACCTCAGCTCTATGTAAACTCTAATAAAGACAAATGACCTCAGTTCATAATGCATAAAGCATTCAGCATTGTGAAAGACCTCTGAATCACAAGGGGTCTTCTATTATGTTTTGTTTCCTTCTTATTGTTTGGGAGAATCAAGATCCAACCCTGTAAGGCTCCCCTTGTATTCAGTGGAAAGAAGTTGAGATCCGGTTTTTATTTTCTCTCTAAAAATGAGAAACCATATTCCCTCCCATAGTTACAAAGTATCATCGTGTCCTTCGTCCTAGTTCATGGAATGTTATCAACTCAGGTAGTTTTATCTGGATTGAGTTGGAAGCCTCCATGGTGTTGGTTCTAATGACTAGAAATCTTGTGACATCCCTAGAAGTCTTCTGGGGCAGAATTCTTTGGGTTTGAGACAAATGTTTTGACCAGCCCTGAGCCTATGACAGGTGCAGGGTTGGGGTAGAAAGAGAGGAGAAGAAGTGAGCAGAGGCTAGATCACAGCCTGCACCTCTGTCCCCATTCACTTTGACAAGGAAGTTATTTCTCATGGCTCTTCATTAAAGAATCAAGATTACTGTACATTAAAATTAAAGAAAAATAAGGAAGAGCCTCCAGCAAAATAACCGAGGTAGCATATTCAAGGGTCACTTTCTTGTCAAAAGGAAGAGAAATGTGTGTAATTGTCAATTTTCTAGCAACTAAATCATTGGACACTCCTGTGACTTGACAGGACAAAGATGCCTACTTTGACTGAACTCTTCTGTTTCTAAGAAGGTGATCCATTCATGCTAGGTCAGATAACATGGTAAGTCCAGAGCGTGGTATCTGGCACACAGTAGGCTCTCAAACAATGGTGGTTGCT
The DNA here is from genome assembly GCF_018350155.1 of Leopardus geoffroyi. NCBI lineage: Eukaryota > Metazoa > Chordata > Mammalia > Carnivora > Felidae > Leopardus > Leopardus geoffroyi. The sequence continues at coordinate 78,809,812 of NC_059332.1, forward strand.
GTGATGATTGTAATGCTAATACTTGTTGGGTTCTCCGATACTATCATAAAATCCTGGACGACTTCTCCAGCAGGAGAGCAAATAGGTTCTGAAGGAAGAGTTAGAGGATCCAGATTTCGCTGGGTGGTATTTATTTGGCCTATACACATTCACACTTTACATGTCTCAGTTGAATAGCACAGTCACCTTGAAAAAAGGAACTAGGCTTGAAAAGGTTTGAAAAGAGATGCATTCTGGGAAACCTGCCCTCCCCAGGGGAGTGTGGCAGGAGGCCTCTTGAAGGAGAAAGACACCTCCACCCTTCTAAGAAAGGATAGGAGACAGAAGAGTGTTTGTTTCATTCAGGAGTTGACAGCGCAAATTACTGTTTGCTTTGTTAAAGGGATTTCTGAAACATGTCGGTACCTTGTCTGACTGTTGCCTGACAGGGCGGAGGGCAGAGAATAAAACTGCAAATTGCCGGTTAGTTATCCAATATTCGAGTTTTGACAAATCTGGAATTCATGCTAATGTTATCTTTCATTTCAAATTTAATGTTCAATCTGGAAAATCTAAAATCTTGGTGAAAACAAATGAGATCACTAGTGATTTTAAAAGTAAACGCAGAAAGATCAAGAGTTTAAAGAGAAAATCATTTCAGTGACTCTCCTCTCTCCCTTGTGGTTCTCTTTCCTAAGTCAACTGAAAAAATTTAATCACATGCCTTTGATTAAAACTCTGCCCTCATGAAGAAGCACAAGGTGGAGATTGATTCACTTAGACAAGTGTCCAATGGTTCAGTTGCTAGAAAACTGATATTTAATACCATACATTTCTAACAGATACTCCCGTCTGGTTTCACGTTGTGAAAGAGCTGAACCTTGTTGAGGGGGAAACAGTCTTAGTTTTCTTCTCATCCATAGTGATTATTACTGGTGTGTTAACTTAGCCTGAACATATTAAACATAATTGTCTGGGTAGGACGAGCACCCTGAGATTCATTTACTATGAAACACTGACTAATTTCATCAACTTCTCCTAAGCCAACCAGAAGAATTCATATGATTCGCCCTGTTTGGCTTACTAGATGTTGCACCGTGAGAAGATGAGAAGAGAGGCACTGTGTCGTGGGAGAGGGTGCCCTGTGTTGACAACCAGGGCCCTCAGTTCCAGCCCAGCTCTGCTGGGAGCAGTCTGTATAAAACCAGACAGGCAGGGGCGCCTGGGAGGCTCAGTCGGTTGAGCGTCCGACTTCGGCTCGTGGTCTGTGAGTTCTGGCCCTGCGTGGGGCTCTGTGCTGACAGCTCGGAGCCTGGAGCCTGCTTCAAATTCTGTGTCTCCCTCTCTCTCTGCCCCTCCCCCACTCGTACTCTGTCTCTTTCTGCCTCTCAAAAATAAAGAAAACTAATAAAAAAAAATAAATAAAACCAGACAGGCCATTCACCCCAATGGTCTCAATTTCCTTCTCTGGACCTTGAGTGGTGACTACATGGCTCATAATATGTAGCTAATATTTAATGAGTCCTGCATATCTGTACATGGCAAGCCACCATGATATCTGATGTGATGTAGAGCATAGGCTCCAGCTAGATCATCTTGGTTCAGAGTGACTCTTAAGTGAGTGATTCACTACCCCATTCTTCAACCATAAAATAGAGATAATAGGCCCCATGTCATAGCACTGTTGTGAGGTCTAAATGTGATAATACACCTAAAGTCCTTACAATAGAGTCTGGTTAAATGTTAACTGAAATTTGATTTAAAAAATGTTTCCCTTTCCAGATGGATTTTCCTGAGTTCAGAGCTTTTGCCTGGTCACCACCCCCAACTGTCTGGAGTGTCCATATGTCCTCTGTGACTATTTTGTGCCTTCTGGTCTCCTGTGGAAGTGTCTGATGGATGTTCTATATGGCTATTAGAGCTCTAATTTTCAAGCTGTGGAAAAAAAAAAAAAGAGTAAAACTTGTCAGGGAAAAAAGCCTTAAGCTTTAAATACCTCTAATGTTCTTTGGTCTTAATCCCATGTGCAGTGACTGATCTTTAATGTCTGCACATAGCATTAAGTATCAGGATCTGAAGATTAAGTATAAGGATCTGAGGAGCAGTATTAGAAATGCTGCTGATGGCTCTCACGGTTTTACAAGTCATTAGACCTTGCCTAGACCCCAACTCAAAGGCATTTATTCATTTGCAAGCTTTTATTGAGCACTTATTATGCATCTGTCACTGTCCAAGGTAAATGATACACAATTCCTCCTTTTGAAGAGCTTGAAGCCTATGAGGAAGACAGATGAACAAATCTGTAAGTTACCGAAGTGGCAAATCCTGTTGCAAGGACATAAATAAAACACTGTGGGAGCCCAAGGAACTGAGCAACTAACTGTGCCTGGAGGAGCCAGAAAGTGATAACTGAACTGGGTCTTGAAGGTCAAGTAAGACTGTGCATGATTGTGTGTATATTATCTGTCTGGGCATTGCAGAGAGGGAGAAGAACAAGGGCATCGTGAAAGGGGCTGAGGACTTTTGGGAGGCAGAATCTCTGCCCCTTGGAAACGGGGTATATTTTTTAAGTGGTAGGAGAGAGATGGGGAATAACTCATCTAACATCCCATCTTCCTCCTGGGATGAGAGAATTTATATCAGATATCCTAATGGTAAAGGGAATACCTCTACATTAAACGTTAAATCTTGAACTTAAAAGCAGGTGCATAATGATTTTAAGTCTCCCCAAAGAACCTGGTATAGCCACAGAACAGCTAAATTCATTCTAAAATGTATGTAGTATGGGATGCCATCCACAATTCCTAAAAAGTCTTTTTTGAGGCAGGCTTATAAGGTAAAGAGGATGTTAGCATACAGAAGACAAACTAACCAAAGGGTTTTAGAAGCCTATAGTACAATTAACACTCATATATCTGCTACCTAGATTTAACATTTTTCCATGTCACCATATATTTCACATATATATATATATTATGTTTATTTATTTTTGAGAGGGGGAGGGGCAGAGAGAGAGGGAGTGAGAATCCCAAACAGGCCCTGCACTTTCAAAAAAAGCCTGATGCGGGGCTCGAACTCATGAACCATGAAATCATGATCTGAGCCAAAATCAAGGGTCGGATGCTTAATGGACTGAGCCACCCAGGCACCCCTATATCTATCTATCATGTATCTATCTATCTATCTATCTATCATCTATTTGAAACCACTTTAAAGAAAATTACCAACATCATGATATTTTATACCAAAATACCTCTGTACACATGCATACATGCCCCAAATTAAGAACATTTTTCTAAATAACCAAATACAGTATCATATCTAATAGAATAAATAATAATTCTCTGATTTCTAATACTGAACCTATACTTATTTTTCCCTGATTTTCCCAAATTACATTTAAACCTCTTTCTTTTTAAAGATTTTATTTTTAAGTAATCTCTACATTAACGTGGTGCCCAAACTTACAACCCCAAGATCAAGAATCGCACGCTCTACCAACTGAACCAGACAGGTGCCCCTAAATTTCCTTTTTTTTAAAGAAGGCAAATATATATATTTTAAAGGAGTGGTGTAAGATTTTTGGATGTCTTGGACACGGACAAGTCTAATTTCTACTTTAAACTGTATTTTGCACCCTGCCAGATTTCTTTGAAGCCTAAAATATCACTTAAGGCGTGTATAAGTACACATGAATGTGCAAGTGAATTGGGATTAATCTGCAAAGGAAAGCTACAGAAAAGAAGATCTGGGATTTAAGAAACAGTGACATTCTAAGAACCTCCTCCCTTCAGGCCAAGTCTCCCAGAAAAGTTCGTCTGCTTTTTTCTAACCGAGAGCCCGGGAGAGATTAACTCGCTGGCAAAACAAAAATGCTAACCGATGACACTCAACTTTTTTTCCTCATACTTCACAGTGAATTTGGGAGTTTTAATCAGATGTTAGGAAATAAGAAGAAGTGAAGAAAGAACGTTCTGACTGCTTTTCAAAATCATCTCTTCACACCTCCGCTTGCCATCTCACACTCCCCAGGATTCAATCAGTGCTGTGACCAATCCTGCTGTGATCCATCCCCAGACGCAAGATGTCCAGTAAGGTGTGTGGCCTGAAGACGCCCTGCCTCCCAAGAACATGTAAAATATCCATTTCTGCCAGAAGAACTGAAGCAATGGTTGGAGGGAGAAGACTTCACTTTATCTATAGTATTAGAAAAAAACTGGAGGAAAAAAAAGGATATTCATTTACAATTTTGGGAAATGTTCTTTAATTTACAGAAATGTTTTAGGTGCACTGGAATTTTGTTCCAGAACCGCAGGAGAGTAGGAGAGTAATTTGCCAAACTGACATCCCATAATCCCCTAATACTTTATTCTCCTATGTAACCACAATACACCTATCAAAATGAGGAAATTAACCCTGATACATTACTACCATCTAACACTCAGATCTTATTCAAGTTTCACCAAATTCCTTTATAGCAAAAAAAAAAAAAAAAAAAAAAATTAGCTTGGAATCACATGCTGCCTTGGGTTGTCATGTCTCTTTAATCTTTTCCACTCTGGAAGAATCTCTTAGTCTTTACTTGATTTAAAAAAAAAATTTTTTTTATTAAAAATTTTTTAATGCTTGTTATTTATTTTTGAAAAGGAGAGAGACAGAATGCATGTGGGGGAAGGGCAGAGAGAGAAGGAGACACAGAATCTGAAGCAGGCTCCAGGCTCTGAGCTGTCAGCACAGAGCTCGACACAGGGCTTGAACTCATGAACGCAAGATCATGACCTGAGCCAAAGTTGGACACTTAACTGAGCCACCCAGGCGCCCCAGTCTTTACATGATTTTTAAGATGTTAAAATTTTTGAAGAATCTGGACCAGTTGTTTTGTAGAATGCCCCTGAATTTGGTTTTGTCGGAATGTTTCCTTATCATTAAATTCAGATTGTGCACCTTGGGCAGGAATATCACAGAATTGAAGTTGTGTTTTCATTTCATCCTATCAGGTGACATGCTATTTTGATTTGTCCCATTGCTGATAATATTCACTCTGATCATTTGACTAAGGTGTTATCTGGCAAACTGTTGTGATATAAAGCTACTCTCCCCTTTTGTAATTAATTAGTATTTTGTGGGGAAGTATCTTGAAATGATGTCAATGTCCCATTCCTAGTCAAACTTTTAATTTACTCATTTATTAGATTATATCCTCATGGGCTGTGTTTCTATTTTATTCAGGGACTTATAATCTATTGCTCAGATTGTCTCAGATTTGTCCAATGGACACCCCTTTGAGCTGACTCCTATGTCCTTCCAACACGGCCCCACTGTTCTTTGAGCCCTTCCTTGCTTTCTGATATGAGACAGAGTGCAGACTTATTTCATACTTTCCCAGTACCAGCCTGAATCAGCTATTTCTCCAGGGGGACTTGGTTCTTTTTTTCAATGGAGGATGGTATGTATAAGGGAGATGTGTTCTGGGGCACTGGGGCTCAGTTGGTTGAGCATCGGACTTCAGCTCAGGTCATGATCTCAAGATTCATGAGTTTGAACCCCACATCAGGTTCTCTGCTGTCAGCAGAGAACCTGCTTTGGATCCCCTGTCCCCCTCTCTCTCTGCCCTTCCCCTGCTCATCTTTCTCTCTCTCCCTTTCCCTCTCCCTCTCAAAATAAATAAACTTAAAAAAAATTAAGGTAGAGGTGCTCCTTGCTGTTGAGGTTTTGCTGAGGAATTACTGAGATCCCAGGATCTCTCACTGGACAGAACTAACCAATATATACCTGTATTATTTCCTTATTGCTGCTGTAACAAGTCACCACAAGTATAGTGGCTTTAAACAACCCAAAGTGATTATCTTCCGGTTCGGGAGGTCAGAAGCCCTAAAAACTAAGGTGTCAGCAGGGCTGTGTTTCTGTAGGGGAGCATCCATTTCCTTGCCTTTTTCTAGCTTCTAGAAGTTGCCTGCATTCCTTAGCTTGTGGCCCCTTCTTCCATTTTCAGAGTCAGCAGCATAGTACCTTCAAATCTCTCCCTTTCTCTCTCTGATCTCTTCTTCTGTTGTCACAGTTCTGTCTCTGCCCCTCCTGCCTTTCCATATAATCACAAGGGCCACCCAGACAATTCAGGATAATCTTCCCAACTCAAGCCCGTTTTGCCATGTAAGGTAACAGATTCACACGTATGGGGCATTAGGATGTGTACATTTATAGGGGTCCATTATTCTACTTTCCACAATACGTATGTAGGATATTCACATTTATTTCTATATCTATATAAATATATTAGAAATCATGAGTTCACCTGGATACCTCCCATTCTAATCCGACTAAAGGTTCATTCCAGTTTTCTCTGTTTCAATATTTGTAACTTCCTTTCCCAGCAATGAGCAACCTGGCTCCCATTATCCTTAATAAGTTACTTATTCACTGTATCAGCTCTATGTACCTAGTCTTCTATTCCACTTCTGTCCTCTTACCCATAGAGTAATGTCCTCCACTCTGCCTGGACTCTTGATACTTTACACCTGGCTACCCTTCACCCAGATGCCCTCCTCACTTCACTCGAACTTTGCTTGCCCAAGCTGGGCTGCCCCCTGCAAGAGCACTGCCCTCCCCCAAAGTAGCTCTCCTATGTGGACACCCTTCTCACCCTGTTGGGGCCCTGGAAGCTGGCTCTGACCACCATGGAGCCCCCTTGCAGATGTTCTGTCCCACCTCCTGGTTTTAGGAGCAAATTGTTAAGAGAGGGAAAAGAAGAGAAAGAAAAGCCCAAATGATGTATTTTTAGGAAGGAGAAAGGACACCGAAACTTTGATACAAACAAGGGTGGGAAATGGGAAATGCGGGGGTGGGGGGGGAGGCGGGGGGGGGGTGGTGGTGGAACGGAGTGGGGCGGGGGGAGGTGGGGCATGAGGTGAAAGAACACAATGGAGAACTTGGGGCTTGAAGGGATACCCGTTACTGGAATCGGCCTCTGTTCTAGGGCCTGTTTGCATATTTGAGGAGTCGACTCATATTTTTCTGGGCCGAGAATGCTGCCACCAGCCTGGAGCCTCATCAAACCTCTTTTTATTAAAAAACCACCCTTTGGCTCCTGATGGTTTTTATGCTGATTAAGAACACTGACTTGGCTAAACGAACAAGAGGGCTGATTGTTGCTCTGCCTCTCGGAGCAGAAGAGGCTTTTGATCAAGTTGAGTGGGAGTTTATGTTTGAGGTACTTTAAAAAATGAAATTTGGAGATAAGCTCATGAACTGAATTTGAACTTCATTCCAAGCTCATTGAACAGCAATGTTTCAGATCCTTTTAATCTTGAAAAAGCCCATTGCAATTGCCTTTCTAATCCCTTATTTTTCTTTAAAATAAAGCTCTTTCTCACATTGCCTGTCGTTTATCTACCTCCTGGGAAGGGCCCTTCAAAAATAAGCTCTGAAGTTTAAAGATGTTTGAATTTCTTTCTTTCTGAGGAGATGGGATCTTGGCTCGGGTGCCTTTTCTCTTCACCCTGGCACCCAGAGCAAGGACGCTGTCTGGCAGTGGCTAGGGAGGACCAGTTTCTAGTGGCAATCTGGGATTGTGCTAGACTTTGCTGTGTGGCTCTGTGGGATGGTCGCACAGCAAGAAGAAGCTTGGGACTCTCATCTTGGTTCCTCCACTGGCTTCCGAGTGACTTTTGGTGAGTCATTTAAACTCCACATGTTTGGTCTGCCCCACCTGCCGTATGGGGCTAATGACACCCCCCATCTACTTATCTCACCGGGATGTCGTAAGGGCTGATTAATGGACAGGGTGGTGAAACATTGCGTATGCACAATGAGCTAAGAAGTGAGACCATGAGCCCAGAAACCTCTTTAAATTAGAGGTGATCTTTCCTTTCAGGAATGAGCTATGCTTATGGTCTGGAATTTTTTGGCCATCTCTCTGTTTGTCTTATTAATTCAACTCCTGTGATTATTAATTATATACATAATAATACCCTTGAGACAGGTGAAGTCATCCTCTTCAATATTTTTTTATGTACTCCCTATGTGCCTGGCACTCCCTGTATGAGAATTAAAACCTAAGTAAAAACTGCATTATGAGAAGGTCAGAATATGTGAACCACTTATGAGCAAAGTCATGATTATGTTTCTGCTGTTTAGTCTGATGATGTACTTGAACAGAGGCTTCTCTGTTTATCATAAAATTTATCTGAGGGGGAGCTTCAGTTTCTCGAGTATTTGTGAAAGACACAGCTTAGTGTTTAAAAGGAAGTGCTCCCCGTTGGCCAATTTCTCATAGAAGGAGACAGTCTTCCTAAAGACATGGTGTTCCACTCAATTAATTTCCATGTAGCTGTTCCCTTCTAGATAGAACAGTAACCTCAATTAGGCCTACTCCTTTGCGGTGGCCAGCATGAATAAAAATGGATACCATCAGCATATCCTCCACATAGGGAAGTTAAGCCAGATTGTACATGAACTTAAAATGAAGCTAAAAATTATTATTTCATACTCCTGGAAAATCCTACTTTATGCCCACACAGAAAGAATTGCTTTCCACGTTACATCTCCCACCCCATACAGATGGTCGTTGCCTTTGGTAGAGGACATTACCTTGAAACAGGAGGTAGCAGCAAAGCTTCTTGATTTTATAGCAACCAGAGTTCACATCTAAGTTCAAAATGCCAAGGGGAAAATAAAAAACACAAAATAATACAACACAGAGTGGGAAATAAGGGTTTGGCAACTTCGTTTCCAGTTGTTGGCTTTGGCTCTGAGTAGGGCTTCTGGTTGGCCGCTGTAGGAAAACTTTTGGACTATTTTCGACAGACAGAACAGGCCACATGAAATTTCTATTATTACTTCAATCTTGGCTGGCTCTAGTGCACAGAACCAGCTGCCTTCTGTCCCTTGTCCTGCAGTGCATCGTTACTGAGTGTAGCTCTGACACATAGGGACCTCCCCCAGACACTGGATCAAGGTCATTCCCTCTTAGGGGTGAGACCATCCCCAGTAAGGTCTTCTCATTACTGTAGCTACTGATGTGAGGAGAATCAAGCCCAACCTGATATTTCTTTTCTAAAACTAGGTCATAACTGTGTCAAAAGCTAAGATACGAACAAGCCCTTAAGTCAGAAACTACATACATTTTTTATAGGATTGCAACATTTAAGATTTGCACCTATTTCTAATATGCATTTGAGAACCAGGGAGAGTGTTGTTGGTTCTTTAGGCAATCCCCACATGGAAAGCTTGGTTTTGCTCCCCAAACCCTATTTTCTCCTCTTCAGTTAAGGAGGAAGGATGGGGTGGTTTAAAAGATCTCCTTGGGATTTAAATAGAATCTATGAAGCATCATGCGTTTGAAAGTAGTAACTCATATCTTTGTATGTTGTAACTTCAGCACTGAAAGATCCCCAGAGGCTTGTGGTATTTCCAGTTGATGTTCATGTTCCCTGGCTGTTTAAGCAGGAGCAGAGACTTGCCCATTGTTCTGGATTTGGGACCATGTGAAGTTCATTCTATGGTGTGCCAGAAGGTTCAGGTTGACTGATTTCCATTTTTATTAGGAATCCTGAGCTTTTGAAAATGGAATTTTGAGATGGATTTTTATTTTTTCTTGTTCATGTCCCATTGCCTTGGGAAGCATTAAAAATGGAAGGATGATGATAAGAGAAGGAATGTCTTTACACAGATTGGATGATAGAGAGACTGGGCCGAGAAAGCCAGGATGCTAGAGTGTTCTGACTTTGCCACTGATTCACTTGTTCAGTGGCCTGAGGCGATCCCTTCATTGTTTTACAACTCAGTTTCTTTCTCTGTAAAATCAGGACGCTGCCTTCATTACACAGGTAGTCTGGCATGAGGGTTGAGAGCATGGGCTCTGAAAGCAGATTGCCTTATCTGAATTCTAATTCCACCACCTCCAACTGTGTGACTTTGGGCGAGTTACTTGTGCCTCAGTTTCTCCATCTATAAAGAGAGGATATTAATAGTACCTACTTTTTAGGATTGTTGTAAGGAGTACATCACGGAATAGGTAAAATCCTTGGCACACCTCATCAGCATTGACATTAGTATAATTTTACTTATCTGGAGCTAGTATTGGTATTATTATTATTATAACTTAGCCAGAGACACTAAAGTCCAAAGAAGTAGAGAAATAAGCACAAATAGAAGTTTGGCTTGAGTCTATTTTATTTTTTTAACTCAGCCACTTTACATAAGAGCCAAGATTTCAAGAGCTTTTGCAAATTTGGGTTCACTGGAGGAATTTCGCAACAATCTCCATGTGATGTCAGTAAACATTTAAGGAACAGAGTGATGCATAGTCAAGAAGCATAGAGGGAGGCCCCTGTCTCTGTGTCCATGTCTGGGGCTCAGCCAAGGCATTGCAGGATCTCTGGCAACATCCTCATACCAATCATTTTAGGTAGCATTTGGATTTTACCAACATTAATTAATCACTTGGGTGAGGAGTACACTATGTCACTTCCTGGGATGGGTGATTTGAGTTACAAACAAACAAGTGTTTAGAGATGATGCATTCCAAAGTGTTCACTTACAGAGAAGGGAATACCCAAAGCTATGGAGATAAGACAAGACACCAGGGGAAACCTGGCTCTCGTTTTGGTGTCGTCTTTCCTGAGCTGGCCCCTTCTCTGTCTTATTCTCTGCTTATTCATGTAAGCTTATTTTTTGCTTTCCCTCAACATACCCTCTTTACTCCCTGCAGCTCTGCCTCTCATGGCCCCAGGGCTGTGATACACCCAGGCTTTTACTAATGTTGACTCTCTTGGAAAGCTGCCCTTCCTCATTCTCTTATCCATATTTTACTCATCCCTTAAGGCCCACAGCACAAGCTTTCTTTTCCATACGTCTGTCCCTTTCTATGCTGTTCTCATGATTTCTCTTTTCTCTGTTCTCATGATTTTCTTTTGAATCACTTGGGTGAGGAGTGCACTATGTCACTCCCTGGGATGGGTGAATTGAGTTACAAACAAACAAGTGTTTAGAGATGATGCATCCCCAAAAGAATTATATGCCAAAAATACAAGCTCCATTTCTTTGCTTTAGCCATAGCACCACCTCCCTAAGAGTGATTAATACATTCTTTCTTTATGTCCCTCATTGCACATTTATTGAATGCTTATAATGTGGCACATCTGTGCCAGCAGCCAAATGTTATACGTGGGTATTATTACCATTCGTAGATCCTTAAAAAAATGACACTTTAAGATATTAAGTTATTTGCTTAAGGCCTCACAGCTAGTCAGTGAAAAGAATGAAGTTTAAATTTCAGTCTATCATTTTTCCACCTTTCAGTAGAAACTCACATGTACTGAATGTGAATAAGTCACGATGAATAGGTAGGAGGGATGGAAAGGGCTTCTTAGAAGATCTGGAGATGAGCCTGATGGAAGAAGTAGAGCTGGTTAGTAGATTTGGTGGGTGGCTGGGTGGGGGTGGGGTGGGCAGAGGGTTCAGGACTGAGGACACAAAGGAACGAGAGAGGCCAGATGGGATGCTCATGGAAGAGTAGAGGGAAGTATGGCCTCTGAGGTGGTAACGGCCACATCTCTCTGACCTCCTGCCTTGTGGGGAGACTTGTCTAAGCTTGGCCTGTGTGCTGGACAGAGGCCTACTGCCAAGGTGAGAGTTCCCCGAAACAGCAAAGTGAGAGATCTAACAGATGAATGCAAACTTGGCCTTTAATGGGGGAGAAAGCCAAATTAGACTCCTCCTTTAGTCACTGAACCCAAGTACTGACAGTGGGGCCAGAACTGGGAGACAAAGCTGAATTTCAGAAGTGAGGTGGACGGTTGAATGGAGTGGAGAGTCAGGAGTAAGCATAGGAGCAGAGCTTGGGTTCAAGGCACATTTGATGGGGCTTGTTTGTAACAGCCTCAAGGGGCAAGGGAAGACCTGTGTGACTTACAGGCACAAGATGTAGAAAGAAGACCACAAAGAGATTTAGATGGTCATACTAAGGGGTAGAGTCTTTAACAAGATCTCTCATCTTTCTGACCTCTGAATACATTGTCAAGGGTAGAGGGTGGAGGGAGAGAGCAAGACTGTTGGGGGCAGAATCAGTTATGAGCTTCTATAAAGATGGTTCACTGGGAACAGCAGAGGTATGGGTGAAATGTCCTCTCCCCACAAATGGTGCAGTTACTATGGAGTGAAATGTGTCTCAGAGGAACTATATTGGGTTCTCTGGAAGTCTCATGTTGTCTGTGGGAGAGCTTCTGCATGGAGGCTGAGGGATATTTTGGGGGTTTGTAATTGTCTTTCTTCCTCAAATATTCATCTTTTCATTCATTGACGACTTATCTGTTGAGCACATCACATTGTGCTGGGTACCTCTCTGGACACTGGGAACAGCTGGGCACAAGGCATCAATGTCCCTATATGCATGGAGACTTAATATAGTGGGGGAGATAGACATGGAACAAATAAACCTACAAATTAAGGTGTAAATTTGGAAGTGAGTGCTATGAGAGAGATGATAGAAGGGTCTGATTTAGATCAGGATGAATGGAGAGGCCTTTCTGTGGAACTAATATATTCCTCTCTCTCTGCCCCTCCCTCACTTGTGTGTGCTCTCTCTCTCTCTCAAAATAAATAAATAAATAAATAGATAGATAAATAAATAACATTTATTTTGAGAAAGAGAGAGAGCACACACAAGTGAGGGAGGGGCAGAGAGAGAGGATCTCAAGCAGGCTCCACGCTGTCAGTGTGGAGCCAGATGTTGGGCTCCATCCTACAAACTACAAGATCATGACCTGAGCAAAAACCAAGAGTCACATGCTCAACAGACTGAGCCTCCCAGGTGCCCCCTGAGGAACTGATATTTAAGATGAGATTAAAAAAATTTTTTTAATGTTTATTTTTTGAGAGAGATACAGCAGACAGACATGAGTGGGGTAGGGGCAGAGAGAGAGGGAGACACAGAATCTGAGGCAGGCTCCAGGCTCTGAGCTATCAGCACAGAGCCCGATGCCGGGCTCGAACTCACAAACCGTGAGATCATGACCTGAAGGTAACTCTGATGCTTAACTGACTGAGCCACCAAGGCACCCCAAGATGAGATCTTATGGATGAACAAGAGGTAATCAGGCAAAGCATTCATGGCCAAGGTACAAAACCTTTGAGATAGGAAAGAACCTGTGGTTTCAAGAGAGATCAAGATGGTTAGTATGTTGTTGGAATTCAGTGAGCAAAGAAGTAGAGGCTGGAGAAGCAGGCATGGGCCTGGCTCTGCAGGGTTTCAGAGCTGAGGTTAGGGATTTCAAAATTTATCTTCTTCCCAAAGGGAAACATTAGAGAGAGCTAAACAAGGGAATGATCTAATGAGTGGATGTTTTAACTCTGACTGCTGTGTGGAGAATGGATTGGACAGGGGAAAGTAAGAAGCCTGATTCAGAGGCTGCTGTAGAAGCCCACACAAGATACAACCACATCCAGAAGAAGAAGTAGCAAAGTGACAACAAAGTGATGACAGTAGATGTGAGGTATACAGTACTTTCAGGGTAGAATCCACAGGACTTCATTCTATGCTATAATCTCTGAAAGTGGAACGACTCTTCAAAATTACATGGAATATGGAGAATCGTTAACTGTAAACTTTGTTTTGATGCCAATGTTTCAAGATCTGAAGATACTTATATTTCTTCCAACATTGACCAAAAAGGAAAGCAAATTATGTGTCTTCTATTGATGGTCCCAGCATGTTGGTGCATTAGGTTATGAACAGTCAAATCTGGAGTTGTGTGCTTTACTAAAGTTCTCTTAGTTGTGGTCATTAATCTCTTGTCTGCTCTAGTTATATGTGCAGGCAGATGAATTTCACTAGATATGAATCTCTTTGGTGAGAGGGTCACAAAGGGACAGGTTGTTAGGTAAGCTGATATCAAGGCAAAACACACTTCAGCCATAAAAAAAATGAAATCTTGCCATTAGCGACATGGATGGAGCTAAAGAGTATTCTGCTAAGTGAAATAAGTCATTCAGAGAAAGACACACACCATATGATTTCACTCATATGTGGAATTTAAGAAACAAAATAAATGAGCAAAGGAGAAAAGGGAGAGAGAGAGAGAGAGAGAGAGAGAGAGAGAGAGAGAGACAAGCCAAGAAACAGACTCTTAACTCTAGAGAACAAACTGATGTTTACCAGAGGGGAGGTGGGTGGGGGGATGGGGGAATACACCTGTTGTGATGAGCACCCGCTGTTGTATGGAATTGTTGAATCACCATATTGTACACCTGAAATTGACATAACACTGTATACTAACTAAGTGGAATCAAAATAAAAACTAAAAAAAAAAAAAAAGACAATAGACACAGCATAGGGCAGACAGAAGCTATACTCCTCCAGGATTGCCTGATGCTGCAGGAATCCACTTGTGTTTTGAGAAGAGCATCTCCTTAAAAATACTCTTTCATTCTAGCAAAGTAGCCTACTGGTATTTATTTGAAAATTTAGCTCATAATAACATAATGATACAAATATATAGATGATCTTAGATTTCAAAGGGTCTAAAAGTGAGGATATGAAAGAGATCTATAAGGATTTCCACTTGCTAAATATGGACAAAGAAGTCTCCTGGGTCAAGTCTTCTGTTATAAATGTGTTGTGTTGAGGCTTATTTTTAAATAGAAAAAGTACAAAGAAGCAACTAGAACAAAATATATATATTCTTTCCTTTCTAGTCACCTCTCTCCCACCCACGTATAATCCAGGAAAACATTTCAAAAGGAAGAACAGAGGACAACCCCATCTTTTCTTTCTCCTCCTGATACCTCTCCCCCTTTACTCTCTCAGAGAGAACCAGTGCCTTCAAAAGAAAGAATTGTTAGAGAAGCAGTTCTGTGGGAGCCTCTCTGGATATGGGATCTTTGATAACATTTCACACTTCCCTAATTCAGAGTGCGGGATTGGCAGCAGAGGGAAAGTGAGAGGAATCTAGAAAACTAGGAAAGGCAAATATCTCTGCCTTGTTCTTTTCAGACTGGAGTCAGGAATCTGAAACTAGACACCAGTGTGAACACATCAGAATGGTGAATTGGGCCCTGGGGAATCTTTAAT
Organism: Leopardus geoffroyi; assembly: GCF_018350155.1. Classification (NCBI taxonomy): domain Eukaryota; kingdom Metazoa; phylum Chordata; class Mammalia; order Carnivora; family Felidae; genus Leopardus; species Leopardus geoffroyi. The sequence continues at coordinate 78,824,858 of NC_059332.1, forward strand.
GTCCCCAGAAGACAGACAGGGCCTGGGTTTCAATGTCTTTTTCCTCAAGGCTCTATATAGAAAAAAAGATCAGAAAGTCTGAAGGAGGGGAAGGCCAAGGGGAAGCTAGCAACATCAATTCACAGTAGGGATATACCCATTCTCCTCAGTCTCCATGGGTCTGAAAGTTTTTAACTACCCAGTCAAAGGAGTAAATCAGCCTTCCATTAGATACTATAGCTAAAAGTTAAGATACCTGTTGTAATTACCAGCAAATAATGGAACGCATAGTTGAACTGATATTAAAATACAATTTATTGTTAGTGAATCACTCGGGGGCCTTCTATATCACTTTAAAGAAAAAAGATAGCTCTTTCTCGTTCAGTGTGCTATAATAGAAGGAGATTCTCGTTTTTCTAGTTAGAAAAATCTTGGTTTAGGTTTATCAGCTGTGTGAACATGAACGGGTTCCTGCTAGAATGTAAGTTCCATTAGCTGGAGTTCCCTGATAAACCAACATGTTGTAGGTACTCAAAAAATACTTGCTAACTGAATGACATCATTTGTATTTCTGAACCTTGGCTTCCTCATATTAAAGAAGTAAATGTAATACCTCAGAGAGGTGTCATGAAGATGCTGGGTGATGTATTATAAAATACCTGACCAGAGAAGATAGTCTGGTTAGAGGGAACCTTGGAATGAGTTCAGCTGTGTTGTTACCTCCAGGTGTGATTTGTTCTTTCTCTCTCTTTCAAGTTTTATATTCTGGCTTGCTTTTACCAGTTTGCTCATGAACCTTTTATCCCTCATTCTTAGCACACCCTCCAAATAGATTGTAGCTTTATCAGAGAGCAGGCAATTCTTCATCAAAAACTATCAGCCAGAAAGCAGGATCCTTCCATACAAGCTGCCATTGGGCAATTTCTTAATGTTGCGCAAAAAGAGGATTTACATATAAATACAACACCTTGTTCTTTGGGGACTTTTAGCCCAGCTAAACTAAGCACGATCCTTCAGCCAAGTCCTTTTATCTCCATGTCTGCCTCTCCTCCTGGTTTCTGTTTTCTGGCCACCCTAAGTTGCTCTTAGTTCTTGAATAAACCACATTTCTTCTGGACCTGTAGCCTTCACATGTCTGCTTCCTCTGCCTAGATTTCCCACCATGCCATCCAGTCCTTTAGGTCTCATTTTAAATGTCACATCCTCAAGATGCCTTTTCTAATCTTCCAGAGTAGCTAGCTCAGAACTCTCAGCATTGAGCCCATGATATCTGTGCTTCCTCTTTCATAGTACAAATCACACCCGTCATTGCTTCATAGTTCTTTCCCACCACACCATGAGCCTCATGATAGGAGAATCTGCTTTGTTCACCAGCGCACCCTTGGTGTCTGGCACAAAGTAAACACTCTGACATTTTTATTGAATTGAAAATGAACAAACTGAACCAATGCCTCAAAAAGATTTCAGCACCGGAAGGGATCTTGAAGGTATAGTGATCCTATTTTCTCTAACAAAAATTATGCCTGGTAAAGGATTTTGGTTTTGAGTTGTTAAATAGTTTATATAAAAATTCCAATGAAACTGAAAGAGAATCTTCAGTTGTATATTTAATAATTTTCTTTTATAAAAATATTAAAATTACTTGACACGATGATCAAAAATATCTGGTATGAATATTTGTTATGCCTAAAGTAATCTAGAGTTTAATAAAATAGAAGCCTATATAGTGTGTTAAGGTTTTGGAAATACTGACGGAGATTTTTTTCATTCTGGTAATCCTTATTATTCCCTGTTGCCTCACAGCCCTTGATTCTAGAGCCAGACAGCCTGGGCTCACATCCAGTTCCCACCACTTCGTTCTTATTGATTTTAGGCAAGTTACTTAAACTCTCTGTCACATTTTCTTTGTGAACTGGGATAGTAATAATACCTGCCTAATAGGATTATTTTAAAGATTAACTGAGATAATACATTTAAATCATTAGAGTGGTGCTTGGCAGGGGTGCCTGGATGGCTCAGTCCGTTAAGTGTCCGACTTCATCTCAGATCATGATCTTGCGGTTTGTGGGTTTGAGCCCCACATGGGGCTCTGTGCCGACAGCTCAGAGCCTGGAGCCTGCTTCGGATTCTGTGTCTCATTCTCTCTCTGCCCGTCCCCCACTTGTGTTATGCCACTCTGTCTCTCAAAAATAAAAAAAAAAAGAATGGCGCTTGGCACATTGTTCTCAATAAATGTTATATTAGTATTACTATTATTACTATTATATCACCATCATCATCCAGAGACAACATGCACAGCTGGAAACAAAATAATCATTGCTCAGCTTTGCATTTTAAAAAGCTTTTAAAACTTTCTAATAGAGTGATATCAGCAAAAATGGCAGAACAAGGACCTCTGAAAATTCCATGAAAGCAGCAAGAAAACTGGCAAAAGATAGTTCAAATCACCTTTCTGAACTCTGGAAATTAATTAAAGACTTGCAGCACTCCAGGGAGCATTTATTCGAGAAAACGGCTGAATCTCAGTAAGAAAGAACAGTGAGCTTTGTGGCATTTTGACTTGTTCTACTCCCATGCCGCAGTCTCCAGCTCTATGGCACTTTGAAAACCAGTGGCCCACAATCAAGATGATAACCAGCAGTTTAGAGAAGTATCAGAAAAGACAGATGAGGTTGGATCTCCTTCAGTGACTCTGGGAATTGCCATTACTTGACCTATATAATGGTTTTCAGGAAGACAGTCATTTCAAGACTGTCTTTATTTAACTTTATTTAACTTGGAGCTCACCCACTACCACTGCAAAGAGCCTCTTCCCTGGAACAGTGTGTTTTTTGAAAACACTTAGGAGCAATTGTTAAATTTTGTGGCTGGCTGCTGGGGTACATAACAGTTGGAGCAAACAATAGGCTAACCAGAAAGTTTAAAAGGAAAAACTAAGGGGTGAGAAGTGAGCTTTGAAAAGCTCTGATATATTCCTGGGAATTTAGAAGGCCCTGTGCATATATAGGACTTTGTGCATGTCAAGACCTGTGTGTATACCTGGGAAAGACCCAAGAAAATCCTGAGGTCTTACCTCTGACTGACCTTGGGCTCTACAGAAAGTGAAGGCTAGGGCAAAGTTGTCAACTGCCTGGCTAAATATTGAAGGCAAACTTCAGCAAAGTGTCCAAACTTATTGTTTCCAGATATTTAAGGCTCCAGATGTCCAGTTACTAGGTGACCACTATGTTAACTGAACATTTAGCAGCGTGAAAATAATACAGACTTTTTAAAATTAGTTAGGAACAGTCACTAAACAAAAGACAACAAATAGCAACAATAACAAACCCTGAGCAGGGGGCAGAATTTTATTTTTAGAGTTGCCACAATATATTACTTTAAATATTATATAGTATATACAAATATATACATATTTTATATATCTAGTTTACAACAAAAATTCTTGATCGTCAAAGAAAAAAGAAAGTATGGCCCATGTACAGGAACAACAACAACAAAAAAATCAAGAGAAACTGTCCCTCAGAAGCTCAGATATTGGACTTACTAAAGACTAAATCAGCTATGTAAAATATATTTAGAGAACTATTGGGAATCATGTCTAAAGAACTAAAGGAAAGTAGGAGAATGATGTCTTACCGAGTAGAGAATATCAATAAAAAGATAGAAATTATAAAAATGAACCTTTTTATTTTATTTTAAAATTTTTATTTAAATTTCAGTTAACATACAGTGCAATATTGGTTTCAGGATAGAATTCAGTGATTCATCAGTTATATACAGCACCCAATGCTCATCACAACAAATGTCCTCTTTAGTACCCATTGCCCATCGCCCCCTCCTCCCTCCATCAACCCTTAGTTTGTTCTCTATCATTAAGAGTCTCTTGTGGTTTGTTTCCCTCTCTCCTCTCTTTTCCCCCTTTCCCATATGTTCATCTGTTTTGTTTCTTAATTCCACTTATGAATGGTATCATATTTGTCTTTCGGAATGACTTATTTTGCTTAGCATTGTACATTATAGCTTTATCCACATTGTTGCAAATGGCAAGATTTAATTCTTTTTGACGGATGAGTAATATTCATATATATACCACATCTTCTTTGTCCATTCATCAGTTGATGGACATTTAGCTCTCTCCATAGTTTGACTATTATTGACAATGCTGCTATAAACATTGGGGTGAATATACCCTTTCAAATCTGTATTTTTGTATTATTTGAGTAAATACCTAGCAGTGAAAATGCTAGATCATAAGGTAGTTCTATTTTTAGTTTTTTGAGGAACCGCCATACAGAGTGGCTGCACCAGTTTGTATTCCCACCAGCAGTGCAAAAGGCTTCTTGTTTCCTCATATTCTCGCCAACACCTGTTGTTTCTTGAGTTGTTAATTTTGACCATTCTGACAGGTGTGAGATGGTATCTCATCATGGTTTTGATTTGTATTTCCCTGATGAGTGATGTTGAGTATCTTTTCATGTGTCTGTTAGCCATCTGGATGTCTTCTTTGGAAATATGTCTATTCAAGTCTTCTTCCATTTCTTGACTGGGTTATTCGTTTTTTGGGTGTTGAGTCTGATAAATTCTTTATAGATTTTGGATACTAACCCTTTATCAGATATGTCACTTGCAAATATCTTCTCCCATTCCCTAGTTTGCCTTTTACTTTTGTTGATTGTTTCCTTCACTGTGCAGAAGCTTCTTATCTTGATGAAGTCCCAACAGTTCATTTTTGCTTTTATTTCCCTTGCCTCTGGCAACAGGTCTGGTGAGAAGTTGCTGCAGCCAAGGTCAAAGAGGTTGCTGCCTGTGTTCTCTTCTAGGATTTGGTAGTTTCCTGTCTCACATTTAAGTCTTTCATCCATTTTGAATTTATTTCTGTATATGGTGTAACACAGTAGTCCATGTTCATTCTTCTGCATGTCACTGTCCAGTTTTCCCAACACCATTTGTTGAAGACACTGTCTTTTTTCCATTGGATAGTCTTTCCTGCTTTGTCAAAGATTAGTTGACCATATAGTTATGGGTCCACTTCTGGGTTTTCTATTAGGTTCCGCTGATCTAAGTGTCTGTTTCTGTGCCAGTACCATACTGTCTTGATGACTGCAGCTTTGCAATATAGCTTGAAATCTGGAATCATGGTGCCTCCAGTTTTGTTTTTCTTTTTCAGAATTGCTTTGGCTATTCAGGGTGTTTTGTGGTTCCATACAAAGTTATGGATTGTTTGTTCTAGCTCTGTGAAAAATGCTGGTGGTATTTTGGTAGGGAATGCTAAAAATGAACCTAATAACAGAAACAAAAAAATCATTAGAGGGATTTCATAACAGATTTGAGCAGGTGGAAGGAAAAACCAGGAAACTTAAAGATAAATCAATTGAAATGATCCTGTGTGAGGAACAGAAAAAAAAATAATGAAGAAAAGTGAGCAGAGAGTCAGAACCCTGTGGGACACCATCAAACTTACATATGTATAATGGGAGTTCCAAAAGGAGAGGAGAGAAAGAGAGGGGCAGGAAGAATACTTGATGAAATATCTGAAAACTCTCCACATTTAGTGAAAAGTCTATAACAGAGATTATAGCCTGAGATCTAAAGATTTCGGTTTGCAAAAGCCAGGGTTGGGTGGGGGGGGGGGAATGTCTTCTGGTACTATTTAATTTAAGGCATACCATTTACACATGGTATAAGAAAACATGCATATTGATGTCAGATGTTTCCATCCAGACGGAGAGGAGGTAGGACTTTCTTCTGGACTAGCTTGAGGAGCTCAGAACATTTGAAGAAGAATATTAGAGTTGAGAAGTTAGTGTGGGTGATTCATCAGATTCTAGTCTGATGTGGGTGGAAATCTCAGATAGGTCTAGGGAAGCCTCAGTCCTTCTGGAATTCTGGGAAGTGTGCCCTGAGCCAATGTGTGGGTCACAGTGGAGAAGTAAAGGAAGCACAGTATGTTTAGGTGGAGAGGGTGTGAAAAAGTTGGCTTGCTTACCCTCTCCTTCTCTATGGGGCTGGAACATACCTGAAAATTACTTTGTCTTAGTGGGACCCAGAATGAGGTTCATAACTGAGGGTGGGTGTGTCTGTCAGAAAGTCATCATGTGTGGAACAAGAGGAACCAGAGTAAAAGTGTTGGTAAAATAGTCCAGCAAAGGATGGGATGAAAGGCGTGGCTAAGTGGTAGGGGATCTGCAGCATCATTGAGAGCCATAAGAAAGGCCACCATGACCCTAGGCTTTCTCAGAACACCAAGGAAGCAAAGAAGACAGATCACTCAAGCCTGACTTTGACTATGATCACAGTGGAAACAGAGGCTGCCCAAGACTTGGTGAAATACACCACAACTCAGGAAGGCTAGTAAGAATAGAGATGACACATGACCAAGGTCCTTCCTCTGTGGTAGAATGATACGTAATTTCCCCTGGAACTTAGATGATTCTGGGAAAAAGAAGAGAAAGAAAAGGGAAAGGAGGAGAACCTCAAGAGACTATAAGATTTAAGATACTTAACTCTCTAGAAATGATACAACTTAGTGATGAGATCTTGAGAGCTAAATTTAATTTCAACCTTTGACAAAGAGAAGTATATCCTTACACATCTGGATTGTGAAAATGTATTTCCACTGTACCTATTTAGATTACTCCTTATTTAATTCCAAATTGCACGTATTTTGCATTATGTATACATTTGTGTAAATTAAATCGCAAAAAAAAAAAAAAAAAGAGAGAGAGAGAGAGAGAGAGGGAAACGTGAGAAATCTTTGATTTGTGTAGGAGAGTCCATCCACCATTCTACTCAGTAAGCTTATGTCCCTGAGTGAATGTGAGCTGAGATGTGTGAATAAGCCATTTCCTAGTTCTGCTCAACACCCCAGGGGTTCTCACAGAGTGAAAATCTCACCCAACTGATCATGATTCTATTGCTAAAGATAGTAATGTTTACAACCTTAAGGCATGTCAGTTTTTCTTTTTTAAAAAAATTTTTAATGTTTATTTTTGAGAGAGAGAGAGAGAGAGAGAAAGTGAGAGAGCAAGTGCACAAGCATGAGTGGGGGAGGGGCAGAGAGAGGGGGACACATAATCCAAAGCAGGCTCCAGGCTCCAAGCTGTCAGCACAGAGCCCAACGCAGGGCCCGAACTCACGAATGGTGAGATCATGACCTGAGCCAAAGTCAGAGACTCAACCAACTGAGCCACCCAGGTGCCCCTGTCAGTTTTTTCATCTGGTGTCCAACTCAAGAGACAATAATCTGTTCCAACAAAGGAGTAAAAGACATCTCTGTGTTACTAAGAGAGTATAATAGCCTCTGACATGGAACTTTCCTAAGGGATTATCAAGGGGAATTTGCCCACATGTGCTTTTCTCTGTTGTTGCTAACATTTGAACCAACCTTAAGGTAAGGTAAGACTTCAATGGAAATCCAATTTTTTGACTGAATATCAAGAGAACATCTAGACACATTGCCTTTAAAGAACTTACAGTGGCTTTATGTTTGTAGGTGAATTTTTCTTTAATACCTTCCCAGATCAAGTTAAATTAATGTTTACCTTTCTCAAAATGTTGTGATGATCACCCTAAATTAAGTTCAAATGTGGTAGTTCAGTATCTTTGTGTAACAAAGTACTAATGTTTGAGGAAAAAGATTGCCTTGTGGCTTTAGTTTCATGTGTACTGGGGTCTCTCAGAGATGAACAAACATTTGGCGCCAACTGGAATTCAACACTGAGTTAAGGCGTTCAGCTAGCTAAGTTCAGTTGCCAAATCCTTGACAATGCTCCTGAAATGGGGGCCATTGCAGGTGGGGCCCTGTTTCTGAGTCTCAACAGACTCTGGAGTATATGTGAGCATTTTTATTTTTTCTATTGGTCAACAAATCAAAAAGGAAAATTCAGCATTGGCTCCCCCCACTTTTTTTTGGCAATTTAGGAAGTCTTTGCTTAAAATTGAATTTTTATTTTTTAATACATAAGTACATGTACACAGTTTTAAAAGTACAATAATGTTATTAGACTCCATCTTTATCTCCTAATTTTCTTTTCTAAGAGCTAGAAACTTACAAATACCTTCAAAAATAGCTAAAAGAAGCTAGCAATTTTCTAGTACTTACTTCTGCCTTCCTAAACAATACACTGCTATTACTTTTTTAAGTTTTAGAACTTATCTATAGACTTCCTACTATGGAAGATGAGGACTTAGGTTTCTTACCACCCACGCCATCCCAATACACACATGGGACCTGTAGAAAGCCATAGTGGTGGAGAGGTTACCAGACAGGAGCTGTGGCTGAAGGTCAAGGAACATACATAGCTGCTGCCAAAATGAACCCCTGGTGGCTGGAATGAGGGTGAAGGTGGAATCAATATCTCAACCTCTCCTGCCGTTTGATTTCTTGCTCTAGCCATTGATAGCAGTGGCAGATATCTCACTGGCTGAACCCAAGTAAAAGCCAGAAGACAAAGGGCCTGAGAAGATAAAGGGCCTGAGTTAGGCAGTCTACAAAGATCAGCCACCCAAAGCCAAGATAGGTATAAGACAGAGAAAAGTAGCACATAAAATTTTTTGTTTTCCCTGAAGTTAATAATTGCCTCACTCTTTTTGTTATCGTTTGCTTGCTAAGTTTTTTAGCAAGCAAAAACTGGTATTTTGCCCTGATTCCAATACGACTAAGCACTTTTCACCCTGGGACTATCCAAAAATAACAGGGTCTGTCTGCTTCTGGTCCCAAGTAATGAAAACTTGAATATTTCTTTTTTTTTTTAATTTTTTTTTTTCAACGTTTATTTATTTTTGGGACAGAGAGAGACAAAGCATGAACGGGGGAGGGGCAGAGAGAGAGGGAGGCACAGAATCGGAAACAGGCTCCAGGCTCTGAGCCATCAGCCCAGAGCCCGACGCGGGGCTCGAACTCACGGACCGCGAGATCGTGACCTGGCTGAAGTCGGACGCTTAACCGACTGCGCCACCCAGGCGCCCCAAAACTTGAATATTTCTTATAAAGCTGCACTCCCCAACAAAAACAATTTTATCCCTAATTTTTGCTATGCGGATATCTGAAGATAAGTCACAGCCTTTGTGAAGGAGATAATCATGTGAGAAAATGTTTTTTTTTCCATCAAGAACAGACTAATATAAACTTAGTAGCCAGGTAATTTTGTTGGTCCCCCCCCACCTTTAAAAATGTGTGTATTTAATTTTGTGAGCTGGTTCTAATGGGTCTGATTTTCCTGTAGTCTTTGCAGGTAATGTTTTTCTTTCCTTTTCTAATTGCTTCTGTCTCCAAGTCTTCCTTTGACATTACCTATCAGTAAGTCATCCAGAAACTTGCTGACAGAATTGAAAGTTTCTTCTCAATGTTTAGCACATTGAGTATTCAATCCGTTTCTACTCTTGGAATCCGGCTTAACCTCTCAAGAGAGTAAACAATAGTGTTTTGCCTGGGTAGAGAAAGAGTGATTTTGGGCTACACAGGGAGGAAGGAAATGTTGGGGGAGAAAGGACCAGTTGTTCTAAGTATTCCTTAGACAGACTTACATAAGGATCGTGTCTTTTGCCCAATTTCTCTGCTTGCCTCTGACATTTACTGTCGTCTTCAGTTTCTAAGACTATAAGGGATGCTTACTGACTCCCTCGCTGCCCTCTTGAAAGTTTAGAATTCAGCTTTTACCCCTCTGCTAAATCAGTTACTACTTATCCATTTGTACTCTAGCTTCCAAAATTTGTGTTGATCTCTTTTGTCTGCTTTCATTTTCTCTCTCATTTTCTTTGTTCCTAGATGCTTTTTCTATTATTACAATTATTATTATTTGCTTTCATTTAGTGAGACTTTGGCAGGGAGAGGACTAAAATATATATGTGTTCAATTATTATTATTTTTTTATGATTTTTTTAAATGTTTATTTATTATTGAGAGACAGACACAGAGTGTGAGCAGGGGAGGGGCAGAGAGAGAGGGAGACACAGAATCTGAAGCAGGCTCTAGTCTCTGAGGTGTCAGCATAGAGCCTGACACGGGGCTCAAACTCACAAACAGTGAGATCATGACCTGAGCCGAAGCCAGACGCTTAACCGACTGAGCCACCCAGGCGCCCCATATGTGTTCAATTATTTAATTAGATGTCAGAACTTCTTTATGGCCCAAAAAAGCTAAATTCCAGGATCCAGCATTCTTTCACATACAAGCATTTCTGGTATGAGTCCGTTTGCCTTGAGTTTATCAAATTTAGTCATTTTGAACTTGTGTATACTTTACATCCTTTTGGCCCCACCTCTTACTCTGGGCACTGCTGTGGTAACTAGTTCCTTACAGGTTTAGAATAGCTGCATGCAGTTTTATTCTGACTGTGTCCTATTTCAGCTTCTGGTTCCTCCCCTAGAGCATCTCTGATGCTAAGGAGTGATACCCACAGAGTCTCTGGACACTCGTACATGGAAAAACAAGAGGTCCAGGGGGAATTTAATATCCACAGGGTCACCCTTGACCAATAGGGAATAGTAGCCAATGAACGAATGCATGGCAGACAGTTCTGAGATGCTTCTTGGGAGATTTCACTACACCTCGATTTTGGTCTTGGGAGAACATAAGCAATAAACCCAGCTACACCAAGGTGGACTTATGACCTACAGAATTGTGATCTGATAAGTAGGTGTTGTTTTAAGCTACTGAAGATGTGGTAATTTGCTACACAGCAATAGAGAACAAACGCAGTTTGAACCTGTGTTGCTTAGAAAGCAGAGCCTGAGACCAAGATTTATGTGCTCCTACTTTACCAGGGGGTGAGAATCCCAAATAGAGGGCAAACGTAAGGGAAAAGTGGAGTGATGCAGAGAAGGAGGAAAGTGAAATGGGACCATGTTCATTAAGATTGACCAACTCCTTCATTTTGAAGAACAGTTTATTGAGAGACGTACAGATACTTGCTTCTCAGGACAGTCCTCTCAGGTGAGAAAGGGGGAATTATTGAATTATTTGTTGGTTCGTGTCTCTCTTTAGTCAAAGGCTCTCCTCACGGGTGTTGATACCCTTGCACTTCCTGAGTCTACATGTGTAGGCACTGAGAGTGTCTTGTGGGGTCTCACACCTCAGCATCAACGGGAAAGCTACAGATCAGGAAGGGAAAGATATGAGTGAGGTGAGGGGCTGTTGGTCTGCCCAAATGAAGTTGCTTACATTTACGTAGAGTTGGCTGCCACAGTGTTGGCTACACTGGAACAAGAGGCCAAAGGCCACAGAGAAAGGTGTGGAAGAGAAGATCTGAAGTGGTACAGAAGAGGTGACTGAAACAGTAAGAATGGTCTCTTGGTGTCCCCTTTTATGTGGAGAAAGCTGAAGAAGTGGTTAAAATTTTATTATATTTTGTTTTGACTGAATCTCTTCCTTTGACAGGGATCACTAACTGCAGTTGCAAAAATCCAGCATAATATTTGCTGTAAACAGGCTATCGAATCCTGCTGGAGCATCTCCATAAAAATTGTTCTAGGCTTCTCTGAGGAACTTTGATGTCCCAGAGCAAGCTATTCACTGTCAAGTCTTTTCTTAGTACACATGACAGTTTTCTCTCAGAGTTTTATTTTATTTTTTGAAACATGGTTTCTTATTTAATACAAAGTTGATTTGGAGAGTATCCAAAGACACAGATACAACCTTTTTATCTGTAAAGCATTCTCCAAGAGTAAACATAGATTTGTAATATCAGCCCTTCTGAAGTTCGAATTACGCTGACTTTTGCCTGCAGTTACTTTGAAGAGTTTCCAGTTTTCCCCCTTAGTCTCCTCCAGGGAAGAGATAAGCTTTCTTCCAGCGGTTTATTATTATTATTATTGTCATCATCATCATCATCGTCATCACCACAGAGAAAACTTTTCCCAGACTCTCAAAAGTTTTCCCCTCACGTCTTCTTGGCTAGAATAGTATCACTTTTTCACCCTTAGTTGCAAGAGGGGCTGTGAAAGGCAGTATCTGACATTTTCACAGCCTATTATGGGAAGTAGTCTCTAATAGACATGAAGAAGGGGAAAGAAATGACTATTGTAAAGACAACCCAGCAATTACATTTCCTCTTTTCTTAATTTCCATCAGTCTGTGTCTTTGAGACTTATTCCAGATAACTTGACTAAAACTCAAAACAGTGAATCTTTTTTTTTTTTTAACGTTTATTTATTTTTGAGACAGAGAGAGACAGAGCATGAATGGGTGAGGGTCAGAGAGAGAGGGAGACACAGAATCGGAAACAAGCTCCAGGCTCTGAGCTGTCCGCACAGAGCCTGATGTGGGGCTCAAACTCACAGACCGCGAGATCATGACCTGAGCCGAAGTCGGATGTTCATCTGACTGAGACACCCAGGCGCCCCAGAAACAGTGAATCTTTTGAGCCATGTATTTACAGACCAATTTCAGGATGGGTGATTTCTATTGATGGTTCGTTTCATCCATCATGTATTGATTCTTAGCAGGGTCACTCTGAGGAGGTGATATTACTTTCAAGTTCAAGGGGTACCTTTCTCTCCCCTAAATATTGATTAAGATAGGGGTGACCATTCTCAAACAGTTTTGAATCACTAGGGCTACTTGGCACCTTTGTTACTTGTTTGATCCCTGAAGCATCTGAGCTTGCAACTGCTTAGAAAAAAATAAATTATGAAAGTCATTTATCCACCATCACTGGGTATATTACATATAAGGGAATACAGATGAATGTCCCCAGAATCAAGAATCTTATTTCTTGAATAATAGAAAGCTTTCAGGAATACTGAGGTAAGGCAGGTTCCTATGGTCTGCTGCTTCTCACTTCTGTGCTTACTCCAATAATTTTCTCAATGTGCTTTTTTTCATATCTGCATTGGCTTTAGAAAAAGGATTGCTGAGCTTAAAAGAGTTTTGTTTAAAATAAAAGCAAGTGGTATTTGACTTGTGGATTCTTTTAAGTTTCCCATCAGTGTCTGCTTCGGACAGCTGCCAAGTGAGATACGCCTATATTTGATTTCACCCAAGGGGAAGAACCTTTGAGAATCTCTGTCAACATCCTATGTTTCTAGCATGACCCCTTTGTTTGATGGAGGCCTGGAAAAATTGTGTCACACAGTCACTTAGTGGAAGAGGCCAGGCCGGAACTCAGATCTTTGGTGTTTTACTCCATGTATGTGGAGAAGGACCACTTTGGTCAGCTTGCCTGGTTTTGCCCACATCGAGGGGAAACTCCATTAGAGAGAGCTGAGACTTTGTCTTATTTGCAGCTGTATTCACAGCACCCTGAACATGCATATTGGGTGCTCAATAAAGATGGTACTGAATACTATTTTTTTTCTCAGTTTCCTTTTTGCTATATTACTATTCTCATATTCTTCTAAATTGGGTTTTGTTGTGCAGGGGAAAGTGAGTGTAATAATCTTGCAAGGAGCAGAGGCCTATAAACATTTAAAGCCTTTGAAGATGAATATCTTTGTATGTTATAACTGTGTCAGTACAGAATGCAAGGAACAGGGTTTGGGGGTACAGGTCTGAACCTGGGGAATGAACTCAGAACACAGTACAGAAGAGAAGAGGCAAACACTCGTGTGCACACACACACACACACAAACACACTCACACACACACACACACACACACACACACAAACACTAGCAAGAAGGATGCCTTGGAGAAAGAGAGGAGTTGAAGTATTTTTGTAGAGCAACCCCAATAAGAAAATACTCCATTATTGGAGATTTAGTGGGTGAGAGTATTCTCCTCACTCTTTGAGTTTCTGTGTGGAAGAACTTCAGCTAGAGTTATACTCCTGGCCTCTCTTCATCCCTGAGAAGGAAAATGGAACACACTCTATGTAGCTTCTTCCTTTTTCTTTATTTTTTAAAATGTTTTATTTATTGTTGAGAGAGAAAGAGAGAGAGAGAGAGAGAGAGAGAGAGGTGGAGGGGCAGAGAGAGAAGGGGACAGAGGATCCAAAGCGGACATTTGCACTGACAGCAGAGAGCCTGATGTGGGGCTCAAACTCAGGAACCCTGAGATCATGACTTGAGCCCAAGTTGGACGCTCAACTGACTGAGCCACCAAAGTGCCCCTTTCCTTTATCATTTAAAGATCCTCCTGCCTAGCCTTCTCTCCACCATGTCTTAAGGGACCTGTCCTTTTGGGTGAGGTCCATGGTGGTCCAGCTATACTTGTCTAAGTCTGAGGTAAAGCTGTGTAAGCCTACTGTGGCCACACATCAAAACCATGCTCTATTATCCCCACATTTATCAGTACAGGAGCCCCCCCCCACCCCTCACATGTGGGGAATACATTCCAGGATCCCCAGTAGATGCCTGAAACTTCAGATAGAACTGACCCTTATATCTACTATGCTTTCTCCTATACATATGTATCTGTGGTAAAGTTTAATTTATAAATTAAATAGATTAGGCTCAGTAAGAGATTCCCAATACTAACTAAGAATAAATATGATAATATACTCTAATAAAAGTTATGTGAATGGTCCCTCTCCAAATATCTTATTGTGCTATCCTCATCCTCCTTGTGATGATATAAGATGATAAAGTGCCTACGTGATGAGATGAATGAGGTGAATGATATTGTGACATAGCGTTAGGCTACTACTGACCTTCTGACATATGTCAGAAGGAAGATCATCTGCTTCCAGACCACAGGTGACCGTGGGTAACTGAAACCATGGAGAGCGAAACCGCAGATTAGGTGGGGGAACTACAGGAATCAAGATTGATGTTCTGATCTCCATCTGTCTGACTTCTGTTGGTTCCAAACATGGGAGAGGAAAATAAGCTGTTTTAGATTGACTGTTAAAATCTCTCAGTAGTGTGTTTTGGCTGCTGGCATTGATGTTTCTGAGAAGCTGGTATTTCTTGCTTTAAAACAGAATGACAGCAATTATTACCACTTATGAGAACATACATTTCAGGTACCGTGCTCACTACTTTATGTGTGTTATGTTGTTGAATCCTCGTTGCAGTCCTAACTGGGAGGTGCCATTATCATCCCATTTTACAGATGAAGAAGCTGTTTTACTAAGTTGAGAATTTTTCCACGTTCAACGTAGCTATTAAGCAGTGGAGCCAGCTTTTGAGCTCACTTTTTTTTTTTTAATTTTTTTTTTTAATTTTTTTTTTCAACGTTTATTTATTTTTGGGACAGAGAGAGACAGAGCATGAACGGGGGAGGTGCAGAGAGAGAGGGAGACACAGAATCGGAAACAGGCTCCAGGCTCCGAGCCATCAGCCCAGAGCCCGACGCGGGGCTCGAACTCACGGACCGCGAGATCGTGACCTGGCTGAAGTCGGACGCTTAACCGACTGCGCCACCCAGGCGCCCCTTGAGCTCACTTTTATCTGATTCTTAATTTTGTTCTTAACTACCAAATTATCACATCTCCCATAGCTATTCAACTAAAGAACTGTAGGGAGAAGGAAGAGAAAAAGAAAGTGTTTTGGAAGAGGGATTGAAAATCCTGTGAAAAACATGATGGGTTAATACAGGATATTGTCAAACAAGGAAGGTTGTCTTCTAGAAAACACTGACCCAAAGTGGTCCATTTGTAGGAATACCTTATCTGTAGTTATTTCAAGGAAGAATATTCCATGTAAAAAACTGCTCTTATAGTCGCTTCCAAAGAGCAGGTTTAGATTTCAGTTTAGACTTCAGAATGATTTTTTTTTTCTTTCCCAAATCCTTTGTCTGGTGTCGGCCCTCAATAAGCAACATCTGCTAATCCATGCTGGTTCTTCATGCCTTTGGACAATTTTTAAATTCTTACTGTAGCTAAATTTCTCCATTTGAAAATCTGAGTGTGGCTTATGATGAATTATGTAAAGTTTGTAGCATACTTTGAAGGTGCATGAGCACTAACCTTTTGTGTCTATACAGACTTAAGTATTTTTGTGCCACATGCCCATTTACATTTAAGAAGAATTTTCTATTTTTCTAACAGCTTCTCCAAAAATGTCTTAGAATCATTTGCATAATATTGAAAAGTGGGATCCTCCAAGCAAATCCCAACTCAAATTTCCCTTTCCCACGATTGTAAGATGTAGAGCGTTTGTAATGATCTTTGCTGAGTCAGGCTCCTTGGGGGAGGGATTGGTTTCATCATTTCAAAACATCCTAACAAAACTCCAGCCCATTCACATGTGGTAACTTGCAGAGTAGGGTCGTTCCCAGGCGCATGGGAGGGTAACACAGGCACTGGCAGGAGGAGAAGGGCATTGGGAAATGCTCACAGGATGCTGCCAAAGACAGTCGAGGTGGGGAAACATCACACCGATTCATGTACTTTGAGCGGATCCAGCAGGCATTAAGAAAAAACAAAAACAGAGGAAACTCCTTCAGGTATAGGAAGAAGGTTGGATAGAAACAAAGCTGGGAGGACTGGTTTTTAAAGATTTGTACCCCTGCCTGGATTCTTGTTTTCCTACCACCACTGTGTTCAATGAAGTATTTCAGTAGCTGAGCCAGGCTCCAGGAGCACTCGGGAGAGCACAAATCAATGGGAGGAGAGGTGGAAAGGAGGAGAAGTCACACCTCACTGCTGGGTTTGATGGGCCACCTGCGGCTTCTGTACAACTTGTTTAACAAGCCTCTGATTAGGGTAGAGACGTCCAACGTCCAACGGAAAGCAATGAATCACTCCTGGGAGCTGTGGTGGAGGTCATTTGTGAGGCAGTGGGAAACCCAGGAAATGGAACATCAGGATCCTTAGAGAGCAGCAAGTGTTGTGGGACCCCACCCCACACCTTTGTTTTTCTGCTGAAGTGCTGTTTTCCACTAAGCTAAGGTCACCAAAGTACTACCTCATCCTCTGTGAGCCTTGATCCTAACCTTCAAGGCTGCATTGGGTTCTGCTGAAGTAAAGTTTTGTTGAAAGCCTAGAGGTAAAGACACAAAATTCCTTTAGATGTCCCAAATATCCTTTAGCTTTTCTAAAATATTCAAGTGTGACTGAGCAGTCACACTGTAGCTTTCTATGGAAAACTTCCCACAGTAACCCTCCACCCCCCTCCTTACCAGCCTCCCTACACCCAACAGTCTAACTCTAGGCCAGAACTTATTTAGATTTATTTGCAGAAAGTAATAACATTTAACTAGTTATTTGTTCCAGCTTTTTGAGCATCTGTCAATATGTGGTGGGAGACCTCAAATCAACGGACTCATTTTTAGTGAATGTCAAATAGGAACTAATCCGTCATTATTATATTATTTATTCTCTCTCCCCTAAGAGGGACATCAATCTGTCATGTAGAATACATCCCTTTCTTTAGCAAGAAAGGGAAAAATAGACGACCAGAATTTTTTTTTAACCTTCTGAATAAACCAGGAGACCTTGGACTTTCAATCCCTTCCTTCACCTTCTTCTAATTTTTTATCATCAAAACTTGCCCAAACTAAATTTGAATGAGTTGACCTTCAAAATTCTTTTTTATCATTAGACTGTGAGAAGAAATCAAAAAATTACAGAGAGAACAGAATGGTATGGTTCAGAATAAAAATGAGGAGCTGAGAGAGGTGGGTTAGTGGTGCTGTTGGGTTGACCCCTGTAGGCAAGTACTCTCAACAGAAATATAATGTGAGCCACGTACAGAGCTTTAAATTATTTAGTAGCCACATTCGAAAAAATAAAATCAGGTAAAATTGATTTGAAGAAAATGTTTTATTTAACTCGTTATCTTCTACATACAGCAGAATCTCAATTCAGACGAGGCACATTTCAGGTCTTACCACCAACATGTTGCTAGTGACCACTGTATTGGGACATCCTAACTACATGCTGCCATATTCCCCTTCATGATGGCATCTCACCAGCTTTACTTTAAAACTCAGAGCCCAGATCTTCATAATTAAAAGCCAGGCTTTGCTTGTGTATTTTATTTATTTATTTATTTATTTATTTATTTATTTATTTATTTAAGTTTATTTATTTATTTATTGAGAGAGAAAGAGAGAACGTGGGCAGTGGAGGGGCAGAGAGAGAGGCAGAGAGAGAATCCTAAGGAGGCTCTCCATTAGCACACAGCCCGACCTGGGGCTCAAACCCACATAACCTGATTATGACCTGAGCTGGAACCAAGAGTCAGATGGAGGTTCAATTGACTGAGCCACCCAGGCACCCCTGCTTGTGTATTTTAAAAGCATGCTGTTGGTTTCCTTTTTAGCTTTAATCTTCATTTCCTCTTGGCTCAGCTCACTAGGAATAATATCCTAAAAATTGATACTAGGTGAAAGGGGTTACGGGAAACTGGATTGTGTCAGGGAAAGGATCAAAGCCAGATTCCCTAAATGGATAGTTCTGTGTTTAGACCTTATGCTTCTTTCTCATGTAGGAGGTCCTCCAGCTGGTCTACTGTAGAAAAAAATGTTTATCTTTGTAACAAAGTCTATCCTTTAATTCCTAGTCAGAACACAGGAATTCACATCAGATGTTTAATAAACAATACATATGTTCACACTTATTTTTCCAAAGTAGTGTTCTTTTCCCACATAAAGGAGTACTTCACTGGCAGCAACCTCAGTGTAGAAGGCAGGCTCATTTCTGTCAGAGTTTCTGGAGTGGCTAAAGGTATGGAATGGGGAAGTTAGCCCACAGGGTCGTCACTGCATCCAAGTTTTCAGAGCTCAGCAAAGTCAGGAATCTCTCACTCTCCAGCTTTATTCCCTTTCTTAACTTTAAAGTCTCAGCAGGAAGTTTAAAGGCTTTTTTTCACCAACCTTCTCCCAGGGTATGGGAGAACTGTTTCCAAATCCTTAGCCACACTTCTGTGCCCATCTTGCTCTTTAACTGGAGTATAATTACCATGGCAGGCAGCTGTGCTGTGGGTGAATGACCCTTTCACTTAAATGTCTTCACAGAAGACAGGTTCTGTCACTTCTTTATTATGTGACTTTGTAGGAGTAACTTGATCTAAGTTTTTGTTTTTTCATTTGTAAAGTAACCTCACAGGACTGTTGGAAGGATTAAATGAGGGAATGTGTATGAAAGCATGGTACATTCTGTAAAACTTTGTACACACTTCAGTTGTTAATTGTATTCTGGGGAGGTTCCAAGATATATCTCTGTCGAATTATCTGCCTATTCTGACCTTTTATTTTAAGTTCATGGAGCTCTTGAGCTTTCCCTACCCTGAATCTCAGCTCTTCAAGCTTTGCCTACCTCTCTTCAGACTTTTTGGTCCCACGATCCTTGCTAAGTGGACAATGGGCCACATGACCACATGCCTGGCCACACTGAAGGCTAGAGGCAGACACCTAACTCAAGCTGGGTCATGTATGTTTTCTCTCCTTGGAATTGGAGATTGAGACCCAGGGTGTTTATTAATTGCTTGAACTTGAATGTTTTAGAATGCTAGTTCTTAAATATAGCAACCCCCCAGTCCCCAACCAGGGAGCTCTCAGAATCTTTCATGGAGTCCCCAAAGTTGAAACCATTTTAATAATAATGCTAAGTGATGATTTGCATTTTTTTTTACTGGGCTTTTTTGCTGATTGTATAAGAACAACAACAACAACAACAACAACAAAATAACATCTTAGCACGAATCAAGAGTTTGGCACCCAACTGTAGTCATTATGTTTCTCACTACCATGTACTTACAGTAAAAAAAAGGAAAAATAAAAAAAAAAGAAAATCAAAATCAAAAGCCAGTTTCTCTTAATAATGTTTTTATGAAACAGTAAGAATTATTTTTATTTTTATTTTTTTAGCCTTACAACTCTTTTTTTAAATTATTTATTTATTTATTTATTTATTAAAAAAATTTTTTTTACGTTTATTTATTTTTTGAGAGACATAGAAAGGCAGAGCACAAGTTGGGGAGGGGAAGAGAGAGAAGGAGACACAGAATCCGAAGCAGGCTCCAGGCTCTGAGCTGACAGCACAGAGCCCCACGTGGGGCTGGAACCCACGAACCGTGAGATCATGACCTGAGCCAAAGTCAGACGCTCAACCGACCAAGCCACCCAGGCACCCCTCTTTTTTTTTTTTAAATATAATTTATTGTCAAGTTAGCTAACATACAGTGTATACAGTGTGCTCTTGGCTTCGGGAGTAGATTCCCATGATTCATCGCTTCCATACAACACCCAGTGCTCATCCCAACAAGTGCCCTCCTCAATGCCTGTCACCCATTTCCCCCTCCCCACCCCCCCATCAACCCCCAGTTTGTACTCTGTATTGAAGAGAGTTTGCTTCCCACTGAAAACAGTAAGTATTATTAATTTCATTAATTCTTGACCCTCGACTACCAATCTTTTGATATTCTGTGTGATAAGATGGGAAGTATGCATACAGCACTTCCACCGCGTACTGAAATAGGAAGTTGTCCTGGGGAAAACCACTCATATGATTGAGTTGTGGACTAAACAAGTAGGTTTTTAGAGAAGCACCATTCCCTTACTTGAAAGAACAAACTATGGTTTCTCAGACCCAGGTATTTGGCAAACATTTTCTTGAAAAATGAACAAAGTTTTCCTGTCACTTCAAGGAAAATAACCCACAGTATTTTTGGCCAACGATAAAATCTGAGCTTACAAAATGAAAACTGGAATTTTGAAAAACTTGTATCTGCCACATGAGCTTGACAACTTTTCAATAAAGATTTTCATGATGGAATCAGTGGTGATATAGGCAAATGTGATTTAAAAATTGTATATCCATATTTTCACAGAACTAGAACAAACAATCCTAAAATTTGTATGAGACAAAAGACCTCAAATAGCCAAAGAAATCTTGAAAAAGAAAAACAAAACTGGAGGTATTACAATTCCAGATTTCAAGTTATATTATAAAATGGTAGTAATTAAAACTGTGGTATTGGCATAAAAACAGACATGAAGATCAATGGAATAGAACAGAAAACCCAGAAATAAACCCACAATTATATGGTCAATTAATCTTTGACAAAGGAGGAAAGAATATACAATGAGATAAAGACAACCTCTTTAGCAAATGGTGTTGGGAAAACTGGACAGCCACATACAAAAGAATGAAACTGGGCCACTGTCTTTTACCATACACAGAAATAAACTCAAAATGGGGGGCGCCTGGGTGGCTCAGTTGGTTAAGCATCCAACTCAGTTGGCTCAGGTCATGATCTCGTGTTTTGTGAGTTTGAGCCCCACGTTGAGCTCTGTGCTCTCAGCTCAGAGTCTGGAGTCTGCTTCGGATTCTATGTCTTCCTCTTTCTCTGCCCCTTCCCTGCTCTCTCTCAAAAATAAACATTAAAAAATGAAAAAAAAAATGGATTAGGGACCAAAATGTGAGACCTGAAACTATAAAAATCCCTGAAGAGAGTACAGGCAGTAATCTGACATTAGCTATAGCAACATTTTTCTAGATATGTGTACTGAAGCAAGGGAAATAAAAGCAAAAGTAAACTATTGGAACTACATGAAATTAGTTTCTGAACAGTGAAGGAAACAATCAACAAAACTAAAAGGCAACATATGGAACAGGAGAAGATATCTTCAAATGACATATTTGTTAAAGGGTTAGTATCCAAAATATATAAAGAACTAATATAATTCAATATCCAAAAAACAAATAGTCCAATTAAAAAATGGTCATAAGACATGAACAGACATTTCTACAAAGAAGACATACAGATGGCTAACAGACACATGGAAAGATGCTCAACATCACTCATCATCAGGGAAATGCAAATCAAAACTACAATGAGATATCACCTTACACTGTCCGAGTGACTAAAATAAAAAACACAAGAAACAACAAGGGTTGGTAAGGATGTGGAGAAAAAGAAACCCTCTTGCACTGTTGGTGGGAATGTAAACTGGTACAGCCATTGTGGAAAACAGTATGGAGGTTCCCCCCAAAATTAAAAATAGAACAAACCTATGGTCCAGGAATCATGCTACTGGGTATTTACCCAAAAATACAAAAACTCTAATTCAAAGGGATACATCCACACCTATGTTTATTTCAGCATTATTTACAATAGTCAAGATATGGAAGCAGCCAAGTGTCCATAATAGATGAATGGATAACAAAGATGTAGTATATATACACAATGAACTACTATTCAGCCATAAAACCCCTGAAATCTTGCCATTTGCAACAACACAGATGTATCTGAAAAGTGTAATGCCAGGCAAAATAAGTCAGAGAAAGACAAATACCACATGATTTCACTCATATGGAATTTAAGAAACAAAACAAACAAGCAAAGAAAAAAGAAAGAGAGAGGGAGACAAGCCAAGAAATACTCTTACCTATAAAATACAAACTAATGGTTACCAGAGGGGGAGGTGGGTGGGAGAGTGGGGAAAATAGAGGATGGAGATTAAAGAGCACACTTATCATGATTAAAAAAAATGATAAAATAAATTTATTTTACCATGATTAAATAAGTGATAAAAAATTAAACAATAAAAGATTGTCAAAATTAGAAAAAAAGAGAGGTTGACAGTTGAGGCAAACCTCAATGCTGGGTATGCAGATTGTATTGTCCTATTGTTTCCCATTGTTCTACATATTTGAAATATTTTTAAATAAAAAGGTATAAAGTAACAAAAATTAAAATATAGATTTATTTTAAAGTTTTACTTTATTTATTTTGAGAGAGAGAGAACACGAGTGGGGAAGGAACAGAGAGAGAGGGAGAGAGAGAATCCCAAGCAGGCTCCATGCCCAGGGTGGAACCCAGCAGGGGGCTCCATCCCACAATCATGAGATCATGACCTAAGCAGAAACCAAGAGTTGGACGCTCAACTGACTGAGCCACCCAGGAGTCCCTAAAAATATATATTTATGTGAATGTGTCAACATTTAGAAGATATACATAAATCAGTAACCTTCTATTTTCCAATAGCATATACATGGGTTAGAGGTCTATTCAAAGTGGATGGACTAATGGATTTTAATATAACAGTAAGAAAAACTCATTGATATAACTTCAGATTACCCATTGCATCTAAACTTTAAGAAACTACCACTTGTTGAGTTTTGGTGTAGTTATTAAAAATTATCCTCAAGCATTTGAAAAGCCTATTAAAATACTCTATATTCTTTTTTAGCTACATGTCTCTGCGAGACTTCATGTTCTTCATATACTTCAACCAGAATGACATATTGCAACAAATTGACTGTAGAAGCAGATGTAGGAATTCAGCTATCTTCTATTGAGCAAGCCGTTAAAGGTATTTGCCAAAATGCCAAACAGTATTATTGTTGTCACTAAAATTTTTTGTTTGTTTTTGGAAAAGAAAAAAAAAATCAGGCTTAAGCAGCTATGTTTGGCCCATGTATGTGCAAGTGATTAGACAAAGTTAGTATTTAGAGAGCAAGAGAAAGGAAATAGAAGTGCAGAGAGAAGCAGAGAGGAGAGACAATGTGGAAAGACACAGAGACAGAGACAGAGAGAAAGACATAGGATGCCTTGATTTCTGATGACCTCTGTAGCTGATTTTCATCTCTCTTGAAGCTTGGACATGCTGACCAATTTATGTATTCTTCCAATAAACCCCCTGGCTATTGAAGCTGGCTTAAAAAGGATCTATTCTTATTTTTTTTTAATGTTTATTTGTTTATTTTGAGAGACAGAGAGAGCATGTGTGCGTGAGCATGGGAGGGGCAGAGAGATGCAGAGAGAGGATCCCGAGCAGGCTCTGTACTCAGTATAGAGCCCAACGCAGGACTTGAACTTATGAACTGTGAGATCATGACCTTAGCTAAAGTTGGATGCTTAACTGACGGAGCCACCCAGGCACCCCAAGATGAGTAATTTCTGAAGATTTAATGCACAGCATAGTGATTACAGTTATTAATACTGTATTTTATACCTGAAAGTTGCTAAAAGAATAGATTTGTAGTGGCCCCTTCTCAGTCTTGGCACGGCTTGTCCACGTCACAGAGAGAAAACCAAAGGAGTATTCAGATGGAATTTTTCCATTTGGGTTTCTTGAGGCATTGGGATAGAGGATTAAAGTTTTGGGATTTTGAATCAGAGTAAGGAAACAGGGTACAATTGCCCAGGGGCAATAAAATACATTGGCACCTTATGTCCCTAGCATGTATCTCTGCCACTCCTTGTATTTGTAAAAACTAATGTCTTTACAGGGCTCTCTTTTGCCTGTGAACATATGTGTGCCCCCCACTATGCCCCTGGTAGCGACAATGAAAGAATCCATGTGAGCTTTCATGACTTGGAGAAGAATTTTGGGAACTCCATTATTCCAGTCTATGCACTTCCTCATAGTGTGATCAGTTCTTTCACATCCATGCCTTTTTTCTTGATATTCCCACAGCCACCACCCCCAATGGCTCTCATCCCTGCATGCCCGGATCCAGCTGTCCTTCCTACTGTGGTGAGCCATAAATCCACTGCACACAAATCCTCGGACGAAGCCTCCAGAGATGCAATGTTCAGTATGTCATACCAATTCATGTAGCACTTAACACATTTATCTCCTCTTCGAATATCATTGCTTTATGTGAATGGCTTGTCTCCCTTTGACAGCAGAGACTATTTTCTGTTTCTGTGTATCCCTTGTGTCCAGCACAATATACAGTGTTTGTGGCAGCTGCTGCTTTAATAAGAGCGTCAAAGAGATCTTTAGATGATTGTAAGTAATTCATTCAATAATTTTTATTTAGCACCTGTTAGTTGCCATACTCTTTTGGGTGCGGGGGTCCCAAAGATGAATCAGCTACAACCCTCTTGTGCTCATAATAATACACCATGATAAGTGCTAGAATAGCTCAATAGTTGAGGGCCTGTCTCTACCGTCCAGGTGTCCCCACCCACTTCAAGCTAGTTTAGAACCCTTCCTCTCTGTTCCCCAAGTTCCCTCAGCATTTGTCCATGGGTGCACTTGGCATGCAATCTGTATTCTGAAAAAATCTAACATTTTATTATGGAAAATTTCAAACATGCATACAATTAGAGAAAAGCATATAATGATCCCTGCCCTGCTTTAATAATTATCAACATTTAATAATTATCAACATTTAATAATTATCAACATTTGACATTCTGGTTTCATCTGTTCCCCCAATTATTTTTCCTGGGAGAGAAATTTAAGGCAAATTCCACACATTCTATCATTTCATTCACTAATACTTCAGGATATATCTTGAACAGACAAGGACTTTTTGAAAAACATAACTGTGAACTATTATCATACCTAACATTACAAAAAATTTCTTAATGTCATCTAATATCTGGTTCATGTTCATTTTTTTCCTCCAGTTGTCTCAAAAATATCTTTTTTGTAGTCTTCATTTTCAAAATCAGATCTGTAGTTGCATTTGGTTGATGTTTCTTAAGTTTCTTTTAACCTATAACAGTTTGCATCATTGCCCACACTCCCATGTATTTGTTCAAGAATCGGGTCAGTTGTTTGCTTCCACAGTCCAATTTTGGCTGACTCCACCCTATGTTGTTTTTACATTGTGCTTCTATCCCCCATATTCCTGTAAATTGGCAGTTAGATCTAGAGGCTCAATGGTTCTATTTTTCAGAAAAGAATAGGTCATAGCTGCATATCTTCAATTATACCACAAAAGGAGGCACATAATGTCCTATTATACTGTATTCTCACGTCTCTTGTCTTGTCTTCCTTGTTTGACTTGCTGTTTCTTGAGAGGAGAGATTCTCAACTATTTCAGACCCCATGGTGCCTAGCCCCTACTTAGTCCTAAATAACTGAAGAGTCAGTGGGACAGCTCTACTGAGGGAGCTCAGAAGGACTTCCCGAAGGACCTGAGTCTTGAAGGATGAGCAGGCATTTGTCAGGCAGATGATGGGGCCAGGCTGACTTCCCGAGGAATAGACCTGGCTCAGTTCAGGAGCCTGCTTAACCCTTGTGGGCATGGTAGTATTTAGGGACAGAGGAGGCACAAATAACACAGTGGCATTCACTTTAACCTTGCTGGTTATGGAGGCAGAGGGAATACCTTACAAAATAGTGCTAAGATCACTTCTCTTTTGTCTTTGGGTTAATTTCAGCCCCACTAGGGACTAGCCAATGAATTAAAAAAAAACTGGAGAACCTCAAGTGAGGGCTGCTGGGAAGCATTGTTAGTAACACTTGGGGGATTGGGCTGACCTCTCTCCTATACATTATCAATCCCATTCATCCGGTCATTCAGAGAAAGAAGACCAGGGACCTTGCATAGAGACAGTTCTAGACTCAAGTCTAGCTCTGACTCTCACTGGCTGAGTGACCTTGGTTAAGTCCTCTAATGGATTTTTCTAACTTCTTTTTTTAAAGTTTATTTATTTATTTTGAGTGAGAGAGTAAGCAGGTAGGGGCAGAGAGAGCGGGGGAGAGAGAGAATCCCAAGCAAGCTCCGCACCGTCAGTCCAGCACGTGATGCAGGGCTTGCTTGAACCCACTCACCATGAGATCATGACCTGAGCTGACATGAAGAGTCAGGCACTTCACTGACTGAGCCACCCAGGGACCCCAGTCCTCTAATATCTTTGAGCTTCCGTTTCTTTATCAGTAAAGTGGTGACAATAACATCTACCTTGGAGCCTGGTTGTGAGGAGTAAGTGCGAACAAATACACGAAGCATCCAATGCAGTAACTGGTACAGCTTAGAGATTAATGAGTACTAATTCTCTCCCTTCTGTTCCACAAACATTTAGAGGGACAAGACGCTGTCAGGCATGGGGGAAGCAAAGGTGAGCCCATCCTACACAGACCATGTCCTCTGGGAGCCTGCAGCCCAGTAATGGAGGAGATAAGGTGTGTGGTGTGTGCACAGTTTGCACATGACATAGAATGCTGTGGGAGGTGGAGCTAAAAGTGCCAAGGGATAGACATGTCCTCACCATGGGTGTCTGCATGCGTGTGGACTGACTTCAACCCCGGGCAGGCAGTGCCCCCTACTCGCTTCGAGTGCATTCTGCTTCTCCTGTTACATCTCTAATTTGGACGTTTAGAGGAAAAAGAACAGAAAGGACTTTTATGCTTCTTTGAGGAAGGGGCAATCTACAAAAACAACCCGGTGACATCCATACCTAGGGGTGAGGACGCACTGGGTCCCCCCCATCCTTGCCATAAAGTCAAAGACTCTCGGGAGTTATTTGGGTCCAGTGCCGTAGAACCCAGTTCTTTGGATTGTGACCTTAATCTGAGTCATTTTCATCTGTGAGGCCACGAAGTTCAGCTGGGTGATCGGATAGAAAGTATAAACCGCAGCCCGGGCCTGATCAGGATTGTGAAGGATCTCTCGCTGTCACACCCCAGGAATCAGAGGGGCACAGTTTTCTCTCTAGGGCCTGACAGCTCTGAAAACAACACTTTCTCTTTGGAAGCAGAGACTGCAAGGACTGGTCTCCAGGCAGCCCTACAGCCTCCTCTTCTGGCACCCGGGAGACTGCTGCTTCCCTCCGTATTTCTGGCACTTATCAGGGGTGAAAAGGAGCTGGGCCAACCACACTTGCCTGCCAGAGGTGGTCCTCCCTGCCTGCACCTTTGTGAGAGCACGCACCATTGAGTGCCTGAGGCTGGTGCCGAATTGGCAAACGGTGGGCGGCCCAAAGGACAGATGTCTTTTTTGTAAAACTTAACTCAGCGATCCTTCTCCGCTGCCTACACTGTGCTTGCACTTTGTGGATCTGACAGCCTGTGGGTTTGGGCTGGATTTGCAGCTTTATTAGGCATTGCAGCAGCTGAACAGGCTTTTCTTTCCTTTTTTTTTTTTTTGAAACCCCAGTTCCCCTAGTTAGTCTTAAGATTCTCAGGCTTTTCTTTTCTTTTGTTAAAATGGTGAAGTGTGGTACAGTTACTGAAAAGATCAGAAAAAAAAAGTACAGCGTAATGAAGGGAACACCCAGGTAACCAACAGCCAGATCAAGAAATAGACCATTTTTGGCTTCCAGAAACGCATCCCTTCTCCATATGCCCCTGCCAGCCACACTCTCCCCTCCTCCCTGATCTTAATGCAAATTATTTCCTTGCTGCTCTTTATGTGTTGCCACCTATTTATCTAGAAACACGATAACTTTGTCTTCTACGCTCTGAAATTTATATAAATGGGACTATAGAGCATGTATTTTTTCACTTCTGGTTTCTTTCACCCAATATCATGTCTGTGACATGTGTCCATATGTTTACATGAAGTAGCAGTTTGTTTGTTTTCATGGATATATAGTATTCCATCGTAGGACACACAACAGCATATTATTCTGCTGCTCCTGGATATTTAAGCTTTTTCTAGTTTTTGGCTCATATCAGAATGTTGCTGAGAAGATTTGTGTACAGTTCTCCTAGTGCACAAACGAGGTCCCCTCAACAGGAAAAGTGTGATTTCACTTTATGAAGCAGGAGGCTTTGGCAATGCTGAGATGCAGGGAGCTAACTATGTATTCAGGAGGGTGTTACAACCCCTGTCCTGCTCACCACTGGCTGGGTGGATGGAGCTGGAGGTCACTCTTATTAGAATTCTCCCTGGAAATCAAGGGGGAAAGAAGCAAGTACTTTCTGGGCAACATGAAGGGAGCAACTTGAAAGGGTACTGAACCAGAGATCAAAGAGCCCTTCCTGCTGCTGGCTTTTGATGTTTGTGTAATTGCACACACTGAAATAATTAAATAACTTATCTTCAGAGCTTGCTGCCTTCCCCACCTACTGCCTTCTAATCAGCAGCCCTCCACTCAAGGCCAACACCATCATCATTAACAAGTTCTGGGACTTGGAGTAAGGGTGTCCTTGGCTGCCGCAGGCATTCAGTGCTGCTGGAATAGCTCTGGGGAAGAGCTTTGAAGCTCACTTGCAGACACTGTAAAATCAGAGAAAGTTGGAACTGGGAGTCCCTAGAGATCATCAGAGTCAGACTATGACTGTTTACAGGCTTGTTGGGGAAAGTAGAGTTTGAATGGGGAAGAAGTGGTGTTTGTTTTCATTCCATGGAGTTGGTAGGCAGGACCAATCCAAGGAAGAATTCCCATTCTTCCCTGTCCACACGCTTTCGTCTTCTTCAGCTGCATGCCTCCTGTTTCAGAAATTAATTTGTCTATTCTTCCAGTTTTGAGGAATATTCCTCCAGGGTGCCTTTGACAAGGTGCCAATCAATGCAGGCTTAAAGGTACCGAGCAGAGAACAGAGCACTCAGAGATAGGAAAAGGAAACATGGGGAAAAAAATGGAGGTCAGGACAGGTAAAACTAATCTGTGGTGATAGAGGTGAGAAGAGTGGTATCAAATGGGTGAGGACAGGAGCTGGAATGTTTTAAATCTCGATCTTGATGGTGTTTACATGGGTGAACGCATCTGTAAAAATTCATCCAGCTGTGCACTTAGATCTGCACGCTCTACTGAATGTAAGTTGTACGTTGATTTTTTTAAAAAGGCTATCGGAGGCTTCTCTTTGCACTGATTGTCTCTGCTTTTACCCCAACTTCCTCCTTTATGCTGCAGGTGTCCTACATATCACAGGTCATGTGAAATAAAGCCCACAATACAATGCTATAATTTCTACTTTATTTTTATTTATTTATTTATTTTTAAGAGGTTCTTTCTTTTTTATTTTTATTTTTTCAAAAAAAATTTTTTTTTAACGTTCTATTTATTTTTGAGACAGGGAGAGACAGAGCATGAACAGGGGAGGGTCAGAGAGAGGGAGACACAGAATCTGAAACAGGCTCCAGGCTCTGAGCTGTCAGCACAGAGCCCGATGCGGGGCTCGAACTCACGGAGTGCGAGATCATGACCTGAGCCGAAGTCGAACACTCAACCGACTGAGCCACCCAGGTGCCCCTGTTCTTTCTTTTTTAAAAAATGTTTTCATTTACCTATTTTGAGAGTGAGCGCTTGAGAGGTGGGGGGGGGGGGGCAGAGAGAGAGTCCCAAGTACACTCTGTGTGCTGTCAGCACAGAGCCCGACACCGGGCTTGATGTCACGAACTGTGAGATCATGACCTGAGCTGAAATCAAGAGTCAGGTGCTCAACCAAGTGAGCCACCCAGGCGCCCCTGTACCTTAAATGGTGATATGTATTTTGAAGAAAATAAGAGAAGAAAGAATGTCTTTTTATATTTACCATTTCTGAAGATCCTTTTGGGAGATCCAAGTTTCCATCTGCTAGCATTTCCCTTTAGCCTGAAGAACTTTCTTAAGTGTCTCTCGTAGTGCTGACAAGAAACATTCTTAGTTTTCATTTATATGAAAATATCTTTACTTTTCCTTCAGGAAAGGAAAAGGAAGTCCTTTCCTTCAAAGGGCATTTTTATTGAAAAAAAAATCCTTTTGTTTTCTTTCTTTCAGCACTTTAAAAATATTGTTCGACTCTCTTCTGGCTTTCTTATTCCCCGCCCCCAATATTATTTCTCTGTACATAATGTGACACCTTTCTATGATGCTTTTAAAGATTTTTTTTTTTATCTTTGGGTTTCAGTATTTTGACTATGGCATACATAGGTGTAGTTTACTCTTTATGTATCCTGCTTGGTCTTCACTGGGATTCTCAAGTCTGTAAATGTATGTCCTTAACCAAATCTGGGAATTTTTCAGTCATTATTTTTTCAACAGTTTTTTTTTCCCTGCCCCCTTCTTTCTATTTTCTCTTCCTCTGGGATTATAATTACATGTATGTTATATCTCTTACTCCCTATTTTCTCAAAAGTCTCTGAAACTCTCTGTTCAATTTTTAGATTGGATAATTCTCTAGATATATCTTCACATTTGCTGACTCTGTCATCTCCAATCTACTGTTAAGCCCGTCTAGTGACTTTTGACATTTTAAGATATTTTTAAATTCTAAATTATCCATTTGATTCTTTTATAAGATCTGTTTCTCTATTGTGATTTTCTATCTGTTCATTCATTTTTACCTATTCATTTGAACATAATCATAATGGCTGTTTTATTATTGTTTATTTATTTAATTAATTTTATTTTTATTTTTTAAAATTTACATCCAAATTAGTTAGCATATAGTGCAGCAATGATTTCAGGAGTAGATTCCTTAGTGCCCCTTACCCATTTAGCCCATCCCCCCTCCCACACCCTTCCTGTAACCCTCAGTTTGTTCTCCATATTTATGAGTCTCTTCTGTTTTGTCCCCTCCCTGTTTTTATATTATTTTTGTTTCCCTTCCTTTATGTTCATCTGTTTTGTCTCTTAAAGTCCTCATATGAGTGAAGTTATATGATTTTTGTCTTTCTCTGGCTAATTTCACTTAGCATAATACCCTCCAGTTCCATCCACATAGTTGCAAATGGCAAGATTTCATTCTTTTTGATTGCCAAGTAATACTCCATTATATATTTATATACCAAATCTTCTTTATCCATTCATCCATTGATGGAAATTTGGGCTCTTTCCATACTTTGGCTATTGTTGATAGTGCTGCTATAAACATGGGGGTGCATGTGTCCCTTCGAAACAAAAAGAGATCCTCTTTCTCTGCATCCTCTCCAGTATCTGTTGTTGCCTGAGTTGTTAATGTTAGCCATTCTGACAGGTGTAAGGTGGTATCTCATTGTGGTTTTGATTTCTATTTCCCTGATGATGAGTGATGTTGAGCATTTTTTCATGTGTTGGTTGGCCATCTGGATGTCTTCTTTGGAGAAGTGTCTATTTGTCTTTGGCCCATTTCTTCACTGGATTATTTATTTTTTGTGTGTTGAGTTTTATAAGTTCTTTATAGATTCTGGATACTAACCCTTTATCTGATATGTCATTGGCAATGTCTTCTCCCATTCTGTCAGTTGCTTTTTAGTTTTGCTGATTGTTTCCTTTACTGTGCAGAAGCTTTTTATTTATTTATTTAAAAAAAATTTTGTTTTCAACGTTTATTTATTTTTGGGACAGAGAGAGACAGAGCATGAACGGGGGACAGGCAGAGAGAGAGGGAGACACAGAATCGGAAACAGGCTCCAGGCTCTGAGCCATCAGCCCAGAGCCCGACGCGGAGCTCGAACTCACGGACCGCGAGATCGTGACCTGGCTGAAGTCGGACGCTTAGCCGACTGCGCCACCCAGGCGCCCCGAAGCTTTTTATTTTGATGAGGTCCCAGTAGTTCATTTTTGCTTTAGTTTCCCTTGCCTCCAGAGGCATGTTGAGTAAGAAGTTGCTGCAGCCAAGATCAAAGAGGTTTTTCTCCTCGAGGATTTTGATGGCTTCTGTCTTATATTTAGGTCTTTCAACCATTTTGAGTTTATTTTTGTGTATGGTGTAGGAAGGTGGTCCAGGTTCATTCTTCTGCATGTCGCTGTCCAGTTTTCCTAGCACCACTTGCTGAAGAGATTGTCTTTGTTCCACTGGGTATTTTTTCCTGCTTTGTCAAAGATTAGTTGGCCATACATTTGTGGGTCCATTTCTGGGTTCTCTATTCTGTTCCGCTGATCTGAGTGTCTGTTCCTGTGACAGTACCATACTGTCTTGATGATTACAGCTTTTAGTATAGCTTGAAGTCTGGGATTGTGATACCTCCTGCTTTGGTTTTCTTTTTCAAGATAGCTTTGGCTATTTGGGGTCTTTTCTGGTTCCATACAAATTTTAGGATTATTTGTTCTAGCTCTGTGAAGAATGCTCGTGTTATTTTGATAGGGATTGCCTTGAATATGTAGATTGCTTTGGGTAGCATCGTCATTTTAACAATATTTGTTCTTCCTATCCAGGGGCATGGAATCTTTTTCCATTTTTTTGTGTCTTTTTCAGTTTTTTTCATAAGCTTTCTATCGTTTTCAGCATATAGATTTTTCACCTCTTTGGTTATATTTATTCCTGTGTATTTTATTGTCTTTTGTGCAACTGTAAATGAGATCAATTCTTTGATTTCTCTTTCTGTCACTTCATTTTTGATGTATAGGATTGCAACCGATTTCTTTGCGTTTATTTTGTATCCTGAAACTTTGTGAATTCATGAATCAATTCTAGCAGTTTTTTGGTGGAATCTTTTTGGTTTTCTATATAGAGTATCCTGTCATCTGCGAAGAGTGAAAGTTTGACCTCCTTCTGGCCTATTTGGATGTCTTTTGTTTCTTTGTGTTGTCTGATTGCAGAGGCTAAGACTTCCAATACTATGTTGAATAACAGTGGAGAGAGTGGACATCCCTGTCTTGTTCCTGACCTTAGGAGGAATGCTGTCAGTTTTTCCCCACTGAGGATATTAGCATTGGGTCGTTCATATATGGCTTTTATGATCTCGTGGTATGCTCCTTCTATCCCTACTTTCTTGAGGGTTTTTATCAAGAAAGGATGCTGTATTTTGTCAAATGCTTTCTTTGCATCTATTGAGAGGACCACATGGTTCTTGTCCTTTCTTTTATTGATGTGATGAATCACGTTAATTATTTTGTAGATATTGAACCAGCCCTGCATCCCAGGTGTAAATCCCTCTTGGTCATGGTGAATAATTTTCTTAATGTATTGTTGGATCTGGTTGGCTAGTGTCTTGTTGAGAATTTTGCATCCATGTTCATCAGGGAAATTGGTCTATAGTTCTCGTTTTTAGTGGGGTCTCTGTCTGGTTTTGGAATCAAGGTAATGCTGGCTTCATAGAAAGAGTTTGGAAGTTTTCCTTCCATTTCTATTTTTTGGAACAGCTTCAAGAGAATAGGTGTTAACTCTTCTTTAAATGTTTGGTAGAATTCCCCTCGAAAGCCATCTGGCCCTGGACTCTTGTTTTTTGGCAGATTGTTGATTACTAATTCAATTTCCTTACTGGTTATGGGTCTGTTCAAATTTTCTATTTCTTCCTGTTTCAGTTTTGGTAGTGTATGTGTTTCTAGGAATTTATCCATTTCTTCCAGATTGCCCAGTTTATTGGTGTATAATTGCTGGTAATATTCTCTTATTATTGTTTGTATTTCTGCTGTGTTGGTTGTGATCTCTCCACTTTCATTCTTGATTTTATTTATTTGGGTCCTTTCCTTTTTCTTTTGAACAAACTGGTAGTGGTTTTTCAATTTTGTTAATTCTTTCAAAGAACCAGCTTCTGGTTCCATTGATCTGTTCTCCTGTGTTCTTGGTTTCGATAGCATTAATTTCTGCTCTGATCTTTATTATTTCCTGCCTTCTGCTGGTTTTGGGTTTTATTTGCTGTTCTTTTTCCAGCTCAAGGTGTAAGGTTAGGTAGTGTATCTGAGATCTTTCTTCCTTCTTTAGGAAGGCCTGGATTGCTATATACTTTCCTCTATGACCACCTTTGCTGCTTCCCAGAGGTTTTGGGTTGTGGTGATATCATTTTCATTGACTTCCATATACTATTTAATTTCCTCTTTAACTGCTTGGTTAGCCCATTCATTCTTTAGTAGGATGTTCTCCAGTCTCCAAGTATTTCTTACCTTTCCAAATTTTTTCTTGTGGTTAATTTTGAGTTTCATAGCGTTGTGGTCTGAAAATATGCAGGGTATGATCTTGATCTTTTTGTACTTAGTTAGGGCTGATTTGTGTCCCAGTATATGGTCTATTCTGGAGAATGTTCCATGTGCACTGCAGAAGAATGTATATTCTGCTGCCTTAGGATGAAATGTTCTGAATATATCTGTTAAGTTCATCCAGTCCAGTGTGTCATTCAAAGCCATTGTTTCCTTGTTGATTTTTGATTAGGTGATCTGTCCATTTCTGTGAGTGGGGTGTTGAAGTCTCCTACTATTATTGTATTACTATCAGCGAGTTTCTTTATGTTGGTGATTAATTGATTTATATATTTGGGTGTTTCTACATTTGGCGTATAAATGTTTATAATTTTTATGTCTTCTTGGTGGGTAGACCCCTTGATTATGATATAATGCCCTTCTGCATCTCTTGATACAGTCTTTATTTTAAAGTCTAGATTGTCTGATATAAGTATGGCTACTCTGGCTTTCTTTTGTTGACCATTAGCATGATAGATGGTTCTCCATGCCCTTATTTTCAATCTGAAGATGTCTTTAGGTCTAAAGTGGGTGTCTTGTAAACAGCATATGGATGGATCTTGTTTTCTTATCCATTCTGTTACCCTATGTCTTTTGATTGGAGCATTTATTTAGTCCATTCACATTTAGAGTGAATACTGAAAGATATGAATTTATTGCCATTATGTTGCTTGTAGAGTTGGAGTTTCTGGTGGTGTCCTCTGGTCCTTTCTAATCTTTGTTGCTTTGGTATATATATATATCAATCTTTTCTCCCCTCAGAGAGTCCCCCTTATAATTTCTTGATGAGCTGGTTTAGTGGTCACAAACTCCTTTAATTTTTGTTTGTCTGGGAAACTTTTGATCTCTCCTTCTATTTTGAATGACAGCCTTGCTGGATAAAGAATTCTTGGCTGCATATTTTTCTGATTCAGCACACTGAATATATCCTGCCACTCCTTTCTGGCCTGCCAAGTTTCTGTGGATAGGTCTTCTGCAAACCTGATCTGTCTTCCCTTGTAGGTTAAGGACTTTTTTCCCCTTGCTCCTTTCATGATTCTCTCCTTGCCTGAGTATTTTGTGTATTTGACTATGATATGCCTTGTTGATGGTTGGTTTTTGTTGAATCTAATGGGGGTCCTCTGTGCTTCCTGAATTTTGAAGTCTGTGTCTTTCCCCAGGTTAGGAATGTTTTCTGCTCTGATTTGCTCACATAACCCTCCTACCCCTATTTCTCTCTCTTCCTCTTCTGGGACCCCTATGATTCTGGTGTTGTTCCTTTTTAATGAGTCATTGATTTCTCTAATTCTTAAATCGTGTTCTTTTGCCTTAATCTCCCTCTTTATTCTGCTTCATTATTCTCTATAAATTTTTCCTCTATATCGCCTCATCCATCCTTGCTGTCGCTGCATCCATCTGTGATTGCAGCTCAGTTATAGCATTTTTAATTTCATTCTATTTTTTACTTCTTTTATCTCTGCAAAAAGGGATTCGAATCTATTTTCCACTCCAGCTAGTATTCTTATTATCATGATTCTAAATTCTGGTTTAGACATATTGCTTGTATCTGTGTTGGTTAAATCCCTGGCTGTTGTTTCTTTGTGCTCTTCCTTTTGGGGTGAATTCCTTCGTTTTGTCATTTTGAGGGGAGAAAAGGAATTAATGAGGTAGAAAAATTAAAATTAAAAAATATTAAAATTAAAAAATATTAAAATTAAAAAAATATTAAAATTAAAAAATTTAACACACACACACACACACACACACAAATGGAATAAATGATGCTGGATCCTAGTTGTGTTTTGGTCTGGGTGTTGAAAGTAGTTCACAGATTAGAGAAAAAAAAGGAGAGGGGGACAAAAAAAAGGAAATTGTTTGAGAATTTGAAAAAAGGAATACATTGAAGTAGACTAAAATGAGATGATGGAAGTAAAATAGAACTTGAAAAAAATATACACAAAAGTAAAGAATATAGTAGAAAAAAATTAAAGAAAAATATTTTTAATAAAAATTAAAAATAAATGAATTTTTTACCTTTCTGTATTCTAGAAAAAGAAAAGAAATGAAAAAGAGAAAAAGGATTAAAAAAAGAAAAAAAAATAGAAGGTAACCATTTGAAAATTGGAAAAAGTGAATACACTGTAGTAGACTGAAATAATATGATGGAAGTAAAATAGAATTTGAAAAATTTACATAAAAGCAAAAAATATAGTAAAAAATTAAAGAAAAGTATTTTTAATAGAAATTGAAAGTGAAAATGAAGTTTTTCTCTTTCTGCATTCAAGAAAAAGAAAAATGAAAAAGAGAAAAAAAGGAAAAAGAAAAAAAGGAAATCGTTTGAAAATTTGAAAAGGTGAACACAGTGAAGTAGACTAAAATAAAATGATGGAAGTATAATAGAATTTGAAAAAATTTACACAAAAGTAAAAAATATAGTAATAAAAATTAAAGAAAAATATTTTCAATAAAAATTGAATATAAAAATGAACTTTTTGTCTTTCTGTATTCAAGAAAAAGAAAAGAAGTGTAAAAGAGGAAAAAAAAAAGAAAATTGAATAGATGGACTTGCAACAGATTGAAGTAGGACTGAGATTACTTCGTTTTCCCCTAGAAGTCAGACTATGTAGCACTTTATAGTCCATATACTAAGCAGGTGGTGAGACTTGTGTTCTTGAAGAGCGAAGTTGGCCCAATTGGGCGGGGCTCAGTGTAACGGCTCCGTTCTCCACTAGATGGCGCTGCTAGCCTACTGGGTGTTGTGGCGCTTGTAGGTGCATATGCACATGTGCGGGAGCGGTGAAAATGGCACCACCCAGCTACCCAGTCTGTTCTCCCGCATCAGCAATCACACACCTGTTCTCTGTCTTCAGCTTTTGTCCACTTCCCGCTGTTTCACCCTCCGAGACCAGGCCCCAAGCAATACCTCTCTCCCGAGTTTTGTCTCAGATGTGGCTGCTTTCCCTGGCCCCTTACTTCCAAAGGACCTGCGACTTTGACCTGTTCTGCCCCTCTGTGGGAGGGTCTCACCAAGCATGGCTGAATGAGCAATTGCTGAATGTCGGCTGCACCCAGGAACGCTCCTGGACCCTGCTGCTGCTAGTGCCCCGAGACTGCGACCAGATGCCAGCCGGCCCCAGGAAAAGTTCACGAGATAGTGTAGCCGAAGCGTTTCAGGGATTATGGAAAATCACAACACACATCTGGCACCAGGCTTCACCCTTAATGACCTTGTTTCAGCACCAGTGAATGTGGCCATTTTCTGGGGTCTGCTGGGACCAAGTGGCTTCAACAGTCTCTTCCAAATGTCCTTCCAGCAGTGGAACCACTTTTCCCTGTGTGGCCTGAGAACCTCCTGGACCCCCACTCTGTTCCTGGGGATTCGCCCTTCCCACCAAAGCACCGCCAGGTATCGAGCTGCGGAGTTGCAGACTTTGTGCTCCCCTTGTTTACAGTCTTAATGGAATTTAAACCCTCTCCTTTCTCCTTTCTCCTTTCTCCCTTTTTAGTTTAGTCCCTGTGGCTGTTTCCACTTTTCCACTTTCTCTCCAGCTGTTTTCGGGGAGGGGTGCTTTTCCCATATTCTCCCCCCACCCGGTATCCGTCCTCTCTCCGCTTGCGAAAGCACCTCCCTTCCTGTGCCTTCTGGCTCCCCACGTTCACCTCTCCATGCCGCAAACCTGCTGAATTCTGTGGTTCAGTTTGTGCAGATTGTTGTGTTAATCCTCTAATCAGTTTTCTAGGTGTGTAGGACAGTTTAGTGATGGTCTGGTTGTATTTCATGAATGCAAGACACACAAAAAACTTCCCTGCTGTTCTGCCATCTTGGCTCCTCCCTCATAATGGTTGTTTTAACACCTTCATTTGCAAATTCCAATATCTAAGTCATCCTGGGGTTGGTTTCCATTGACTGTCATTTCTCTTTTCTATGAGTCATATTTTCTTGTTTCTTCTTATGCCCAGTAATTTTGGAATATATTACATAAATCATGAAGAATATGTTGAAGGAACTCTGGATTCTGTTACGTTACTATGAACAATATTGCTTTTTTGCTTTTGCAGGCAATTAACCTAGTTCATCTCAAATTCTACATCTTCCTGTGGTGTGTAGCAGCTAAAATTTCTGTTTAGTTCTCTTGAATTTCTCTGGGCTTCTTGATATTTATGCAACATATGCTTAGCTTAGGATCAGCCACAGATTTGGGCAGAGTTTATTCATAGAATTTGGGGGATCCCCTCTATGGCTCCTTTCTTTCCAGTATTTCTCCCTTCACTTTCCAGTTACTATTCTCCTAGATTTTGTCTTCTGATTTCTTAGCCAGTAAGGTTTCTGTTTAAGTTTTAGCTACCTTGTTGTGGTGTCACTTGGGGACTGCCTCGGTAAAAGAACATAAAAATGGGCAATTATCCAGTGCCATACTTTCCCTCTAAATGTCAATCACCTCCAGTTTCTGCCTGCTCTTGACCACTCTCAAATGGCTTCAGGTATTATTTTTTGTGTTTTGTCCAAAGTTTATAATTGCTACTTTGGGAAGACTTCTCTGATAGGGGCTACTCTGCCCTTTCTAAAAATGGGACCTTATTGTCTATTGTTGCCTAGTGATCTTATGGCTTGATTTCTTATTTGTTTTATTAAAATAATATGGTAAAGCCATGGTAAGAAATGTTTGTTCAGTATCCAAAATGCTTCCAGTGTGTAAGATAGTTAATAGTAATAATAAAAGTACAGTAGTTTGGGGGTGTCTGGGTGGCTCAGTCAGTCAAATGTCCGACTTTGGCTCAGGTCATGATCTCAGGGTTCGTGAGTTCGAGCCCTGCATCGGATTCTGTGTCTCCCTCTCTCTCTGCCCCTCCCCTGCTCACGCTCTGTTTCTTTTTGTGTTTTAAAAATAAATAAGTGCTAAAATTTTTTTTAAAAAGTACAGTAGCTTTAAAATCATGATTTAATAAATATGCTCTAGTTACAAAGATCTGAGGATAATGTTGCTTTGAAAACTATATAGTTTCCACAGACAAGACATTTTAGAATAACTGAAAAAATTCAAGAATCTTTTTCCAGTGAGTTTTTTTTTCCTATTTCCTTGGAAAAATATAAACCCTTCTTATTTTTGCCTACTTCTAAACTTCATCCCCCAGAATCCTCCTTATATAAATTTGCGCAAAGTATTGATGCTAAAATAGGTATTAAATTTTTTAGAAAACTATGGTAAAGTAGAGTTGGGTCTGAAAAATAGAGAATTTTCATTACTTTGGGGGTTGATCTTGAAAGGATTCTCCTTGTCTTTATTTTCAGTACAGAACAAAAATAAATGTGTATAGGCTTTAAAAAACATTCCATTTTAACTTTCTCCACATTGTAGAACATTGTCCTATAAAAACTGTAATGTTTCCTTTGGTCAATCTATTATTGCATTTGATTGATGAGTACTCAGGTCCTCATGGGACACTAGGGTTAGTACTGAGGCAGTACCATTGCTGAGGCACAGGGAAAGAGAATGCTGAGCAATTTCATGGCTCTGCTCAGTAATAAATCCTGAGGTGCTAATGCTCTCAACCTTTTCCTGAATTTTATACGCTAGAAGATGAACAGAGACCTGGTATTTTAACACAGTTAAACTTACCCCGGAGACAAAGATTTGTGGGCAACTCTAGATCCCTTGCTTTTAGAGATCACATTTCTTAATTAGCCTCCCTTCCAAGACATTCTCATTAATGTCATTAATTTATATTGCATTTTATAAAAGCTTGAATATTAATTCCAAAAATTTTAAATCATTAGAATTTTAACAAGTAATAAAAGAGCAAATATTATAATATATGATAAATAGTATTAATAAAAATGTATATTATTAAATAAAATATTATAAAATGTTTTTGAGAACCCAGAAGAATATGTTATTTAATTTTCTTTCCCCAACACCAATTTTTTCTTAAAAAAATTGTTTTTAAATAGTTAAAAACTTTTTTTATGTTTATTTAGTTTTAAGAGAGAGAGAGAGAGAGAGACAGAGCACAAGTAGGGGAGGGGCAGAGAGGGGGGGAGTCACAGAATCCGAAATAGGCTCTAGGCTCTTAGCTGTCAGCACAGAGCCTGATGTGAGGCTTGAACTCACAAACCATGAAATCACAACCTGAGCTGAAATCAGACGCTTAACCGACTGAGCCACCCAGGTATCATCAAATAGTTTTTTTTTTTTTTTAATGTTTATTTTTTTTTTTGAAAGAGGGAGACAGAGCATGGATGGGGCAGGGGCAGAAAGAGAGGGAGGCACAGAATCCAAAGCAGGCTCCAGGCTCTGAGCTGTCAGCACAGAGCCCAATGTGGGGGTCAAACCCACAAAGCATGTGATCATGACCTCAACTGAAGTCAGACGCTTGACTGAGCCATCCAGGCGTTGTGCAACACCAGTATTTTCTTATATAATGAAACTGTACACTATGTCTTTGAAGCACATGCTGTGTGGCCAAAGCCAACAAATGTCATTCACATGAGGCAATTCATGTGCAGAAGCAATAAAGGAGGAGGACAAGATACTATCTGATGTGGCCACTAGTAAGTTTTATCTAGGTCCTACTCCCACTAAAGCTTGCCAGATGACTGACCTAGGAGAAGCCTGAAGAAGTTGTATATTGCAAATTATGAAAAGCATCTAACAAAAATGTGAGTCTTTTAGCTTTTTAAAAGGCAAGAAACTTATGTTAATGAACATTGTATTTGATCCAAACATGAAAGCTTTCATTAGTTATCAGTATGTGTTTTGTTATGCTTCTGACTACGTCTTTTTTTTTTTTTTTTTGAAAATGTTTTTCTGGTTTATGTAATTCTGGATTGATGTTTTGGTGCATTCCCTCATTAAAATTAAGCCAAGGGCACTGGTTTTTAGTTGTGTTTGGAGATTGCAGAATGAAGAGGAATCTAAATGTTTCCTTATCAAGTGTATGCGACAGAGCTTGAAAGTAAAAAATAAGTAAAGAAAAGGGTATTCTTCAATCAAGTCATCATAACTTGCCAATTAACTGAGTTATTTCCCGGCTCTTTATCATGGCATGTTAGGTCCCAGGCCCTGGGACCAAACCCAAAGGTTTGGCAGGATACAGTGGTAGTAGAAGTTGGATAAAACTCACTGGTGGCCACTTAAGATAATGTCTTATCCTCTTCCTTTCTTCCTTCTACAAATGGATTGCCTCTTGTAAAAGATGTTTGTTGTCTTTGGCCACCCAGCATGTGCTCCAAGGAGATACTTTTCTCTTTCATTTTATAAAAATATACTGGCATTGGATAAAAAGAATTAAGTAACTCATGTATTTTGTGTCCTCAACAAAAGTTATGAAATGAGGATAAAGACAGCCTAGGGTAAGCCAGAGAGCAGTGATGGGGCTCCCATTTTCTTAACTACTTATTTTATTTACTAAAATTGTTTTTTTAAGTTTATTTATTTTGAGGGAGAAAGAGAGTGGGAGAGGAATGGAGAGACAGAGTGTGAGAGAGAGGGAGAACGCCAAGCAGGGTCTGCACTGTCAGGGCAGAGCCTGATGCAGGGCTTGAACTCAAAAACCATGAGATCATGACCTGAGCCAAAATCAAGAGTTGGTTGCTCACCCAACTAAGCCACCCAGGCGCCCCTCAACTGCTTATTTTATATGCACTTTGGTGGAGCCTCATGGGACTCATAAGAACATTTTAACCTCCCTCTTCCTCATTTCATCATTTTCTGTCAAATTGGAACAGATGAAGATGAAATTTAGACGGAAGAGAATTGGGTCTGCAAATAACCAATCAAAGCCTTTTATTCTTTCTTTCTTTCTTCTTTTCATTTCCTTTCTTTCTTTTTCTTCTTTTTCTTTTACTAAAGGAGAAATTTCTGTTAGGGCTACAAGAAACAAGTCACCTGGATCAAAGTATAAATTAAAAGTTTGGGAATAGAATCAGTACTATTCTAACTATCCCTGCAAATATTTTAATTTTTCCAGCCCACTTGAAGGCATTTTCCTAACTATCTCAATGAAAATAGCCATATGGATGGAAGGTGACCTCATTTCCTCCAGAATCACTGTGTGCCCAAAAGCCATCTTATTGGTGTAGTTACTTGGCATTTTTTCCTGTGG
This sequence comes from Leopardus geoffroyi, assembly GCF_018350155.1. NCBI lineage: Eukaryota > Metazoa > Chordata > Mammalia > Carnivora > Felidae > Leopardus > Leopardus geoffroyi. The sequence continues at coordinate 78,867,236 of NC_059332.1, forward strand.
GGTAAGGACACCTAGGATACAAGACACAAATCATCACTTGTAGGACTAATTCTCCAAGTATAAACAGAGATTCATCTTTGAGGGCTGTGAGCACAGATATGCCAAGTAACGAAAAATAATGAAAACAGCTAATATGATGTGTTGTGCATTATGCTAAGGATTTTGCTATACTATCATTCAATCTTCACACCCCATGACTATCATTAGTATGCCTATTTAAAAACAGGGGCACCAAGGCTTAAAGGATTTGCCTCATGTCACACAGCTAATACAGACCTGGGTTGTTATTCTAGGCCTACTCTTCTGTAAAGCTTTTTTCAGTAACTGCCATATCCTACTGCTTATTTATTGGTAAAAATTATCAAATTCAATCAACTCATCAAATTAATCAAAATAACATGGTTAATGTAGGAAGCCAAATAGAATGAGCCAGTTTATAAGGAGATAGCAAGAAGTTACTCCTGTGAAATTTGTTTTAATTTAAATGTCAACTTAAAAGCAGATGGTAGGTAATCTGTTGTGTAGCAGTTTTTAAGGTATGGCCTGGAGATCCCTGGAAGTCACTGAGACCTTTTCAGGGGCATATGTGGTCAAAAGTATTTTCATAATAAGATTAAGACATTATTTGTTCGTTTTTTAAAAAATTATCTCAAAAATATACAGTGGGGTTTTCCAGAGGGTGTATGATGTGTGATATCACAAAAACAAAAGAAGAAGGAGATATAAGAATATATCTGCAGTCTATAAACCTAGACATTAAAGGAGACCTACAAAAAGATAAAGCAATGCTATTCTTCTCACTGAATAACTTTTTTTTTTGGAAAATAAATGTAATTATTTTGCATAAATAAATATATATATTTATGTTAACATTTAAGGGGTTTATATTTCTTTTAAAATAAATATTTAAAAATGTATATTTAAACATTTTATACAGTAAATATCTATTATATGCAGATATAACCCATATAAACAAAAGCTCATGGGGGTCATCAGTAATTTTTAAGAGTGTGAAGGGGTCTTGAGACCAAAAAGTGTGGGAACTGCTGCTCTAGTGTAACTTAAAATTTGGATGGAAAAGATGTTGGGTTTAATTGTTAAACATTATTTCTCCCTTTCTTTCTATTGATTTCTAGCAGAGTAACTTGTAACTTACTAAATATTGAAAGGAATTTCTCAGGGCAAGATGGCTGTGGAATCTTGTAAACATTTTCCTAGGGCACCAGAGACCTCCCTGATGATCTTCTCTGCTCACACTGTCTCTCAGAGTGATAGGACCCTGGCAGCCATGTTTGTATTATGGACACCACCCCTGTGTCACTGTTGATTAGAACAGAGTAAACTGAAGGTGTGTCAATTAGATTCTCACTCTCAGGAATTTGGTGTTGGGATTCAGATGCAGCCAGCCACTCTTTATGGCTGGAACTGAGGTGGTAAGAGCTCAAGCTAATGGGGAGGTACCCAGATAAAGATGGTCTGAGGAGACAGAAGAAACAGGTGTACTGAGAGAAATGAGGAGGGGAAATGGAAAGGGAATATTGTCTGTGTTCCCAATCGATCTTTGTTCTAGACCCTTCTGAAGCTTGGTCACCTTCATGCCCCTGGGGTTTGTGAAGTACCCCTGTAATCTTAGAAAAAGTTTTCTCTTTCAATTATGCTATCACAAGTCAATTTCCGGTATTGTCAACCAAACAGATCTTAACTAAGGTGCTTAGTTTCTGTAAAGTGGAAATTCTTGTGTAGCTAGACATGTTACTCTTATATAAAGGTGCAACTGAAAACATCTCAGAAAAAATTGAAAATCATTTGTTATAAGAAAACATTAATAAGGAACATTAATAAGAAAATCAGTCAAGTATCCCCATTTGAATTTTAACAATGTTTATAATCATCACTGGCTTCAGAAGGGCAAGCGAAACACAGTAGATGGGCAATCTGCCAGCGAAATGGAGGAGCATCTGTCTTTTATTGCCCTACCTGGTAACCTAGAAGTCTCTAGTCACTGCTCTGCTGAACTGGAGTGTAGTTGTGTGAGTGCACATCACAACAGATATGGCCTAATCACTTCACTTCACTCTTACATTTTAGTTTTTAGTAAACTCTACAGAGCCTCTTATGCTATGTCTACTGCTGTATCCCCAAGATCTTAGACTTAGATCAGTGTCTGATACGGTGGGCACTCAGTCAGTATTTACAGAATGCATAAATAAGTGGTCATTTTAAATAGCCATTGAAGAGGGTCACTGGACCAAATACCATGTGAGTTAATATCTTATTAAAATTTTATTTTGAGTTTTACTTTTTGTGTGTGTGTTTATTTATTTTTAAAAATTTACATCCAAGTTAGTTAGCGTATAGTGCAACAATGATTTAAGGAGTAGATTCCTTAATGCCCTTTACCCTTTTAACCCACCCCCCTCCACAACCCGTCTAGTAACCCTCTGTTTGTTCTGCATATTTAAGAGTCTCTTATGTTTTGTCCCTCTCCCTGTTTTTATATTATTTTTGCTTCCCTTCCCTTATGTTCATCTGTTTGGTATCTTAAAGTCCCCATATGAGTGAAGTAAGTCCCCATATGATATTTGTCATTCTCTGACTGACCAATTTTGTTTAGCATAATATCCTTCAGTTCCATCCATGTAGTTGCAAACAGCAAGATCTCATTCGTTTTGATTGCCGAGTAATACTCCTTTGTATATATATACCACATCTTCTTTATGAATCATCAATGGACATTGGGTCTCTTTCCATACTTCGGCTATTGTTGATAGTGCTGCTATAAACATTGGGGTGCATGTGTCCCTTCGAAACAGCATACCTGTATCCCTTGGATAAATACCTAGTAGTGCAATTGCTGGCTCATAGGGTAGTTCTATTTTAATTTTATGAGGAGCCTCCATACTGTTTTCCAGAGTGGCTGCACCAGCTTGTGTTCCCACCAACAGTGCAAAAGAGATCCTCTTTCTCACAACCTCGCCAACATCTGTTGTTGCCTGAGTTGTTAATGTTAGCCATTCTGACAGGTGTGAAGTGGTATCTCATTATGGTTTTGATTTCTATTTCCCTGATGATGAGTGATGTTGAGCATTTTTTCATGTGTCAGTTGGCCATCTGGATGTCTTCTTGGGAAAGGTGTCTATTCATGTCTTTTGCCCATTTCTTCCTGGATTATTTGTTTTTTGGGTGTTGAGTTTGATAAGTTCTTCATAGATTTTGGATACTAACCCTTTACCTGATAGGTCGTTTGTGAATATCTTCTCCCATTCTGTCCGTTGCCTTTTAGTTTGGCTAATTGTTTCCTTTAACAATAAAAAGCTGTGAAGAAGCTTTTTATTTTGATGAGGTCCCAGTAGTTCATTTTTGCTTTTGTTTCGCTTCCCTCTGGAGATGTGTTGAGTAAGAAGTTGCTGCAGCTAAGGTCAAAGAGGTTTTTGCCTGTTTTCTCCTCGAGGATTTTGATGGCTTCCTGTCTTACATTGAGGTCTTTCATCCATTTTGAGTTTATTTTTGTGTATGGTGTAAGAAAGTGGTCGAGGCTCATTCTTCTACATGTTGCTGTCCAGTTTTCCTATCACCACTTGCTGAAGAGACTGTCTTTATTCCATTGGGTATTCTTTCCTGCTTTGTCAAAGATTAGTTGGCCATACATTTGTGGGTCCATCTGTGTTCTCTATTCTGTCCCATCGATCTGAGTGTCTGTTTTTGTGCCAGTACCATACTGTCTTGATGATTACAGCTTTGTAATACAGCTTGAAGTCTGGGATTGTGATGCCTCCAGCTTTGGTTTTCTTTTTCAAGATCACTTTGGCTATTCGGGGTCTTTTCTGGTTCCATACACATTTTAGGATTATTTGTTCTAGCTCTGTAAAGAATGCTGGTGTTATTTTGATAAGTATTGCCTTGAATATATAGATTGCTTTGGGTAGCATCGTCATTTTAACAATATTTGTTCTTCCTATACAGGAGGATGGAATATTTTTCCATTTTTTTTGTTCAATTTATTTCATAAGCTTTCTATAGTTTTCATTGTATAGATTTTTCACCTCTTTGGTTAGATTTATTCCTAGGTATTTTTATGAGTTTTGGTGCAATTGTAAATGGGATCTATTCCTTGATTTCTCTTTCTGTTGCTTCTTGTTGGTGAATAGGAATGCAAACGATTTCTGTGCATTGATTTTATATCCCGCGACTTTGCTGAAGTCATGGATCAGTTCTAGCAGTTTTTTGGTGGAATCTTTTGGGTTTTCCAAATAGAGTATCCTGTCATCTGTGAAGAGTGAAAGTTTGACCTCCTCCTGGCCTATTTGGATGCCTCTCATTTATTTGTATTGTCTGATTGCTGAGGCTAAGACTTCCAATACTATGTTGAATAACAGTGGAGAGAGTGGACATCCCTGTCTTGTTCCTGACCTTAGGGGGAAAGCTCTCAGATTTTTCCCATTGAAGATGATATTAGCGTTGGGTCGTTCTTATATGGCTTTTATGACCTCAAGGCCTGATCCTTCTATCCCTACTTTCTTGAGGGTTTTTATCAAGAAAGGATGCTGTATTTTGTCAAATGCTTTCTTTGCATCTATTGAGAGGATCATGTGGTTTTTGCCCTTCCTTTTATTGATGTGATGAATCTCATTGATTGTTTTGCAGATCTTGAACCAGCCCTGCATCCTAGGTATAAATCTCACTTGGTTGTGGTGAATAATTTTTTTTTTTAATTTTTTTTTCAACGTTTATTTATTTTTGGGACAGAGAGAGACAGAGCATGAACGGGGGAGGGTCAGAGAGAGAGAGGGAGACACAGAATCGGAAACAGGCTCCAGGCTCTGAGCCATCATGAGCCATCAGCCCAGAGCCTGACGCGGGGCTCGAACTCACGGACCGTGAGATCGTGACCTGGCTGAAGTCAGACGCTTAACCGACTGTGCCGCCCAGGCGCCCCTAATTTTTTTAATGTATTGTTGGATCCGGTTGGCTAATATCTTGTTGAGGATTTTATATCCATGTTCATCAGGGAAATTGGTCTATAGTTCTCGTTTTTAGTGGGGTCTCTGTCTGGTTTTGGAATCAAGGTAATGCTGGCTTCATAGAAAGAGTTTGGAAGTTTTCCTTCCATTTCTATTTTTTGGAACAGCTTCAAGAGAATAGGTGTTAACTCTTCTTTAAATGTTTGGTAGAATTCCCCTCGAAAGCCATCTGGCCCTGGACTCTTGTTTTTTGGCAGATTGTTGATTACTAATTCAATTTCCTTACTGGTTATGGGTCTGTTCAAATTTTCTATTTCTTCCTGTTTCAGTTTTGGTAGTGTATGTGTTTCTAGGAATTTATCCATTTCTTCCAGATTGCCCAGCTTATTGGTGTATAATTGCTGGTAATATTCTCTTATTATTGTTTGTATTTCTGCTGTGTTGGTTGTGATCTCTCCACTTTCATTCTTGATTTTATTCATTTGGGTCCTTTCCTTTTTCTTTTGAACAAACTGGCTAGTGGTTTTTCAATTTTGTTAATTCTTTCAAAGAACCAGTTTCTGGTTCCATTGATCTGTTCTCCTGTGTTCTTGGTTTTGATAGCATTAATTTCTGCTCTGATCTTTATTATTTCCTGTCTTCTGCTGGTTTTGGATTTTAGTTGCTGTTCTTTTTCCAGTTCAAGGTGTAAGGTCAGGTTGTGTATCTGAGACCTTTCTTCCTTCTTTAGGAAGGCCTGGATTGCTATATACTTCCATCTTATGACCACCCTTGCTGCATCCCAGAGGTTTGGGGCTGTGATGTTATCATTTTATTTGGCTTCCATATACTATTTAATTTCCTCTTTAATTTCTTGGTTAGCCCATTCATCCTTTAGTAGGATGGTCTTCAGTCTCCAAGTATTTGTTATCTTTCCACATTTTTTCTTGTGGTTGATTTCGAGTTTCACAGTGTTTGTGGTCTGAAAATATGCACGGTATGATCTTGCTATTTTTGTATTTGTTGAGGGCTGATTTCTGTCCCAGCATTGTGGTCTATTCTGGAGAACGTTCCATGTGCACTGGAGAAGAGTGTATTCCTCTGCTTTAGGATGAAATGTTCTGAATATATCTGTTAAGTCCATCCAGTCCAGTGTGTCATTCAAAGCCATTGTTTCCTTGTTGATTGTCTCTTTAGATGATCTGTCCATTGCTGTGGGTGGGGTCTTGAAGTCCCCTACTATTATGGTATTATTATCAATATGTTTTGTTATGTTTGTGATTAATTTATTTATATATTTGGGTGCTTTCACATTTGGAGCATAAACGTTTGCAATTGTTATGTCTTCTTGGTGGATAGAACCTTTCATTATCATATAATGGCCTTCTTCATCTCTTGTTACAGTCTTTATTTTAAAATCTAGATTGTCTGACATAAGTATGGCTACCCCGGCTTTCTTTTGGTGACCATTAGCATGATAGATGGTTCTCCATGCCCTTATTTTCAATCTGAAGATGTCTTTAGTTCTAAAGTGGGTCTCTTGTAAACAGCATATAGATGGATCTTGTTTTCTTGTCCATTTTATTACCCTATGTCTTTTGATTGGAGCATTTAGTCCATTGACATTTAGAATGAGTATTGAAAGATATGAATTTATTGCCATTATGTTGCCTGTAGAGTTAGAGTGTTTGGTGTTCTCTTGTCCTTTCTAGTCTTTGTTGCTTTTGGTCTTTTTTTTTTTCTTCATCTTTTCTCCCCTCAGAGAGTCCCCCTTAAAATTTCATGCAGTGTTGGTTTAGTGGTTATGAACTCCTTTAAGTTTTGTTTTTCTGGGAAACTTTTTATCTCTCAGTCTTTTTGAATGACAGCCTTACAGAATAAAGAATTCTTAGCTGCATATTTTTCTGATTCAGTACATTGAATATATCCTACCACTCCTTTCTGGCCTGCCAAGTTTCTGTAGATAGGTCTGCTGCAAACCTGATCTGTCTTCCCTTGTAGGTTAAGGACTTTTTTTTCCCTTGCTGCCTTCATGATTCTTTCTTTGAGTATTTTGTAAATTTGATTATGATATGCCTTGTTGATGGTCGGTTTTTGTTGAATCTAATGGGAGTCCTCTGTGCTTCCTGAATTTTGATGTCTGTGTCATTCACCAGGTTAGGAACGTTTTCTGCTATGATTTGCTCACATAACTCTTCTACCCCTTTTTATCTCTCTTCATCTTCCGGGACCCCTATAATTCTGATGTTTCTTTTTAATGAGTCATTGATTTCTCTAATTCTTAAATTGTGCTCTTTTGCTTTACACTCCCTCTTTTTTCTGCTTCATTGTTCTCCATAAGTTTGTCCTTTATATCACTGGCTTGTTGTGGTGCCTCATCCATCCTTGCTGCTGTGGCATCCATTTGAAATTGCAGCTCAGTTATAGAATATTTATATCATCGTGACTAGCTTTTACTTCTTTTATCTCCACAGAAAGGGATTCTAATCTGTTTTCAACCCCAGCTAGTATTCTTAACATAATAATTCTAAATTCTGGTTCAGACATCTTGCTTGTATCTGTGTTGGTTAAGTCCCTGGCTGTTGTTTCTTCCTGCTCTTTCTTTTGGGGTTAATTCCTTCATTTAATCTTTTTAAGGAAGAAACAGAATTAATAAGGCAAAAATAAAATAAAAACTTAACACAAAAAAATAAAATAAATGATGTTAGATCCTAGGTGTATTTTGATCTGGTTTTTTAAAGGAGCTTGATAGATTAGAAAAAAAGGGAAAGGTAGGAAAAGAAAAGAAAAGGAAAAAAAAGAAGAGGAAAAAAAGGAAAACTTTTGAAATTTTGAATAAATGAATACAATGAAATAGAATAAAATGAAATGATGGAAGTAAAATAGAATTTGAAAAATCTACAAAAAGTTAAAACGTATACTAGAAAAAAATTAAAGAAAAACATTTTTAATAAAAATTGAAAATAAAAATACATTTTTTCTCTTTCTGTGTTCAAGAAAAAGAAAAGAAAAAGAAAAAAATTGAATAGAGGAACCAGTGAACAGACTGAAATATGATTGAAATTACATTGTTTTCCTTTAGAAGTCAAACTATGAAGCACTTTATAGTCTGTAAACTATGTAGGAGGAGAGACTTGTGGTATTCTTGAAGAGAGAGGCTGGCCCAGTTGGGCAGGGCTTAGTGTAACAGCTTTGTTCTGCACTAGATGGCGCTGCTTAGCTTACTGGGGTGGATTGTTGTGACACATGTAGTGTGTGGTCATGCGTGAGAAAGGTGAAAATGGGTCACCCACCTACCCAGTCTCTAGTATCAGAACTCTATTCTCCCCGATCAGCAATCATGCACCCCTCCTTTGTCTCCAGCTTCTGTCTACTCCCCAATTTTACACTTTCCCTGATGAAGCTTTCAGGTCGCCAGGTGGCACCTCCCTCCTGAGTTTTATCTCAGATGCGCTGTGTTTCCCAACCCTTCACTTCTGAGGGACTGTGGCTTTGACCTGCTCAGACCTTCTCGGGGAGGGTTTCACGAGCAATGGCCGGGTGTCATTTGTGAAACATTCATGGGACTGTGTTGCTGCTGATGCCCAGAGATTGTGGCTGGGTGCCAGCCCATCCCAGAAAAAGTTCACGTGATCGTGTAGCAGCAGCGTTTCAGGGATATGGAAAATCACAACACATCTGGCACCAGGCTTCACCCTTAATGACTTTGTTCCAGCACCAGCAAATGTGGTTATTCTCTGGGGTCTGCTGGGACTGGGTGGCCATGCAGCCTCTACCAAATGTTCTTACAGCAGTGGAACTGCTTCTCCCTGTATGGCCCAAGGACCTCCCAGACCGCACTCTGCTCCTGAGGATTCACTCTTCCTACTAGAGCACCGCCAGGTATCAAGCTGTGGAGTTTCAGTTTCTCTGTTCCCCCTGTTCATAGAGTCTTAAAGGAATTTAAACCCTCTCCTTTCTCCTTTCTCCCTTTTTTGATCAGTCTGTGCAACCGTTTCCACTTTCCACTTTCTCTCCAGCTCCTTTTGGCGGGGGGCGGGGGGGGGAGTGCTTTTCCCGAACCCTCCCCCTGTCTCTGTCCTCTCTCTGCAAATAAAAACAGCTTCCTGACCTCTGCAGCTTCTCTCTACCCCAGTTCACCTCTCTGTGCCACATACCTGTTGAGTTCTGTGGTTCAGGTTGTGCAGATTGTTGTGTTAATCCTCAAATCAGTTTTCTAGGTGTGCAGGATGGTTTAGTGTTGATCTGGCTGCATTTCAGGGATGCAAGACGCAAAAAAGGTTTCCATGCTGTTCTGCCATCTTGGCTCCTCCCTGATTTTTACTTTTAAAGTTCAGATTGGAAATGCAATTTTCACTGGGACATTCTTTTCTCTCATCAGAAGCACTTTCCTAGCATTTCTCTCTTTTTCTTTCTTTCTCTCTGTCTCTTTCTCTCACAGATACAGACAGACAGACAGACCCCCCCCCCCCCCCCCACACACACACACACACTAATTATTCCTTTCCTGGACTCTGGTCAAACCTAGCAGAGGTTTCCCCTTTTTAAATCCCTGGGTTCTGTGTAGTTTAGTGATAAGATGATAAGTGATAAGATGACACCATGGCTTGTATGATGGGGATTAGCAGAAGATTAAGACAGAAAGAATGATTGAAACCAGATCAAGGAAAGATTTGAAGTCCAGGGTCAGGAGTTCAGGCTTCATTTTATAAACATTAGGCTACCCTAGAAGAGTATTACATGCTCTTCCACTCCCTGACTCCTTTTTACTGGAAGAAATGTCTCTTTTAGAAGATTAACAGGCCTGGGGTACCTAGGTGGCTCATTCAGTTAAGCATCTGACTTCAGCTCAGGCCATGATCTCACAGTGTGTGAGTTCGAGTCCCACATCAAGCTCTATGCTAACAGCCCAGAGCCTGGAGCCTGCTTCAGATTCTGTATCTCCCTTTTTCTCTGCCCCTGCCTCTCCTGAGCTCATGCTCTCTCTCTCTCTCTCTCTCAAAAATAAATAAACATTAAAAAAAAGATTAACAGGATTTACTGTGCAGAATAGATTGGAAACTGAAAACCAGTGGCCAAGAGGTCAATTAGGGGCTATTACAGCAGTTCCCTCTATCTGCAGGAAATAGGTTCCCAGACCACCAGTGGATGCCTGAAACCATGGATAGTACAATCTTGTATATGCTATGTTTTTTTCCTATACAGACATACTTATGATACAGTTTAATTTGTAAGTTAGGCAAAGTAAGAGATTAACAATAATAACTAATAATAAAATGGAACAAATATAACAATATACTGTAATAAAAGTTAGTGAATGTAGTCTGTCTTAAAATATCTTATTGCACTGTATTCATCCTCCTTCTTATGATGATGTGAGATGATAAAATGCCTGTAATGAGATGAAGTGAGGTGAATGACGTAGGCATTGTGACCTAGGATTGGGCTACTGTTGACCTTCGGATGATATAGCAGAAGGAGGATCATTTGCTTCTGTATGGCGGTTGACCGCAGGTCAACTGAAACCACGGAAAGGCAAACTTTGGATAAGGGGGGACTACTATATTATGGTCTGCGTAGGGAGTAATAAAGATACTATTTGGTTTCTTCTGACTATGACTGTAATAAAAGGTACCTGGAGATTCATCACATACCTTTAGAGTACAGAAATAGAAGCAGCTTATTCTTTTTCTCAAGAACCTTGTGCTCTGAGCATAGTGTAGGTAGGACATATAAGTGGGATTTAGGGGTTGGTATAATTAGTTTCTGCATTGTAAGGGTTTCATGCCTCCATGCCATTGCTATTGTTATTTCATCTTCCTGGAATGTGATCATCCTCACCCTCCTCCAATCAAAATCCCCCTCATCCTTTCAGTCCATTTCCTCTCTGTCACCTTCCCTGATCTGCTAATCACAATTAAGATCTCCTTCCTCCCACCCTGCACAGAGGTAACTAGTTTCTTTAGTAGGCACTTACTCTGTTATGCCTTCTATAATGTCCATCTCCCACTACAATGTGGACTCCTAGAGGAAAGAGACCATGATGGATCCAACTTTGGGTCCCCCGCCCCCCACCACCAGTGCCTTATCCCTGGATTTGCATTTAGATGAATTTTGTATAGTATACACTTTTAGGCATGTTTTCAAAATAAAATCAGGGTTTTGCCTATACTCTTGGTAGTTGAGAAGGCATTAGATAGGGCATTTTATTAATGTACAGTGGTCACAACATTGCAAAAAATTTAAATTATTTCCGTTAAAGTTGTGAAAAGCATAAACTCTGCGTTCACACCTACCAGTTTCCAACCTACGGCAGCTTTGAATGACTTGCATAGCTATTCTCTTTCCTAAATATTAATGAAACACCAAGATTACAGAGTAAACCTTTAAGTGGTTGCTTTACAGCTGAATCCCACCTTTTCAAGCTCTCTGCATGTTTGGGAGATTAAATGGCATGTAATTTAACTGTGTGGGTCTAGCAAGGCTTACACTAAATGGTGTGCATGATTTGGAAAGGTTCATTAGTTAGATCTAATGACTTGACTACGCCCTTCAAAACATGAGGGATTAGGACTCATTCAGTGAAATGAATTGGTACACAGGAGTCAGCTCATGACTCAGATGGCATAAATGCTTTTTATAAGTTTTTAGCACAGGAAAAGGAGGTAATGACTCTGGACTTGGGTTTACATAGTCTTTCATCCAAGCCCTGTGCCTTAACGCACTTTGTTCCTCTAACACAATTACCCAGCATTTAAATACAGCTCCTGCCTCTTCTGGGTGGAGTGGAAGTAAATCCAGGTTTTAATATGACATTGGGTATGCAGTGGAGGCCCATTTGCCTCTTGGATTCAGAGATCCTAACTCTTTTATATGAGATTGAGGAAAAAATTACATTGGGCAACCTTATTCAGTTATATTCAAACTCATTTCTTGGAGCTTAACAAACATGAAACAGAAAAGACTCTTAAATTGCAAAGCTGAGACTGGAGAAAACCCTGGCCATTGGAGGAAGAGACCAACTTTTCCCCAGAGATCAAAATTTCTTCCCACCCCAAAAGAGGGAAAGGAAAGGAAGTCCTACTTCCTGTGTCTCTTGCCTTTTCCTTTATCCTAGGATGTTTTAGGCAGCAAGCAACATATGAGTACAGAAAAAAATCCTTTGTTGATTGTCTTTTAGAAGCAGCTGATGTTTGGTGGTCCTTGACTGTTTCGTTATCATAAATACTAAACACCATTCACAGGTTGTGGGCAGTTGGGTCTTCCGTGGAGGTAGTTAGAGAAGGTCAAGAGAATAGGTGTCCACTTTATTTCTGCAATTTGGCAAAGGCAGTGGTGTCCGCTAGTGAGGAGACCTTCAGGATTCTTTTTTTTTTTTTTTAATCTAAGCACCATTTTGTTCTCAGTTTAGCAGAACAAATGGAACAACTGTTGTTGCCTTTGGAGAGCTACTGCTGTAAGCTTTCTTATTCAAAATATACTCAACAAATTATTAAATCCAGAGTGACATTAAATAATTTATGGGAGACATTGAAAAATATGTTTTTTATCTTAGTATATACATGAGTAATTCATCCATTCATGCATGTATTCATTCAAGCAATATTTATTGGGTGCCTATAATATGCCAGACACTGTTCTAAGTCCTGGAGAGATAGCTGAGAACACAAACTTGAAGGGCACAGATCATAAATCAAAGGCGGTTGAGTGGTAGTCTAGTATGACTCCTTATTTTACAAATGAGGAGTTTGAGATTGCCCATCCTTTGGGTACTGTAGTTATGGATAAGAGACTTTAATGTGGGCAGCAAGTGGGGTGGCAGGGGGATCCCAGCCAATAACTAAATGCAAGAGTCTAACAGAATTTGAAAAATCATTTCTGTTAGACTGAGTGAAATTTAAAATAAGAAGGAAGCATCTTCTCTTGCCTGTGATTCTACAAAACCCGTTTAAAAGCAGAAGGAACATATTGTGTGTTGATGCCAACAATACTAATGCAAATGGAGCATTTAAGTAATATCTAGTAAGTGACTATTGGAAATCTAGCTAAGTGCTTTTACCTATATTATCTTATTTAATCCTTAAACTATCCTACGGAATAGGGATTATACTTTTCATTTTACAGATGGGACAACTGAGTCTAAGTGTAACCTGGTAAATAAGTGATGGAACCATGTTTCCTGAGGCAGATTTTCTGATGCTAAAGCCAGCACTGTTTGTACCATGCCATGCCACACAGTACTCCTATCGCCTAGGCATTGGTTAGTTCATTCAGTTTACAGTTTTTGAGGGACTATAATATGTCTTGCACTGTGCTAGGCACTATGACAACACAGATAAAAAACAGAAGCTGCCTTCAAATAATCTGTGATTTTTTTCAAGTTTTTATTTAAATTCCAGTTAGTTAACATGCAGTGTCATATGAGCTTCGGGTGTAGAATTTGGGGATTCATCACTTACATACAATGGCCAGTGTCCATCACAAGTGCCCTCCTTAATGCCCATCCCCTATTTACCCAATCCTCCTGCCCACCTCCCCTCCAGCCACCCTTAGTTTGTTCTCTATAGTTAAGAATCTGTTTTATAGTTTGCCTCTCTCTCTTTTCTTTCTCTATGTCCATTTGTTTTGTTTCTTAAATTCCACATGAGTAAAATTATATGGTATTTCTCTTTCTCTGACTTATTTCACTTAGCATAATACTCTCTAGCTATACACATGTCATTGTAAACAGGAAGATTTCATACTTTTTTATGGTTGAGTAATATTCCATTATATATATAGTATATACATATACTATATATACAGTGATACCTCGGTTTGTGAGCTTAATTCATTCTGGAAACATGCTTGTATATCAAATGAATTTCCCCATAAGAAATAATGGGAACTCAGATGATTTGTTCCACAACCCAAAAATATTCACATAAAAATGATTACAATACTGTAATATAATACAAAATGATAAAGAAAATACAAAATATAAAGAAAAATAAATTAACCCTCACTTACCTTTGAAGACCTTTGTGGCTGGTGTGAGGGAGACAAGAGAGAGGAAGGTTATCATGTAGGAAGACCTTCACTATCACTAATGGATGTTGACTACAGTACAGTATGAAAAAACTCTTGTCATATACTGTATTTAATGTAACTGGCAATAAGGCAGCAGAGGAAAGGGTCTATATCTGCAGGCAGCCTGACCTAGAATGAAGCAAAGCATTCCTAAGCTTACTCTTGTAGGAAAAACAAAGGATTGTCCACAGATGCTTTGAAGTGACAAAAAATACACTAGTGCCAACTGTGGATACCTTCCAATGTTCTGAAAAATCACTGATTTCTGCCAAACCCCGTGGCCTGAGACCAAGAATCTGAGCATAGGAGATGATCACCCACAATCCTGCAGTGAGAGAGGGAGAGAGAGAGAGAAAGAGAGAGAGAGAACCATTGGCTCAGTTGTGATCATGTGACATTCAGTGTCACATATTACTTGTATTGCAAGACATCAATCATTTATCAAGTTAAAATTTATTAGAAATGTTTACTTGTCTTGAGGAACACTTGCAGAACAAGATACTCGCAATTCAAGATTTTACTCTGTGTGTGTGTGTGTGTGTGTGTGTGTGTGTGTGTGTGTAATATTATATATATTTCAGGGTTTTTAAAGTTGAGTAATACTGTGGTTGAGTAATATTCCACCACATATATATACACCACATCTTCTTTATCCATTCATCAAGTTGATAGACACTTGGGTTCTTTCCATAATTTGGTTACTGTTGATAATGCTGCTATAAACACCAGAGTGTGTGTATCCCTTTGAATTAGTACTTTTGTATTCTTTGTGTAAATACCTAGTAGTGCAATTGCTGGATCATAGGGGTAGTTCTATTTTTAACTTTTTGAGGAAACTCCATACTGTTCTCCAGAGTGGCTGCACCAGTTTGCATTCCCACCAACAGTGTAAGAGGATTCCTCTATCTCTGCACCCTTGCCAACATCTGTTGTTTCCTTTGTTGGTAATTTTAGCCATTCTGACAGGTGTAAGGTGGTATCTCATTGTGGTTTTGATTTGTATTTCCCTCATGATGAGTGATACTGAGCATTTTTTCATGTGTCTGTTAGCCATCTGGATGTCTTCTTTGGAAAAATGTTTATTCATGTCTTCCATCCATTTCTTTTTTTAAAAAAGTTTTATTTGTATTTATTTTGAGAGAGACAGAGAGTGCATGTGGGGGAGGGGCAAAAAGAGAAGGGGACATAGGATCTGAAGTGGGCTCTATGCTGATAGCAGAGAACTTGATGTGGGGCTCAAAATCACAAACCCTGAGATCATGAGCTGAGCCAAAGTCAGATGCTTAGCTGAGCCACCAGGCACCCCTGTCTTTGTCCATTTCTTAACTGGGTTATTTGTTTTTTTGGGTGTTGAGTTCGATAAATTATTTATAGATTGTGGATACTAGCTCTTTATCAGATATGTCATTTGAAAATATCTTCTGCCTTTTAGTTTTATTGATTGTTTCCTCCACTGTGCAGAAGCTTTTTATCCTGATGAGGTCCTGATAGTTCATTTTTGCTTTTGTTTCCCTCGCCTCAGGAGACACACCTAGGAAGAAGTTGCTCTGACCTATGTCAAAGACGTTACTACCTGTGTTCTCCTCTAGGATTTTGATGGTTTCCTGCCTCACATTTAGGTATTACATCCATTTTGAATTTACTTTTGTGTGTGGTGTAAGAAAGTGGTCCAGGTTCATTCTTTTCCATGATGCTGTCCAGTTTTCCCAACACCACTTGTTGAAGAGACTGTCTTTTTTCCATTGGATATTATTTCCTACTTTTTCCTTTGTCAAAGGACAAAGGATATGGCTGAAGGTCCACTGCTGGGTTTTCTCTTCTGTTCCATTGATCTATGGTCTATTTTTGTGCCAATACCATACTGTCTTGATCATTGCAGCTTTGTAATGTAACTTGAAGTACTGAATCGTGATGACTTCTGCTTTTCTTTTCTTTTCCAAGATTGCTTTGGCTATTTGGGGTCTTTTGTGGTTCCATACAAATTTTTGGATTGTTTGTTCTAGCTCCATGAAAAATGCTGGTGATATTTTGATAGGGATTGCAATAAATGTGTAGATTGCTTTGGGTAGTACGGGCATTTTAACAATGTTCTTCCAATCCATGAGCATGGAATGTTTTTCCATTTCTCTGTGTCATGTTCAATTTCTTTCATCAGTGTTTTATAGTTTTCAGTGTACAGATCTTTTACTACGTTGGTTAAGTTTATTCCTAGATTTCTTATGGTTTTTGGTGCAACTGTAAGTGGGATTGATTCCTTGATTTCTCTTTCTGCTGCTTCATTATTCATGTATAGAAGTTTTTGTACAGACTACAACAGATTTCTGTATGTTGATTTTGTATCCTGTGACTTTACTGAATTTGTGTGTCATTCTAGCAATTTTTTTGGTGAAGTCTTTCAGATTTTCTACCTAGAGCATCAGGTCATCTGCAAATAGTGAGTTTGACTTATTTATTGCCAATTTTTATGCCTTTTATTTCTTTTTGTTGTCTGATTGCTGAGGAAAGGACTTCCAGTACTATGTTAAATAATAGTGGTAAGAGCGGACATTCCTGTCATTTTCCTGACCATGAGGAAAAGCTCTCATTTTTTTCCCCGACTGAAGATGATATCAGCTATTTGTTTTTCATATATAGCCTTTATGATGTTGAGGTATGTCCCCTGTATCCCTACATGGTTGAGGATTTTTATTAAGAATGGATTCTGTACTTTATCAAATGCTTTTTCTATATCTATTGAGAGTATCATATGGTTCTTATCCTTTCTTTTATTAATGTGGTGTATCCTGTTGACTGATTTGCAAATATTGAACCATCCTTGCAACCCTGAAATAAATCCCACTTGATCATGGTGAATGATTCTTTCAATGCACTGTTGGATTCAATTTGCTAGTATTTTGTTGAGAATTTTTGTATCCATGTTCATCAGGGATATTAACCTGTAATTCTCCTTTTTAGTGGAGTCTTTGTCTGGTTTTGGAATCAGGGTAATGATGGCCTTGTAGAATGAGTTTGGAAGTTTTCCCTCCATTTCTACTTTTTGGAATAGTTTGAGAAGAATAGGGATTAACTTCTCTTTACATGTTTGTTAGAATTCCCTGTGTGAAGCCATCTGGCCATGGACTTGCTTTTTGGGAGACTTTTGATTACTGATTCAATTTCTTTGCTGGTTATCAGTCTGTTCAAGTTTTCTATTTCTTCATGTTTCAGTTTTGGTAGTTTATATGCTTCTAGGAATTTTTCCATTTCTTCTAGATTGCCCAATTTGTTGGCATATCATTTTTCATAATATTCTCTTATAATTGTTTATATTTCTGTGGTGTTGGTTGTGATTTCTCTTCTCTCATCTGTGGTTTTATTTATTTGGGTCCTTTCTCTTTTCTTTTTGATAAGTCTGGCTAGAGGTTTATCAATTTAATTAATTTTTTTAAAGACCATCTCCTGGTTTCATTGATTTGTTCTACTGGGGTTTTTTTTGTTTGTTTCTATATCATTTATTTCTACTGTAGTCTTTATTATTTTCCTTCTTCTCCTGGCTTTAGCCTTCATTTGCTGTTCTTTTTCTAGCTCCCTTAAGTGTAAGGTTAGATCGTGTATTGGAGATTTTTCTTGCTTCTTGAGGTTGACTTGTATTGCTATAGACTTCCCTCTTATGACCACTTTTGTTTCATCCTGAAGATTTTAGACCATGATGTTTTCATTTTCATTTGTTTCCATGTATTTTTTAAAATTTCTTCTTTAATTTTCTGGTTGACCCATTCATTCTTTAGTAGGATGTTCTTTATATATTTGTGACTTCTCCAATTTTTTTCTTGTGGTTAACTTCAACTTTCATAGAGTTGTGGTCAGAAAATATGCATGGTATGATCTCAATTTTTTTGTACTTGTTGAAGCCTGATTTGTGACCTAGTGTGTGATCTATTCTTGAGAATGTTCCATGTGCACTCAAAAAGAATGTATATTCTGCTGCTTTAGGCTGAAATGTTCTGAATATATCTGTTAAGTCCATCTGGTCCAGTGTGTCATTCAAAGCCATTGTTTCCATGTTGATTTTCTGCTTAGATGATCTGTCCATTGATGTAAGTAGGGTGTTAAAGTCCCTTACTATTATTGTGTTACTATCAATTAGTTCCTTTATGTTTGTTATTAACTTTTTAAATATATTTGGGTTCTTACAAGTTGGAGACATAAATATTTACAATTGTTAGATCTTCTTGTTGGATAGACCCCTTTATTATGATGTAGTGCCCTTTTTCATCTCTTGTTATAGTTTTTGATTTAAAACCTTTTGGCTGATATAAGTGTTGCTATTCAGCTTTCGTTTGACATCAATTTGCATGGTAAATGGTTCTCCACCCCTTCACTTTCAATCTGCAGGTGACTTTAGGTCTAAAATGAATCTCTTATAGGCAGCATATAGATGGGTCTTGTTTTTTAATCCATTCTGACACCCTATGTCTTTTGATTGGAGCATTTAGTCCATTTACATTCAGAGTAATTATTGATAGATATGAATTTCATGCCATTTCATTCATTACTTGTTTTGTTGTTTCTGGAGGTTTTCTCTGTTCCTTTCTAGTCTTTGTTGCTTTTGGTATTTCTTTTCCACTAAAAAGGTCCCATTTAATATGTCTTGTAGCGCTGGTTTAGTGGTCACGAACTTCTTTAGTTTTTGTTTGTCTGGGAAACTCTTTATCTCTTCTTCTATTTGGAATGATAACCTTGGCTAGAGTATTCTTGGCTGCATATTCGTCCCATTCAGGATGTTGAATATACCATGCCACTTCCTTCTTGCCTGCCAAGTTTCTGTGACAGAAAACCTGACACTAGAATCAACAAGGACCAATTGTTCCTAGAGCCCCAGATCCCTTCCTGGGGCTTCTCTGATCTTCTTGTGGAAGACTTTGCTTTGCAGCTACAGAAAAGAAGACTGAGCCCTCTGTGAAGTAGCAGTGAGCTGGTTTCTAATAGGAAGTTTATGATCAAATGACTTGTTGACACACATGTCTTGAAAGCAACATTTATCTGATGTTTTCTATTCACCAAGGCTTATTCCTTTAAGATTCACCATGACCAAATATATTCTAAAATATGCACAATTGAACATTTCAAAACTTCTAAAGCAGCAGGGGTTGCTGAATCCTAACAGCCACTCAGGTGGGTGATGCAGACAGTAAAAGTAGGCTCTGTGTGCATCAGAAAAAATTCGTTCAGTAATAGTCACAGCCATGGAGGTATCAGCCCAATTTTGGTTTGCTTATTTCAATTTTAGGAACCATCATAGTTGGCCTAGCTATACTTATCCCTAATTTGTAAGGCAAAGTTCTGTCTTCTTTCTTTTCCTTTTCATCAAATATTGGCATTGTGTTTCTAATAGATGAGTAAAAAGCTCCATTAGGAAAGGATTAAAAGCTGCATAGAGTTGATCCATACCCTTTCTCTCAGACTCTGTTGGTTGTGTTGAGATCAAGAATATGTGTTGAACAGAAGTGCTGCCACAGCTTCTCAGGAGGAAGGCTGTAGGGAGACTAAAATTTCAGGGCCATCCACTGTTTTCCTTTTATGACCCATACAGGGATGTGTCTGACAAATCTTCATAGAAAAGAGCTTATACAAGAGGGGCAGCTGGTAAATCATTTAAACCAAAGCTAGTCTTGTAGGAGGGAAGGTTGGCTGCTCCAGTTATGGCCTACTTCTTATCTTTTTGGTGTTTTAATTGGGTATATATAGGGCCTACACATATAGGCAAACACACTCTGGGTTTTGGTTACCTTTCTGCCACACAGTTCTGTTATCCTAGGAGTGATCCTTTAAACTTTCATTGCTTGGATTTATCTCAGCTGAAAGATGAGGATAATAGAATTGAGTCACTTCACAGGGTTATTGAGAAAGGTTGTAATAAAAGTCATTCTTTAAGGGACATTCTTGGGCTGGCGTAAGTCTGCTGTTAGTTCTTCACTCTTATTACCAAGGTTCTGTTTCTTTTTTTTTTTTTCTTTTTTTTTTTTGGCCTTGAAACATTTATTGAATATTTCAGTTCAAATTAGGTTAGGCAGCATATAACAGTAAAACCCCAAATAACAGATTAAGTGAAGATTTTCTTTTTCTGTCATGTAAATGAAATCTGTAAGTAGGCAGTTAGGCTACAAAGACATCAGAAACACAGATACCTTCTACCTTTCTGTCCTACTCCATTAGTCCATGACTCAAGATTACCTGATAATCTAATACGGTTGCTGGGGGGCAAGGCATCTTTTCTGTGGTGCAGGCTGAAAACAAGAAAGGCAGAAGGGCAAAAAGGATCCTGCCTTGCTGAGATAGTTTAATTCCAGCAGGATTCCCAGAAGTCCCAAATAATTCTTTCACTTAGGTCTCATTGGTCAGTAGATACATGACCATACCCAGCAGCTAAAGATTCTGACAAATGTGACATTTTAGCTGGCCGTCTTGCCATCTCAAGTAAAATCAGGGGTCTGTTACTAAGGAGGAAGGGGAAAAATGAATGTAGGGATAAAGATTTAGCACTCAATGCTTTAGTCTACTTCTTTGATATATAAATATTCACATGCACTATTTCCTACATTGAAAACACTCACTCTAAACAGATCCTCAAAGAATTGGAAATATAGGATTGAATATGTGTTTATGTTGGATTTTGAGGCAATAAGAATCCCATTACTATTAAAGATGGGTCACTGGTAGTTTTTGTTACCTATAGTAAAAGAGGTACTTAAAAGATTACCCATATAAGTCCTTGGGAGTGAGTGGCTATTGCAAGAAATCATTATGGAGAGCACATGAAGAGTATGAGTCCTGTGGCTATCTTACTGCTTCAAAGTACTCTGGAGAACTTAAAGAACAAAAATAATAGGTTCAAGTTTTAAATTCTCAGCTCAATGGATGATAAGAGGACCAAGAAATTTCCAAGATTTTCTTGAGTTTTTTTTTTTTTTTTTTTTTTTTTTAAATTTTTTTTTCAACGTTTATCCATTCTTGGGACAGAGAGAGACAGAGCATGAACGGGGGAGGGTCAGAGAGAGGGAGACACAGAATCGGAAGCAGGCTCCAGGCTCTGAGCTGCCAGCACAGAGCCCGACGCGGGGCTCGAACTCACGGACCGCGAGATCGTGACCTGGCTGAAGTCGGACGCCCAACCGACTGCGCCACCCAGGCGCCCCTCTTGAGTTTTTTTTAATGTCATAACAAAGAACTTACGTAGCTGAAAATCATATCCAAACTCTAATCCTGTGAATTGCTGAATTATAGTATAGGTTGAATTTATACTCTTGCTAATTCTCTCAAGTAAAGATTAGGGCATTGATATGGAAATCAGGATCCTTAGACTTTGAATGAGGACATTTGGGATGAGCTGGATGACTGAGCACCTCAAACTCACAAACTTTATTTTTCATATCAGTTACTATATTGCTCAATGTTTTTAGCTGTAGACAACAGAATCTGTATTGGCTAATAAGGGCACGGCCAAGAAGGTTGCAATACTTATGCTCACATTTCATTTGCTATGACCTAGTCACATGACCTCATCTAGCTGCAAGGGAAATGTAGTTGTTAGTTGGATAGCCATGGGCCCAAGTAAAACTTCTATTACTACAAAAGACAGGATGAATATTGGGGGGACAATCAGTGGTATTTCTGTTAACTAAGAATGTAGAAAGAGGAGCAAGTTGAGTAAGGAAGCTCTGGGCAGGAAGAAAATAACTCTCACTTAAATAGTGAGTCTAAAATGTCTAGAATTATGTCTAGAATGAGATTTCCAGTAAGATAGGTAGGGGAAAAAATCTCTCCCAGGAAGAGGTGAAAATGGGTAAAGAGGGCCCACACTTAAGGATGAAGTAGAAGAAGCAGGGTTTCCAGAAGAAACGAGGAGAGAGCAGACAGAGAAGTAAGAGGAGCATTAGGAGAATGTACCTGTCTCTGAAGTCAAGTAAGAGTTTAAGGAGGGAGAAATTATCAAGAGGGACAAAGCTGCTGAGAGGACAAGTAGAAAAGGGTGTGCAGAAGTCTTGATTTGTCCATTATTGACTCAGTGGAGGGGAGTGATGGGGGCTGAAGGCAAATCACAGTGGGTGGAGCTGTGAATGGGGGTGAAGAAGCGGAATTGTGAAGAACAGATAGGCAGCCAGAAAAGGGCAGCAGGTGGGTTGAAAGATAGTTTATTTTAGGAATAGGAACTCGATCATGTCTGAAGGATGAGGGCATGGCTTTAAGGGAGGAGAGATTGAAATGAAGAGAAAGAGAGAACGAGAGCAAGTGAGTGAGCGAGAGAACACTAATGGTGTGATGTTTGCATGGTAGATGGGGTGATATAAAAATTCTGGATGGATTTTTTCATCGAAGGGAGCAGGGCAATATCTTTGCCCAGGACAAAAAGGCAGATGGTAACAATTGGTAAAGGAAGCAAAGATATATTGAGAAGGAAAGAAAGACTTTCCAATTACAGCCCCCTCTCCCCAAAAGAAACATGTTCCTATGAATTCCTTTGTAACCTGAAATGAAGTAAAGCGAAGAAACAATTACCATTAATGTATATGGAAAAAAAGTTTGAGTCTTCCCAGAGCCTCAAAATATCCTTTCTTAGAGTTTTCTGATACCTTAGGATGCATCTTGCTCCTAGATGCACAAAATAAATGGAGATAAAGCACAGATGCTCATGGAGTTCAAAGCTATGATGGCTTGATGCTGAGATGCCAAGTATGGTTCCTGGGGAAGGAGCCTGGCAGTGCCACTCTCACTGCTCAGGTGCCTTTATAATGGCTTGCTGCAAAACAGACACTCAAGGCTATTTTCACTTTTTACCCTTTTTCATAAAAATGAAAAACCTCTTTGAATTTCTTTCAGTTAGTGAAAACAGATACTAACGTAGGTCTTTTGTAAAAGCAAAGTGATGTAATGCAAACTTTCAAAAAATGATGGATACCTGAAATCATTTCTACTAGTATTTGAATTTATGGAGCTTGGTGCAGTGCATTTCAATCTCTGCAAGGCATTCAGACATAAGAGACCTAGCTGTAAGTGTTTCAATTCCCCAGCACAGGCTCCAGCTTTGAACTGAGAATGATCTCTTTTTTTGAAGTTCTGCAAGCAGGAGACATGTAAAGGAGAGTCTAGAGACATCTCAGAACAAATTCCAGGATGTAGGAAAGGGCAGAAGCAGGATAAATGGTGTTTTTTTTCAGGAGGCCTTGGTCTATCAGACTGTAGCAGCTGGCCTCTGGAGGGCTTTGAGTGCCAGGGGCTCACTGACTCTGAAGCTCCTTCTGGAAAAAAGGAAAGAATTGGGACCCTCCCAAGAAGAAATCTCAGCAATGGGCTAAATTTCCTAAATGGAGCTTAAAAAAATTTCTGTTGTGGATGGTAAAATCATTATTGGAAGCCATCAGAGACCTTCCATGAGTCACTGTTTAATGATTTCCAGCAGGATTACAAAGGATTTAAAAGTAAGCTTGAAGCTATTGAGAGCAAATAATGTGCCAAGAATATGAGAGTGGTTTGGGTTTTGGACTCTATGAAAACTGTATTGTTGATTTAGAAAAAAAATACAAACTGGATTCCTAAGACTCTGGAAGTCTTTTTCCTAATATTATTTGTCTTGTCTCAGCAAGATATTTGACATTTAAACAAAGGCTAAGCAGAAAGAGGTAGCTGTCTAAAACCTTGTTGACCAGATCATCTCAGAAGAGCCTGGCAGAGCCAAGAAGTAAAAAAATTATAGCAATTTAGGTGAGTCATTGAGTAGAAGGTGGAAAGGAAAGCAGAGTAAGGTACAAGGAGAGGAATAGGAGTGGTAGCCCTTTCCCCTAAACTCCACATATGTTAGAAGTTTTGCAGAAAGGACTATAGTTATTTATTTCCCTCCCTAAATCCATGACTCTTTGCAATGTAATTTTGTAGCTCCTGCCATGAAGAGATGGTGTCTCTTTCCCTGCCCCTTGAATTTGGCTGAACTTGTGACTTGTTTGGCCTAGAGAATTTGAGGGAAGTGAATTCTGTCAGTTTTGAACTTATGTCTCAAGAGACCTTGTATACCTCTACCTCTTGGAGCCCTGCTGAGTTTCCAAGGAGCAAGTCTAGGGGTAGCCTGCTGGATGATGATGGCCCAGGTGTCCCCATAGCTCTGCTGACAGCCAATTAACTCCAGAAAGAAAGTCATCCAGCTAAGAATTAGCATAAATGAGCTTAGAACAGAAGACAACCCAGCTGAGCCTAGCCCAAATTGCTGACCAATCCACAGAACTGTGAACTAAATAAATCGCTATTTTTTTTTTTAAGCCACTGAGATTTGGGATGGTTTGTTACACAGTGAAAGCTAACTGGTATACTTCTTTGGGCTTGGGAAGGTAGTGAAGCAGGGCAAAAGCAAAGAAGATGAAAAATGGAGGATGGGAAATCATGCTGTAATGAACTGTACTCTGGTATAAACATGGAAGCAAGATCAAAATTGACGAGAGAACTGAATACCCATAAGTTGTCTGTCTCTAAGCTTTTCCATCTTCCGTCATCCAGTATCTATACTCTGCCTTTCTCTAATACACATAATGGGCTGTATACTGCTCAGTCTGACTCCATGTGAGACCCTGGGTTTGTCTCAGAGCTAACAAAACAAAACAAAACAAGGCTGCTGTCTCTGCTGTCTTAAGCAATCTTTTCTCTGGATGGATTTCTGAGGTTTCTGGTCAAGTTATAACTGTAAGAAGATGGTGGCCCAGTAGTCTAGGCAGTGGTAGGTGCTTTTCACTGTTCATCAATATTTGTTTGGGAAATTTCAGTTTGTTTTTTTCTTAGCCTTCCATCAATGTATGCCACTCAAATCCTTCTGAGGCAGTTCATGGTTCTTCCAAGTAAACAGGCTTTCTCTTACCTAATTTTTCTGCTCAGTATGTTCTATAAAAAAATGTTGAGATACTTCTGAAAGGTTAAGGTCCATTTCCCTCCCTTTGCTAACCAGTACTATGAAGTGTCTTCCTACTATTCCATTATCCAAGGGTTCTGAAGGCTCCTCTCAAGAGAGGGGCTCCCTGTTCTTCTTGAAGTCCTTACAAGTGGCTGTTGTAAGACATAGAAGCTCTGTAGAGCCTTTCATCCCAGGAACTCAGAGTCCCAACAAAGACCCTAGCATTGAGGGAGCTGCATTGGCATTTTCAAAGTACTCTGTCACCATTAATTTTAGTCTAGAATAGGGCTTTGGGAGTTAGATAAGTCTTTGCTCCACTTTTTCACATTGGAAGATGTTTGCTAAAAAACATGAAGGGAAGCATCTTCTTGGATGGAGCTAATGTGGGCTGAGTCAGCAAGGCATGGTGGGAAGAATGTGAGTTTTAGAGTCAGATACACTGGGGTTGAGTCCTGGCTACTCTTTCCTTACCAGGTGGGTAGCATTGGGTAAGTTATTTACCCCCTGTGAGATTCAGATTCCTGGTGTGTAAGTAAGGACAATAATATACCCTTTAGAGAGGGATATGGGATTAAAAAAAAATGAGATGATATATGTAAAATGCCTGACATATAATATATATACAATAAACAATAGCTACTGTCATTATAAAGAATGACATAAAGTGCTTGGATCTTCTCTTAAGATACAACATAGTTTTCTCTACCATTTAGGCAAGACAATTTGAGTTTTAGTCCTAGGGAACTCACATAATCCCCCTCCCCCACCCCCTGGCTTGTCCACAATTCCATCCACAGTTCTGATGAATTATTTAACATATTATCTCTTCCTTTTTTGCTTTTGGTATGGGGTTTCTTCCCTCCCTTGCCAAGGAATTCTTCCTTATTCAGGCAACTCATTATGTCCATTGTGTGTTTTTCATTCCAACTGTGGCCAAGCTGTGACTTTCAAACTTTAAGATTTCCTTTCTTCTCAGTCTGGAAATCACTCAGACCATGATGAGTACATAATTTGCCCTTGCTCACATTCACAAGTTATGCAGTGCTTCCCAACTTTCCCACAGCACAGCACGCAGAGAAAATGATAATCTTGGTAGACAATCTGGAGTAACAGATGAGGCTGTTTATGGATGGAGCCTTGTCCAATTGCCCTGAGGAGCAAATATTGTCCAAGGCACATTTCTCATGCTGGCTGGGAAACTGTGTGTTGCTGAACATGAATTCCTTCATTCAGTAGATTTTTATTCACCGTATGCTGACATTAGCAATATAGTGATGGACAGTACTCATTCTTTGCCCTTGAGGAGCTGTATTACTGTAGTATATGTGTGAATATGGGAATGTTGACTGAGGTGGCAAAACATAGTAGAAAGAAATTAGTTTCCATGGAATCTGTTAGTCTTGGGTTAAATTCTGGCTCATCCACTCACTAGCTTTGTGAACTTGAGCAAAACTACATAACTTCTCTGATTTTTAGTTTCTTATTTAGTAAAATGGAGGTCAGAAATTTCCCCACAGGCTTGCTGGTAGGAGAGAGGAAGCATTTAATGAGAAAATGTTAGTTTGCACCCCTATTTATAAATAGGGACACTAATCTGCAAGTGGCCAGTTGAGTTCTTTCCAAAATGCCTGAATGCATTCTGAGTGCCTGTTACAAGTTTCATACTGACTATCATTTATGAGTATTAGAATATAAATGGTATATCACCTCTGACTCCGATTCAGAGAAATATTTGTGATTACCAACTAGGATCACAGATTATTATCTTCATTCATTTATGTGTAGTTACTGTGTCTTCACTGTGTGTCAAGTTCAAGTTCTCAACTTTCAGAATGTTATAGTCTATGTTAGATTAGGGGCTCAGAGACTAGTTAGACAGTTGGAGAACGAAGACTAGAACTCAGGTATTGCATTTTCCACATGATTTTCCCATCAAGTCATGGTGTTACACTATGAGTTAGAGAAGATACAAGGAAAATTAGGACATGCCTTTGCACATCTGTAACTTGAGGACCTGACTAAAGGTATTTAGATAACTTTACTTTGATGAATTAAGTCAGTAGTACTCACCTGTCTAGTAACAGGGATGGTATTTTTTTTTTGGTGGGGGGGGGGCGCTGTCTCAAATTAAAGCTAATAATACAGATTTAGAATTGTCCTAAATATTGCCCTGAATTTAAAAAAATGTTCTGACTTCCAGCTACAAATGGCCAGATATCTCTCCAAGGGCTTGATATTCCTACTGTCCATCTGTTTCTCTCTCTGCACATAGAGAAATAAACACAGATGCACTTGAGCCACTGCTAAAGGTCACAAACAAAAAGTTTGCAGTAAGAAAAGAAAAAGTAGATAAAATACATGCATTTTGTTTTTGTTAGCCTACTATTTGAAGGCTAATTCTTTAAGGGATGACCACTGCTTTGTTTATAGTTCAAGAATTCTGGAAGTTTTTATTTTACTCAAAATCTATGTTCAACAAATTCTCTTTCTGTTCTGTTCGGGGCAGATATTTTATTTATAGTAATAATTTGCCTGAAGTCACGTAGGACCAAAAGAAAAATAAGCATTTTAACTTACAAGTTGCTTTTTTTCCTATTACAGATATGAATTGACACTTGCTTTTCATATATGAAACCCAAATAAATAAGTTGAACATAAAATAACTTCTCTGAGAGCAAATAAGAGTTTTGGTTTCTTATACTCATAAATGAAGTACAATATCAGAGACCAGAAGCTGTAGATCTAATCTTTTCTTACAAATTGATGAAGGCTTAGTGAGATAATTCCTGATTTATTTAACAGTGGAACTAAGCTTTACAGAGAAAACAATGTCTTGGTTTTCTCTTCCTTAAATTGTGGACAAGATAATGCAGTGTCTTAGCACGTAAAGCATTTAAAACAATGTCTGACAGAGAGTAAGTGTTTAATAAATGTTAGCTATTACTGTTATCATGAGAAAGTATTTTCAAAAGTATATACCTTTATACAAATAAAAGATACTGTTCTATGGAACACTGCTATTGAGGAAAGGTCTTAGAAATTTCATAATATTTTATATCATTTATCTTTGAATGATTTTATAATTGAAACAACGGTCATTTTAACCGTATTTTAGAAAGAGATATCTAGTTTCTCAGCTGGTTTCTAGGTTCTTGATCATAATATCAGAAATTGTGCAAGAAATACATTTGAAACAATTGATGACATTATGGGTCACACATCACCTCAAAAGCACAGACGTGGAAAGGTAAAAGAATTGAAAGTCAGTTTTGTTTGCTAAGACTTCTTTTGTTTTTGATTCATCACTCAGTATGTTCTCCCTGTGTTAGTCAGAGGTCAAGTGTGCTGATTAAGGGAAACAGGGCCATTAGCCTATATTCAGGCTGAGAGCCATAAAGGGAAAGAATCCAGTCTAGAGAAATTTCAATTACATTTATTTTGAAGCACATGAGTTTTACTGTATGCCACAGAGCAGAATTCTTGGATTTTAAAAAAATTCCAGAAGGTTAAGGCAGAACAATATTTTATGTTGTGTTGTATTATTGTGTGTGTGTGTGTGTGTGTGTTTATTGGCAAAGTGAGTAGGTGACTGAGAGCATGGAAAAGAATAGAACTAATGGATCTCAGACAATATACCAACAGGACTGCTGATGGACATTTGACAGATTGGTAAGTACCACTGTGCTGAAATATTTGCAATAAAGACATTTGTGGAAAAGAAAATGTAATAATTCCAGCAAACAAAAGAAAGATATATTTAATGTTTGGGAGCTTCTAATTAACTACAGGCAATCTAAGAGATTTGTTGTTAGAGAAAATAAAAGGGATTAAAGAAGTAAAGTCTGACCTGGTTGTTTAGAATAACTTCGATTTTCAGTAATGGAAAACTAAATTGGTATAAAGTTCTTCCTCACTATCATTATTGTCATCATTATTGTCAATCATGTTATCACATCAAAGGCCGGATTCCTCTCTGGATTGTTTCTTGGTTGCTCCTAGTCCCTTTTAAAATGTTTCTTTCCTTTAGAGGACACCTCTTTGGATGTTAATGTAGCCAACAAAGGCCCAGGGATAGGGAAGTGGAAAGAGGGGAGGAGGAGAAAAAAGTGAGCTAAACAGTTTCTAGAGCCTGAGTAAACCTTTGGGAGTGTGATTCCACCAGCCTTGGACCACTCTTGAGAGTTGAACAAGTATAGGGATTATGTCTGTTCCATGAGATCTGAACTATGCTTAAACCCCCTTGTTTCCTCAAACACAGTGATCTCTGCATTATTTATCGATGGATTAAACAGGGAGTCATGATTGCCCAAGTCCATAATGTGAATAAAAATGAAACTTTCTGGGCATTTCTGCAATGCAAGGTAAGTTAAACTTGAAAGATTCAAGTAGTCATCTACTCTAAGATTTTATGAATCTTTCAATTTCATCTATCAGACAACACTCCCTGAATTTCTGTTCCTGTGTTGGGAGTCAGAAAATGACTTCTATTCCCACGTTAGCCGTGAAGTGACCATGTTACCTTGGTTTCTCTGCCTCCTCACTGTCGAATGAAGAGCTTATATTAAGTTAGTAGTCTTCCAGCTCTCACTCTGTGATTCTGGGAAGCATGAGTTCCACCATTCTTTACTGATGGAGGGAGAGTTGGAGAAATAGAAGAAGTCTCTTTTCTGATGCTCAAGGGCATTCGTTCTAGTTTGGATTGGACAGCGAGTGCTAACAGTAGAGAGTAGGTTTTCTCTCTGCTAAGTGCATCTTGTTCCCTAACTCTTGGAACAACCTCATTAATCTATTTCCAGTTATTTAAGAGCTCCGAGTGTCCCTGAATACATGTTACTGGGCTCTTGTTCTCCTGTTTTTAAATGTGGTATTGTGCGTTTTGTTAGAATAACAGGGGAAATATGTGCAGTGTATGGATAGGAAGTGGTTTCCTTAGCAACGATTACAATAAGAAAAATATATCAAAGGATGTGGGTTTTCCCCTACTTTCATTACCCCTAATCTAGCCCCTAGCTTATACTTAATCTTTTCTTTTTTATTGTAAGATAAAACATAGCATCATGTACTCATGATGATCTATTATAATTTGGGGGTAAACCAAGATCTGACACAGCACATAGCAGAGTGGGGCCTTCACTGCTGTTTTGGGGTGCTATATTTAAAGCACATGTGTATACTTGGCTTGTTTCCTCTTTGGAGCTGTTCAGAAATCTGAAGGACCTATAAAAGCTGTTTTCTTTACCTTTCTTGGATTTCTATACCCTTATGCCTATCCCTTCCTAATGTCAATTTGAAACACAAATACCCCAAATCATAGAAACCATCATGTGTAAATATTGAGGCAAATCGGGTATTTACTTGAAGTCATAAGGACTAAGAGAGTCTTATAAAGTAATATTTGGCCTCTGGGCTGGGCTACCCTTTTTTTTATCTTTTTCAGATAAACCCTCTGCAATATGAGCATGCAGTTTCCTCAGTTTTAACTTTTTACTTTTCTGTGATGGAGAGGAGACTCATCTCAACTTGCAAGAATTAGTCTGCTAAGTCTCAATAAAGATCCAAGAACATAACTTTCTGGCATGACTTGGCATTGCCTAAGCTTGGAGACTTCTTAATTAGTAAGGAACCAGAAGAGTTCTCAAGGACCTTTTTGTTGAAGTTTAATTCTGGAGATGAAGACTTGGGGATAGTCCCTTCTGTGTAGTTAGTTACTTCAGGGGTGGGAGCACAGCAGAGCTAGAAGGCAATATTTCTGGTCTATTCTAGACAGTTGGTCCACAAATTAATATTGATCCTTTTCTTGATGCCTCCCTTCTGAACTATAGGAGAGACAGAAGTCATGACATAATTTTAATGCCATTTCATCAACCATTATTTTCTATTCAGATGTCATTGCTAATGAACCATGCGTGACTTCCTTCCTTTTAGGAGAGCGAGCTTCCTGCCTCCTTCCCATGCTTCTGTGCAGGAGAAGGGAAGCACACTTGGCCTCAGCTGATCACATGTGTGTGTGTTGGTCCAGATTGCTGAGACGTATGATCTCCTTCCCCAGTTCTGTTCAGAGTGCTCTGTTTTTTATTTTTATTTTTTTTTCAACGTTTATTTATTTTTGGGACAGAGAGAGACAGAGCATGAACGGGGGAGGGGCAGAGAGAGAGGGAGACACAGAATCGGAAACAGGCTCCAGGCTCTGAGCCATCAGCCCAGAGCCCGACGCGGGGCTCGAACTCACGGACTGCGAGATCGTGACCTGGCTGAAGTCGGACGCTCAACCGACTGCGCCACCCAGGCGCCCCAAGAGTGCTCTGTTTTTTAAATAACAGTGAAGCAACTCGTGGCCATAAAGCAGAAAAGGAGAAACAAGTTGGAATTTTTTTCCGAGTTTCTGATGTGGCAAACAAATAGGTCAAGTGAACTAGCAACTCGATCGCAGACTGAAACCATGTGATGAAAGGCCTCTTAGGCTTGGATCTCAGGCACACCCAGCTCTTGGTCCCTGATGAGAGAGGGCTGGGATGATGGAGAATGGTATTACTTGGTAATGGCAGGCCATGGTTGAAAATGAGAAGACAAATCCCAAGACTGGCTTGAGGGTTCTGGCCAGTTCTTTTCAGCTGAAAGTTACCCCTACTTGACCATGGTTTGCTGATGTCTCTGAGAGCCGGTAAATTCTATGGAGTTAGCACACACTAGCATTTCCAGTGAAGCCCAGTGGTCTTTAGCATCATATTATCGAGGCATTAAATTCCATGTATGGTAATGTGAACTGAACAAACGCCCATCCCTGGAGTGTGAAAGAGCAAAATCAACAGATTGTTTCTCCTTGAATTGTAACTGAAGTTTCTGCCTCTCTGCACTGTGCTTATTCCAGCTCTTAAAAAGATCAACACATGAAATAAAAAGAAGGGACTCTATTGGCCACAGTTCTTCTTGGTTGTGTCTCCTACTTCAGTTCTCCTAGGCATTCCCATAGCCTAACAGGAGATGCAGTTGTACAGAAACTAACCAGCAAGGAGGCCTGGCTGGGGGGGGGGGGGGGGGGTGAAATAGCTGTGTGAATTTTAATAAGACTTTTAGAAAATAAGAAGTTTCTGCAGTCCACCTGTTCACATTATAATTCTTCTCTGCTGTTCAACATGTTACTCTCTTTCTTTGTTCCCCAACCCTTGCATATAGTCTGAAGCGGAAATCCTTTCCATATTTACTCTGTCTGGGTTCTGTTGCATCTGAGATTGGCAGGTAGTTTGACTTTCATTTTGGGCTATGGCTTAAGGAAAAAAGTCCATGCCTTCTTTCTTTTCCTGTTTATATCTTTTTCCTTCCCCAAGGTATTCTTTTCCTCCTCCTCTGTCCCTCCTCCTTCTCTCTTCTTACATTCTCTAGGTCAGAGTTACCCTTACCTAGTTATTTTCTCCTTTATCTCAGCTTCTCTCTACCTCACCATCTACTCTGTGGGGAAAATAAAATACTCTGTGAAACAGTAGATAGCTCAATTTCTGATATTCAAGAATCCCATTCCCTGCCCAAATGGACTCTAAAAGGATTCAAATAAATGTTTCCAGATTAAAGGTGGAGTATAGTTTATCAACATAGACAAGAGAGAAATTTCCCAGACACTGCACCAATTAGTTCCTTTCTGTCTTCAGTATTTGCATGAAGAAGGAATGTTTTAGGGCCATATTTGGGAGGTGCAAGAACCTATAGTAGAGGGGCAAGGATAAGAGGGCCTTTTGTCCCCATCACTGCATTGAAAGGGCTCTTTTTTTTTTTTTTAATTTTTTTTTTTAACGTTTATTTATTTTTGAGACAGAGAGAGACAGAGCATGAACGGGGGAGGGGCAGAGAGAGAGGGAGACACAGGATCGGAAGCAGGTTCCAGGCTCCGAGCCATCAGCCCAGAGCCAGACGCGGGGCTTGAACTCACGGACCGCGAGATCGTGACCTGAGCTGAAGTCGGACGCTTAACCGACTGAGCCACCCAGGTGCCCTGAAAGGGCTCTTGTTAAGGTCATCTGTGACCTCTGTGTTGCCAAATTCAACAGTCACTTTGGTGTCCTTATCTTATCTGACCTCTCACTAATGTTGTCTCGCTTGTCTCCTGCTTTTCTTCCCCCTCCTGGCCACAGCTGCTCAATCTTCCTGGATGAGCCTCCCTTCTCTACTTCAAATGCCAATGCCCCAGGGGCCAGCCCAGACCTTTTCTCTTCTCCATCCAAATTCTCTCCCTGAGGATCTCATATTTACGTATCATTTATATTTGGAAGACTTCTAAGTATCAGTCACCAGTCCTAACCTATCTCCAAAGCTACAGACTTCTAACAAGAGATCTAGTCGGGCAGATACCTCCTGACATTTCTTTTTGATATCTCGAAAGAGATTACCTCCACATCTCCTCTTGAATAGGCATCTCAAATTGAACCATGACCAACCAAAACAGATCTCTTTATTCTTACCGCCACTCTCCTCCCCAATATATTTTTCTCAGTCTTTCTAGTTCCATTAAGTGGTATCACCATCCATCCAGTTGTTCTGTCAAAAGTCACACTCCCACTTCTAATCCATCACCATTGAGCTCTGCCTCCAAAATACACAGAAATCCACTCACTTTGCACAACTCCATGGCTATCACCCTTGTCCATGCCACTCTCCTTCATTGTGTGAGTGACTGCAATCATTTCCAAAGAGGTTTCTCTGTTTCTACTCTTGTCCTTATTGTGCTACTTTCCATACAGTAGCCAGAATAATTTTCAAAAATGTAAATCAGATTGCATGATTCGTCTTCTTAATCACCCCTTGCACTGTCCTGTATGTTTGCTCCCCCGCCCCATAAAACACTCTTCTTTGCATTGTTTAGCAGTTTACTTGCACTTGTAGTCCTGACCTGCTGAAAAGTTTCGACTTCTTTACGCTGTTTTCTTTCTCATAGATAAAATGAGGACAAAAATATTTACGGATCTGAAAATCCTTTAAAGTATTTATTACTGTGCAGGTAAGAAAGCTTCCTAGGTAATCCCCTCCTTTTTTGAAGCTTGGAAGGTGGGATTTCAGGGACCAGTGGTATTATTACTTTCCTATCATTTGACCAGGGGTACTAGAGAGAGTTGGGGAAAACAGTGTGGACTTAGGGAGACAGATGCGGATTAGTGGGAGAATAAAATGGGAAAGTAAAACATGGCAGGAGGGCTTTAAAAGAGGGCACACTGAATAAATTTTTTCATTTATAATTCTTACTATAGTAACATTTTATAAATTGAGTTGCTGTAGAAAAAGGAGTAATAAAATGATATTAATTAGCATCATATTAAAAATTATACTATTTCTCCATGAATTTGTATAATCTTTCTGCAAAGGGCTAGAAGTGTCTTAAAAAGCTATAATGATATTATGTTATTGGGCAACGTGTCTATAATAGACATTAATTATATGGTATTAAAAAAATCCACACAGCTTTCTAAAGGTACAATATGCTAATAAGACACCAGAAACCTAATTGCTACTCTAAAAATTGAGAATTGAAATTAGCTTAATGATAGGAAAAATTTTAATTGGAAAAAAATATTCACAAACACTTCCTATGATGTAGTTTTTCACTGTAAGGAAAATTAAAAAAATAAATAAAACCAAAATAATTACTCAGACCTTGTTACACAGATAATGCTGTTACATTTCCTCTTTTTCTAAGATATCTCATTGTGTGGCTTTCCGAGCCTTTTATAAGTCAGCCACTAGAGAGCAAACTTCTTCTTTTTATCAGACTGTAGTTTTATCTAGAAAAAAAAAAAAAAATACACCACGTATATATTGGCACTCTTATAATACCACATTATCTCAGACTGTAAAATCTGATAATATAGCTTCTGGGTGCCTGAGGCAGTGGGCGTGGGGGATGAAAATAGGGGAATTTTAAGGCCGTTTATATTAAAAACACACGAAAGAACAAGATAAGATATTGTAATGTTGAACCACCTTCCTGGAGTGAACATGAAACCTTCTGCTAATGGAGCATCAAGTCTTATGTTTCATCCCATGTAATAAAATACGATAGGCATTGTTTGGTCTGACAGGCATCTTGGGCCTTCTTATGAGGCGAGGGTCTCTAGAGAGCTCAAAGAAATGATACCCTTTCCAGGTGAAGTGTGGATAAATTACACTGTCAGCCACCTTTACTGCCTTCAGTTGCAGAGGCTTGAGCCAGGCACAAGGAAGCTGCCAGGTGAGGGACATTCTCACCCATTCGGCGAATCCCTACTATTGACGTCAGTTCCAAAG
Source organism: Leopardus geoffroyi (assembly GCF_018350155.1). NCBI lineage: Eukaryota > Metazoa > Chordata > Mammalia > Carnivora > Felidae > Leopardus > Leopardus geoffroyi. The sequence goes on from NC_059332.1 coordinate 78,902,420, forward strand.
GTCAGTATAGTCTCCAAACATCAATATGCAGGCAGATAAAGGGTGGGATGCAAGGGACAGGGGGGAATTTACTGCACATAGAAACCCCATGTTACCAGGCCCCAGAAGATCTTTCTCAGCTAGCTTTTGGGCCAAGATTGAAGGATACTTACGTGAGCAAAACCGCTTTCTCTGTTGGTAAACTGTTAACAATTGGTCTTTTGCACACAATCTTAGGGACTCATGGCTGAATAAAGTCGTTGGAATCAAATTTCACCTCTGTTGTTGGGCTTTGGGATGTTTGAGTATACATAGTCTAGAAGGTGAGCTTTTTGGGCATTTTAAAAAATATTTAAACAGCTATAGGTAGATTATAAAAGATACCCAAGAATGGGGATTTCAAAATCTTCCAAGAGAACATTTTCCTGGGTTTATTGGCTATTTCAGTTAGGATATTTTTCTTATATTGAGTTGACCCATGTGATATAGGCAATATGTGAACAATTTGTTTGATAAAATGGCAATGTCCCAGGATTCAATCTAATACTTTATTCTACAGGGTCTTCTGTGGAGGGGCCTCACCTCAATGGCCATTTAATAATCAGTCAGCCGTCACTGTGTGCCCACAAAGTGCTCTGTACAGTACCAAGGTAACTCAACAAAGACACACAAGTTGAGTACCTGCTCTGTGCCACGAGCACTGTAGCAAACATTCTGAGCAACCAGATGAGTTCTGTCCTCGCAGAGCTTGTGCTTTCATGAGAGAAGCTCACATGAATCACTCACTGCAAGGAGACTCGGGCAGTGTTATGTTCTCTAGAGTTGAGGAGCTGTGGGAAAAGAAAGAGGAGGGATTCCATCCTGACTAGGGGACTCCAGGAACATACTTCCATCAAAGAGGTGGTAACTGAAGTGGACTTGGAGCATGCGTAAGATTGTTCTTACAATTTCTGTCAGATGTCTGCAGTAATTGTTATTATCACTGAGTGGTAAAGTCCATGAGGGCAGTGGTCTATCTGTAACCACATGGAGCCTGAAAAGAGTGGAGGCTCCATTCCACCTTCCCAAGTCAGTGTGGTATGGTGGGTGAGAACATTTACCCTGGGGCCAGACTGCCACTTAGTACTGTGTGAGCATGAGCAATTTATGCAACTCTTCTGTGCTTCAGTGTCCTCATCTGGAAAATGTGGGTACATAATAGCACCTATCTATCTATGTTCTCCTCTGGAATCAGACATTACCGAGCATTTCCCCAAGTCTGTGGGGGAGCCCAACAAAATTCTTTTCACGGACACACCAAGGAGCCCCAGAGGAAAAAACTGAGCACAATGAACTTAAGGAAGAGGGAGTCTGGCTGGCAGTTCTGGCTCCACTGAAGCCCCAGGGAATTCGGGGAGTCAAGGAAGAACATCTGTCCCATGGGATGTTTTCCTTTCACCCAGTTCTTTGCACTGATTCTTGCTTGCTCTCTCTCTCTCTTTCTGTGTGTGTGTGTGTGTGTGTGTGCGTGTATGTGTGTGTGAAAGTTTAGGTTTACAAGCCAATAAATGATATTCTGAAAGAGCTATTTTTACTGAAATCTCTCTAAAACTCCAGGGCTCTGGTGGAATTTCTTTCATAGCCCTCAAGCAGATTGTAACACAGGGCAGAGGTAGGGTAGGTGGAGGCTTTTGTGGATTTCCAGTTCCAGAGGTCACAGGGGAGTAGTGTCAACTCCAGGGCCCCAGGGCTTCCAGCGGGTGGCAGAGATGCCTGGCAGATTCTCACCCAGATGAAGCAGCAGCCTTATCTAATACCACATGGAATTGCTCCTATTTGAGCACATTTGAGGCAGCCCCTGGGAATGCCAGAAATTCTGGGTGGCTGGGAGCTCTTTGTAGAAGAATCCTGCAATAGCAGGCAGGGTGAAATTCAGCAAACAAAACAAAACAAAACAAAACAACAGAAAAAAGGTTATGGCCCAGTGCTACCCAATTTGTATCTTTTAGGCTCCTCTGGTCTGGGGCACGTTAGTTACATGTGAGTTCTGTTTGCAATTCATCAATTTCCTTAGTGACTGAAGGTCAGAAAAGTTTAAAAAGTTCTCCCCCTGCCTGAGAAAGTAATAGATCTTATTGTCGATAGTAGAAAAAAAAAAAAAAAAGATACAAAATTAGGTTAAAATTACCATTAGCTTATCACGCAGTGATATATTTTTAATTAAAAAAATTTTTTTTTAAAAATTTATTGTTGAGAGACAGAGACAGAGCACGAGCAGAGGAGGGGCAGGGTGGGGGGGGGGGGCAAAGAGAGAGGGAGACCCAGAATCTGAAGCGGGCTCTAGGCTCTGAGCTGTCAGCACAGAGCCTGAGGCGGGGGCCCAGCCCACTAATCAGGAGATCATGACCTGAGTTGAAGTCGGAAGCTCAACCCACTGAGCCACCCAGGCGCCCTGGGTATATTTTTAATTTGTAAAAACATAGGTTGATGTAGTTCCATTTAGCTTTTATATTAACAGAGGGCATGTATATTTGTAATTGGGTAAATTTATCTAAATAGCTATATATAGCTCTAAAATTTTTAGCAATTTTAATCCTCCCCTTCACTTAACATTGTATGTTGAATATTTTCCTACATTATTACATGCAAATATTCTGCAAAATGAAATAGTACTCAGTGACTTAAAAAGAGAACAATCCTTTCTCCATTCAGCCTTATTTGCTTTGCCCTGTCTCAAGAGGAACCATTTTCTGTTATTATATAGCAGCTTCTTGTGATACATATCTCCGTATTTATTTATTTTTTAAAAAAGGTTTATTTATTTTGAGAGGGGGAGCACGAGTGTGCAAGCAGGGGAGGCACAGAGAAAGAGGGAGAAGGAGCATCTCAAGCAGGGTCCATGCTGTCGGCAGAGCCATCGCAGGGGCTTGATCTTATGAACGATGAGATCCTGACCTGAGCCGAAATCGAGTCGGGCTTAACCCTCCGAGCCACTCAGGCACCCCGCTTATCTCCATATTTAAAACTAATATTATATTTACCTGGAAGGGGAGATACGATGATCTTGAAGGTGGTTTTCCCAGGGCGAGGCTTACCCGTTGCACTCCAAATGTGCTGACCCCTGCAATTTCCTGCGCAATCGGTGGCAGTGGGGCGCTGGTTCACGCTTTCCCCTATCTTCTCAAGTTTGAGAACTGACTTGACCTCTTCGGGCCTCCATAGTTGCTCTCTCTGCTTTTTGCCCCCAGGCTTAGTGGCAAGACAGCCTCCTTGTGTGGGGGGTTCTCACAGGAAGAATTCACTAAGTGGTGAGAGAGAGTTATATTGAGAAGTTCAGTGTGAGTTCTTAAGCAACTCGAGTTTCTTTTTGCCTGACCTGTCAGCTGAAGAAGACCGTAAGTTTGAACTTTTTTTTGCTGTTTTTGTATTTGCGCCTCCGCTTTTTTTCCATCCATATGAAATCGTGGGGAGTACTCAGAGCGAAGAAAGGTGTCCAGGCTGGGAATGAGGGGGTGGGGGTGGGGGTGAAAATAAGTTAGAGCAGCAGGTGGATTTGAGGTCAAAGCTCAGGAAGGATGAGGTAGAATTCACACCAGTGGGGCAGATCATGAATTGGGAACCAGAGACCCAAGTTGGCCAGGTGACAGAGGTTGGTAGGAAGAAGTCTGAGACAAAATTAAAAAAAAACAATGAAAAATAAAAAGTTCCTGGGGCACCTGGGTGTCCCAGTCGGTTCGGCGTCCTACTTTGGCTCAGGTTATGATCTCCACAGCATGTGAGTTCGAGCCCCTCCTTGGGTTCTGTGCTGTCAGCTCAGAGCCTGGAGCCTGCTTCGGATTCTCTCTCTCTCTGTGTCTCTCTCTTTCCCCCTCCCCCGCTTATGCTCTGTCTTTGTCTCTCAAAAATAAATAAACATTAACAAAATTAAAAAAAATTCCTAAGATTAATATCCTATTTTCTTCATTTACCAAGTTTATACTGATAGTGAGGCCTTTTGCTTTCTCTTACCCTCTCTTTCTTGAATCTTCCTGATGTAATTATATTTTAATTTTTAGTTAAACACATAGTGTTTTCATGATAATTATGAGAATATTGTTCACTACCGTTGTAAGTAATACGCTATGATTATGTTTTCTTTCTTGTGTATTTTCTGTTTTTTTTTTCTTGGAGTTAATAATTGTCATTTTCATTTGCTTAAGTTTCTTTGAAACACGGTAAGTCTTCCCACCTTCCAGGAGCTCTGTAAAATGGCTGTCTATGCAATTTTCCACATGGTCAAAACTGTCATGTCACTTACCAGTTCCATTTCATTCTGTAAAATTCTTTCTGTGCATCTCTGGCCTCCTACTCTGTTCTGGACTGGTTCTTCCTAGGCTAAGAGCTTCTAGATTTTTTTTTTTAATGACAGACTATTATCAATTTTCAGCACATACTTTTATATTTGTATTGTTGGTTTATAAAGTATATGTTTTCTGTAATATAGTAGTGTGTACATCATAAAATATGAGCAAAAATAAGAAATACAAAAGGCTAACATAAAAATAAATTTAATATCATCCTTTACATGCCCCCAACAATTGTCTCTCACTCACTGGGGTGTGAGACCTCTGCTCTAGGCTTACTCACAATGTCTTGGAACATTTTTTGCCATCAGTCTTGGAAATCTTTTTGGCTGTTTCTTGTGCTGGATCTTGTTTCTTGGGTTCCATGTTTCATCCTTCTAAGATCTTTCTCTCATTTGGATGGAGAGCAGCTTGTTGTTGCTTCCTAAGAAAAAGTGCAAGGGAAGTAAATTTCCTGAGTTTTTCTTGTCTAAAAGTGTCTTTCTATAAGAGAATGGAAATACAAGTGACAGGCTGGGGAAAAAAATATTTTCAAAACACTTATCTGATAAAAGACTTTTGTCCAAAATATACAAAGAACTCTCAAAACTCAATAATAGGACAGCAAATAACTCAGTTAAAACATGGGCAGAAGATCTGAACAGATACCTCACCAAGGAAAATATATAGATGTCAAATAAGCAATAAGCATATGGAAAGCTGTTCAAATCATATGTCAACAGGGAATTGCAAATTAAAACAATAATGAGATACCACTACACGCCTATTGGAAAATGGCCAGAATCCAAAATACTGATAACACCACATGCTGTGGAGCAGTCCCTTATTCATTGCTGAAGGGAATGAAAAATGGTACAGCCACTTTGGAAAACAATTTGGCAGTTTCTCACAAAGTGAAACGCAGTATACAATCCAGCAATCATGACCACTGGTATTTACTCAAATGAATTGAAGATTCGTGTCCACACAAAAACCTGCATACGAATATTTATAGCAGCTTTATTCGTACTTGCTAAAACTTGGAAGCAACAAAGATGTACTTTCATAGGTGAATGGATAAACAAACTGTAGAACATCCATACAATGAAATATTATTTAGCAATTAAGACAAGAGCTATCCAGTCATGCAAAGGCATGGAGGAAGCTTGGATGTATACTGCTGAGTGAAAAGAGCTAGTGTGAAAAGGCTGCGCACTGCATGATTCCAATGATAGGAGATTCTAGAAAGGCAGAATTTTAGAGATATTTTACTAAAACATCAGTGGCTGACAGGTTTAGGAGGGAGGGACAAAGGGATGAGTAAGTGGGCACAGGGGATTTTTAGGGCAGTGAAACAACTCTATATGATACTGGAGTGGTGGATACATAACATTATACATTTGTCAAAACCCATAGAAGTGTACAACACAAAGAGTGAACCTTAATTAATGGAAACTATAGGCTTTACTTAATGTTTCCGTATTCATGCATCAGTTACAACAGATGTACCACATGTACCATAAAATGCTAGTAATAGAGGAAACTTTGTGTGGTTGGAGGCTGGTAGGGAAAAGTGGGGGAAAGGAACATGTGGGAACTCTGTAATTTCTGTTCATTTTTTCCTGTAAAACTAAAGTTTCTCTAAGAAGTAAAGTCCTTTCGGGGTGCCTGGGTGGCTCAGTCGGTGAAGTGTCCAACTCTTGATTTCGGCTCAGGTCATGATCTCATGGTTCGTGGGTCCCAACCCCACATCGGACTCTGCGCTGACAGTGCGGAGCCTGCTTGGGATTCTCTGTCTTCTGTCTCCCGCTCTCTCTCCCCCTCACCTGCTCTCTCTCACTCTATCAAAAATAAACATTAAAAAAAAAGTAATTCTGCTCATTAAAAAAGTCTTTACCCTCACAGTTGGCAAGTAGTTTGATTAGAGAATTCTAGACTAAAAACAATTGCATTCAGAATTTTTTTGAGACATTGTTCCACTGCCTTCTAAATTCGGCATTGCTGTTGGAAATCTCCTGTCATTTTATGTTATGATCCATAGTGTAATCCGTTCTTCCCCTCATCCCATCCCCCAGAGCTTTTCAAGATCTTCTCTATTGTTAGGGTTTTGAAATTTCATAATGATGCAGGTCTTTTTAAATTTCATTGGCTTGTTAATCTGCAGATCCACGTCCGGTAGTTTTAAGAATTTATAATTTCTTTGGCGATTTCCTTTCTATTGTTTTCTCTCTTTTCTCCTGTTAATCTGGATTTCTGGAATAATTGTCTGTCCAGTTCTCTAAATCTCTGATTTTGTTGTTGTTGTTGAGCTCCCTGTTCTCTCCTAGAACTTATTTTCCAACCCTCCAGTTGGATTTGTCATTTTTGCGATAATTTTCTCTTCACTGAAGCTATTAATTATAGTATCTTTGAAATTTTCTTCTGTTTCCTGCATTGTCTCATTTTGGTTCTTGTGTTGGAGGCTTTCCTCAAATGGCTGATAATCATTGTCCATTTATAGCTAAGAATAGGACACTAAAAAGCTGATTGGAAGATCTGTGTGCATGTGCAGGCCTAATTGACTGGTAGATGGTGCTGTGGGCTCAGAGCTTTTTAACCGACCTCCCGGTGACAATAGACAATAGTATGTATTGTCTTTTCAGGTTCATTTCCTCCAGAGAAGGACACTACCATCTTCTGCTGGGGGTATGAGACTGTCTGCATGTGTTTTTAGTTGGCAGTGGAGAAGGCTGGAGTTCTAGCATCCGGACTGCGGATTTTTCCTTGATTCCTGTTTTCAGCTTAGTACTGCATCTTTACCCTCCTCTCTGCGTGGTTCTTCCTGCTTGGAGACTTTCTGAAGTTCTGCAGATACTGTAGGGTAAAGATGCTCACATTTTCTCCTCTTTGGCCAGTGGGAGCCTCTTCAGGTATACTCCTGAGTCTTTTGGAGAGTCCAGTAGATTTTGATAATGTTGTTACTGTCTGTCATGACCAGGTGTTCTAGAGTCAGCTTCTGTCTTCCTTGTCCCAGAGTTGGAATCAAACATTTCTTTAGGGATCCCTAGTTCCTTTCAGTCCAAAATGGTATTTGGAGACAAATTCTTGGTACTAGCATACTCACTGACACTGAAATAATCATTGTGGTGGGACTTTTCAATTGGCAGAGCTTGGAAATACTTATTTTTTTAGGATAAAATTAGGAACTCGTAATGGTATTTCCAATTCAAAATGAGGACGAGGCTTTTACTAAATATATCTAATCTTACATCTGTACTTTCTTTTTTAAAAATATTTATTTATTTTGAGAGAGATCAAGAAAGCATGCACAGGGGAGGGGCAGAGTGAGAGGGAGAGAGAGAATTCCAAGTAGGCTCTGTACTGTCAACGTGGGGCCTGACCCAGGGCTCAAACCCACGAACCCTGAGATCATGACCTGAGCAGAAACCAAGAGCTGGATGCTCAACCAACTGAGCCATCCAGGCACCGCTATACTTTCTTCCTTATACACTGAGAATCATGGCTCTCACTGTCATTGGAATGATAGAATTAGAATATCATCTTATTGCACACTTGTTTTCCCCCATGGTACACACAGAACAATGTAAGAATATCAGTATCAGCATTACCACCAACAAAATGATTACTGAATTCAGTTCTTTTGTTTTTAGAGTATATTCCACTATGTATGAATAGTCACACTATTGTGCCTTAAAATCACTTGAATTGGTTTCTTTCTGTATGGTTTTGCCACCAACCAAATACACATTTAGGTTCATTTTTTTTTTAACTTCGAAAAGTGTTTTCTTGAAACCTAATTTTGTTTTTTAATTTGTAAGATATTTATGTGGTCCCAAAGTCAAATCTACAAAACCAGACATACTCAAAGAACTTTAGTCTTCATTCCTTTTCCCTCAACCCCAATCCCATTCTCTTTTATAGGGAACCATTGTTTTCATATTTTTGCCTTTCATTTAAAAACAATAACCATATATACATATATACATGTATATTGTGTGTGTGTTGGGGGGGAGGCTTTGCAGTCCATTTCACTGGTTCTTCTTGTGCTTTCCTTTGATGACTGCTGTGCTGTTTCTTCTTGCCACCTTTCTCTTCCCTTCTGCCCTTTACCTCATGGTTTGCCTCCTTACCCTCACCTCTCTCTAGCTCTTCATTCTTTCCTTAAATACTTTCAGTCTAATGGCTTCAAGTACTACCTGTTTATAGTGATTGGAGTGGGGGTGGTGGTCCACAAAACTGTTCCTCTAGACCTCTGTCTTTAACTTCCTGCTGTATCTGCATATGTTTTCATTTGTAGATTTCTCAAGTTCCACACTTCCCAAAGTGCACTTATCATCTCACCTCACCCTTTTGTAGCCTCTCATCTTTTTTCTATGGCTCTTCTATTAAGAGCACCTTCAACCATCCAAATGCCCAAGGTATGAATTGTTGATTTTGGCACCTCCATTATTCCCAATTCTCATATTCAGTTGATTTCCAGGGCCTACAGAGTCCCCTTCCAAGTGGTTTCTTTCAAATTCCTCTTCTCACCATTACCACCTCGCTTATGCTCTCATTATCTCTTTTCTCAACCTCATAGAAGTTTTTCAGTTGCTCTTCCTGCATCTAGACACTCTATGTTGCTTTGGTCCTCCATCAATATCAGAGTAAGTTTTCTGAAACTTAGGACATACCATTTTTCCAATTTGAGTCCTTTGATTGCTTCCTGTTGCCTAACTTTCAGTGATTTCTTTTCTGTAATCTGGTTCAAGTCAACCTTTTCACGTTCTCTTTCACATCTCTCCACATGTGCTTTGCTCCATAAGCCACTCTGAGGGCTATGCTTTTAGCCTGAACACATGGCTCACTTGAAAAATTTATTTGTTCTTGTTGTTCCTTCCTTTCTTGAAACATTCTTACTGTCTATGCATGATGCTAAAACTGTTTATTCTTTAAGGCACAGCTTAAATGTCATCTTCCTGGAAAAGTTAATTGTTCCCAGTTCAGAGTACACTGGACCCTTCTTCCTAAATGAATACAGCATTTACCACTTTGTTTTATATTGAGTTGAATAAAGAGCAGTTTCCCCATGCTAGAATTTAAGTTCCTTGAGGTCAAAGGGCTATTGATTATTTATTTATTTCTTTGCCTTCCACCTTGTACAGTGCCTATTCTTAATTATTATTTGTTGAATAAATGTATGCTTAATAGGTATTTCTTTTTAACATAACCTTAAGATTTGATTGTCTTCATAATATTACAAAATATGAAACTTAGAACTTGATCACTTGGCCTTCTTATCTCCTTCCAGTTCAAAATACTTGTATCTCTTCATAGCCAACATTCTCTTAGAGCTGCAGTTGGGCTCAACACATTGGAGCCTCACCACCACCTTCTCTGTAAGTTTTAGCCTTTTTCTGGAAAATCAGCTTAGTCTACCCACCATAGCTTCTTTGCTTCCTGTCATAATGCCACCTTCCCTGGTCGTAAAGAGAATCTTTGCTTCTCTTGTACCGAGTCACTTTGTGGGGTTGGGACTTGACACACTTCTTGCAGAAAGTCTGGCGGGTTTTAGAAATGTTCACCATGATTGTGAGAATGCTATCAGCATTGAAAGAAAAACTCAATAAATACTTCTTGAGTTGAATTGGATGTGAATCATTTTATGATGGGCGATCCAAATAAGTGCCACAAAGGGACTATCCATTTAGTGATTGATGCTTGTTTTATGGAATTTATTCTTGTGATAGTCATTTTATATCTTTTAGCCATCCTTAATTCTTTCCTTCCCCTTTTTCCAACATCCCTGTTGCTAAGTCTCTATCCACTGTATTTTTACAGTCATCCCTCTCTTCCTTCCCATTCCATTGACACTACAGCATCCAAGCCCTTACCATTCTAGGCTTGATAGTTTTTTTTTCCTCTAGACCTCTGTGCCTCTAACCCATTTTACCTCCAATAAGTAGATAGATACTCTTCTTATGCTTATTTGACTCTATTATTTCCCCATTCAAAAAAAAAATCATTGGTAGTGTCTTGATGTATAAAAGGAGAAATCCACATTTCTAAGCCTATTCAATGACCCCCTACTACCACATTAGTCTTATTACCAACCCTCTGACTCATCAGTGCAAACTTGTGGTTTCAATTACATCATCCTGCAAACACAGTTTTCATGTTTCCATCTATCTGTCTTTGTGTAAGTAATTTTCTCTCCTTGAAATGCCCTTCTCTTCTTGGTGCATCTAAATTATGTAGATTGTCAAGACTGGTATGGTTCCTTGCAGAAGCAGAACAGGATGGACCTATTATCCAATATTCAGTTCCCATCCAAAATTTGATTTGGATGTCAAGCCTGATGATGTTATGCATGTACCAAGAGGGAATGAAGGGTTTGTTACTCACATATAGGACTTTCTATGGAGAGCAAGGCAGGCTCCCAGAGTAGTCTGAAATGACTTGAAAGAGTAGGAAAAGGAGACTATGATTAGGGAGTGGGACTGGGATGAGGGCTCCCACATGGGCTGGGGCTCATGTGGTTTGAACTTACTACCAGCACCAAAGAAGGGGCAATCAGATTTTGTATCAGCCTGCAGAAGGGGTATAGGAGTGATGAGGCTTGAAAGCCGTCGGTAGTCAAACATCAAAGATGGAGTCAGACTCTTTATTACAAAGACCCAATCCAAATCCCACTGAGCTCCCTAATCCTTTGATATCACTCTTCTTATGAATTCCCAGAATTCAGCATCTGCTGCCTCATTCTGTTCTTTAACTTTCCCTGTATTGAACCCATGGAAATAAATTTAATGACTATAGAGTCATACCTACAAGGAATGAATGAAGGTTTTATAGGTCCTGGAGTTTATACAGTTTTGGATGGAGCCCACTTTATGAAAAAGACTACAAAATAGGTACGAGACCTTAGAAGGATTTGTGCTTGTTAGCAGCCCTGAAGCTTCAGCTTCATTAGCTTCGTGGTAAATCTGCCTCTGAATTCCTCTAAAACATTAAAAAATGGATTTAAAAAATTTTTACATGCAGTAAAGTTCACTTTTATTGGTTACAGTTCTTTAAGTGTGTACATATGCATAGATTCTTGTAACCACCATAACAGGGTATTCAGACCCTCCCCGAGCCATGCTTTTATATTTTGATTCTTCCCTAGACTCTAATGCCTTGCATTTGGTAAGAGTTTGTTGTTGATGATGATAGTGAGAAAATGACACTTTATTTTTCAACAGGAATAGATTCCTAGTGATGAACAGAGCCATTAAACATATTTTCTAATAAGGAGTACATAGGAAAACTTCCATTCAACTAAGTCAGAATTTGAAATTTTAAAAAATGACCACGTTTTGGTTTGAGACCCTCAGGGATGAAATTTATGAGATTCAACTACTTTCTATCCCTTTCTGACATTTGACTTAATTGGCACAGCATTATGCTTTGAAATGTAGATGTTTAATAAATACTTGGTGATTTAAATTAGTGGACTAGCTGAATCAGAAATTACTAAGGCAAGCAGCATTCTTTTTAAAACTACGTGTGAAAACATATTTATTTATTTATTTTCATGTGTATTTATTTTTGAGAGAGAGCGACAGAGTGCAAGTGGGGGAGGGGCAGAGAGAGAGAGGGAGACAGAATCTGAAAGCAGGCTCCAGGCTCTGAGCTGTCAGCACAGAGCCTGATACAGGGCTTGAACCCACAAACTGTGAGATCATAACCTGAGCCCAAGTCAGATGCTCAACTGACTGAGCCACCCAGGTGCCCCATATTTATTTGTTTATGGACACATTTGTTTTTCCTGTTCTTTTATTTTATTTATTATTAATTAATTAATTAATTTTTAAAATGTTTATTTTTGAAAGAGAGAGCATGAGAAGAGAAGGGCAGAGAGGGAGAAACAGAATCCGAAGCAGGCTCCAGACTCTGAGCTGTCAGCACAGAGCCTGACGCAGGGCTCAAACTTAAGAATCTCAAGATCATGACCTGAGTCAAAGTAGGGCACTTAACCAACTGAGCCACCTAGGCGCCCCTTTCCTGTTCTTTTAGAGTTCTAGCAACAAGATCAGTAATCACAGTACTACAAATAAGATCCTTGAAGGAGGGCTGATTTCTCAAATCTAGAGAAAGCTATGTCTTTTCAAATGAAGCACACTGAGAGTGGAGAAGGAAAAGTCTTTTGCTGAGACAGCAACTGAAACATATAATAACTACTTTGTAGCCTAAATGCCCCAGTATCCGAAATGATTCTGTATAGTACAAATCCAATTTTGCCCAAGCTCATCTGCAACTGATGAATACTTAATTTACTGTTTTGACAGAATTGCTACTACTGGACCCTAAATTTTCACTTACTCTGAAATCGAAAATGCCTTTCCAACAGGGAAAGGAGGAAGTGGAATGCTCTTCTCACTTCCTTAATGCCTGATGATGCATTGTTTTCAAATACCACTGTGTACCTGACCTTCGGCAGGAAATAATTGTGGCTCGGTTTGTTCATTGCAGAGCAAAGAAGGGTCATACAACTGGGTGTTTCAGATAAAAGTCCAATTAATCTCAAAATAGTTCTTCACTGAGTAAAGAGAAGCGGCTAAGAAGGCACAGGCTTTAGCTCCTGAGCACATCTTCTGTCCCTGTGATTAATTGTATTAACCAAACAGTGTTAATTCAGCCTGAGAGGAAGGTCAGGAGTTCCGTTCCCTTCTGTCTTTCTGCTACTCCCTCAATGTCTACCCATCAGAGTCTTGTCAACAACCAGGTGGTTTGCTTGTTTAGTGAGACTACAAACAGAAGTGCTGGTGAGAATTTCAAGAAAAAGCAGTCCTAGGTGCAGCCAGCAGCCAGCCAGTATAGAGTTCTCTAGAGAACTGAGGACATTTTTATCCCTGTCTATAGGCCTGGGGATTTGAAACAGTGTGATCATTCCCAGAAGCAGAGCACAGGTTTACAAAATGCCATCCTTCATAATAGTGCCATATTATGTTTTTTAAAGCTGGCTAACAATTGCTTTATTCACCTATCTGTGAAAGATTTATCTACAGAAACCACACTTTTGGCTGTGGATTATTTCCCATTGTGTCTAAAAATGATAAGACTAGTTATTTCTTGTGTTCAACCCTTGTGGGGAATTAGGTGGCCATCCCTTTACCTCTTTGGTTTCACTCTTCTTAATTCCTGGGCATTTACAATCATCCAAATTGTGTTTGATTAGCATAAGCGAGATTTCCCACAAGAGTTTCCTAATACATTTCTTCTGCAATGAAGTCCCGGATGGATACAGTAAGCCCCTTTTGTTCATCCGGTATGTCATTCAAACGGATACCAAAAAGAGATGCATAAGATCATTGGCACTTGGTGATTACAAAGGAATGAGTGGGGTTGCAGGATGCAGTTCAGAAACCAGTGCAGTGACAGTAAAGAGAAAGGCAGGTAGAGGCAACAGAGCTCTTGCTATAGCTATCCTTAAGATCCATGCTGTCAGCCTACTGTTTGAGGGCAAAAACTGATAACAAGGGAGTTGTGATATTTTTTAAAGCACCAAGTCTCTGTAAGATTTGATCAAATAAAGGAAGACTTTATTGCAGCATTAAAGAGAATCTCTTGGATATCTAACGACAGGAACTGCAGGGTGAAGGCGATTCTCTTTCAAGAGCTACATGGCCCTTTCCCCGATGGTGTCTTTGCATTTTGTGATTTTTTTTTTTCTTTTTGGCTGAGAGCTGCATATTTTTCTGGAACTTTATCTGTGTTATCTGTGGAATCTTTTGAGACCTCTGTTGCAGTTGAGACTAACAACTCAGGAACTCTAGGAATTATAGTCTCTGCTTGGAGTTTTTCAGACTACACTAGCATGAATTTGGACCACAAGCCATGTGAGCACTGACTTATGGCTATGAACACTCATGGGAGATTGTTTAACCATCCAGTCAGCACTAAGATCAAGAGAGACATGGTCCTCGCTGCCACCTTCTGTAGAACAGGGTCTATGTGTTGCTCATCTGTACACTGAGGGTGTAGTCCTCTGGGCTTCTAGCACTATGTGAGGGGTCTTCATTTAGACTGTCCACTTTAGATGGGTCCCCAGCCTCGTGCAGCCCTCAAGGCAGAAGCTCAAATGCTCCAAGGATTGGCAGAAACTTTCAGGGTGAAAGCCAGCTTTGGTATTCACTTAACCAAATGGGGTCCCTGCTCTGATTGCATTTTTGGGATCTATAGAAAACATTATTTTATGCCAGCTCATTGATGCGTTTTAAAGCATTAAGAAATTTAGCTGATACTTTAGTTGTCTCAGTCGGGGAGTTGTTTGATAGATCAAGAATTAATCTCACAGTGTCTCCACTTCCCTATGGATATCCCCAGTGTTCTTTTTTCTATTTGATCAGCTTATTTGGTTTATTCAAAGTTTTTAGTCTTCCAGAATTCCAATGACCTGTGATTTGGACAGCTAAGGCTTCTTTTGTTCTGACATGACTTCAGTTTCTTCTCTTATTGTTATTTGGCCTGCCACTCCAATTCCCAAATGAAAACTAAGAGAAGATCTAATTTTCAAGTTGAACCATTGAGGTTCCTTGGTCATAGGTCATTGGGTCAGAATGTATGCTGGGTTCAGTTAGGTGTGGTCAGGGTGTGTGTACTGGGGTGCGGGAGTGGTAGGGCCATGTGTTATAAAACATGGCCATTGTTTCTTAATAAGGCTGTGGGCACATGGTTTCCCATTGAAGATGGTGTGGGAAGAAACTATAAAACATTTCTAGTACAAAAACCTATAAGAACAATACTCCTTCCTTCTCTGCCTTAAAAACAAAAGATGGGCTATCAGACAGAGATGGTTTCTATCAAGTTCTTCTTTAAAGTGAAACGGGTGATGATTGTGAGGTGACAACATGATAGTCAAAGTGGAATCCTGCATGAGGACTTGTATCAGTGCCATTGCCCTTAATTTTTTTTTTTTTCAACGTTTATTTATTTTTGGGACAGAGAGAGACAGAGCATGAACGGGGGAGGGGCAGAGAGAGAGGGAGACACAGAATCGGAAACAGGCTCCAGGCTCTGAGCCATCAGCCCAGAGCCCGACGCGGGGCTCGAACTCACGGACCGCAAGATCGTGACCTGGCTGAAGTCGGACGCTTAACTGACTGCGCCACCCAGGCGCCCCTGTGCCATTGCCCTTAAAATGAACTCTGTGTTAATGACTTTTGAAAGACCATGAAATTATTGCAGATACACATGAGAATCAAAATAGATTCACCCAAAACAGCGAGGAACCGCATTAGCAACTTTTATTAAGAAGTCTTTTTTAAGTATTACCGAAGTCCAAGAGCTCTTTTAAGATGCATATTTGTATTTCTACATTAGTACAATAATCGGATAAAATAAGGTATGGCACTGACCCCACCTCTCCCTTCAGCTACTGCCACTTTACAGCTAAACTTGCTGAAGCAGTATCTTCACTTTTCTACCTCTTGTTTTCTCCTTAGTCCACTCTAATCTGTAGCCCAATCCTTCATTGCACAGAAACTTCATGGGAACAGAATCTAGTCCGTTTCATTCACTACTATCTCTCCAGCAGTAAGGACAGTGCCTAACCCACACTAGGTTCTCAGGAGGTATTTGTTAAAGAAATGGATGACTGCAATGGAATATTAGCCACTCATTAAAATGATGATATTTATGAAGAGTTTTTAATGATTTTAGGAGAACACTTTGACAAAAGCCTTAACAGGCAAAAAGATAGAAACTTATATATTTAATATAATCTCAGCTATTAAAATGCATGGAAAAAAAAAGACTGGAAGGAAATAAGTGAAAACGTTAACAGTGGTTCTCTGGAGTGGGATTATAAATGATGATTACTTTCTTTTTGTCTGTATTTTACTGTTCTATTAATGTTGAATAATAGGTAGTTTTTATAATTAAACAAAAACTAAAGCCAAGCAACAACATAAAGGATAGGTTGTAGTATTTTAATGTACCTTAATTTCAGGATCAAATAGCTACTTTTATTATTGATAGAAGCTAATGGACCGAGTGAGATTGCATTTGATAAGTATGGGTTAATTGTTCAGATGATAAGCATTTTTTGTTACCCTATCATTTTAATTGTTTCAGCCTCATCCTTCCAACAGCAGACATTTATCGAGTGGTAACTATGTGTGGCACATGCATTATCTCATTTAACCATCACACAAACCCTCTGAGGGAGATATTATTATTCCCAATCTTCGATGAGAAAACTGAGGCATAGGATGTATATATGGAACTTGCCCAGGATTGTACTGCTAGTAAATGGTCCAGACCAAGTGCAGTTCTTAATCAGTGCTCTTGGAACCATGGCTTTTATCAATTAGAACTCTCCAGAGTAGTTTATCCCATGTTAAGAAGCATGATACAAACTATACCCAGAAACCTGCTGTTGCAGGAATTTTCGGAGGCTGCTGCACATTTTCACTGTAGTTAGCAGAAGTGAAAAAGGAGTTCATGGTTGGCTTGGATCAGGCTGGGTATGGGGCTAAAATGAGAAGTACCTAGTGAAAATAATTTGGAGAGTCGTCATTGCTGAGAAATGTATGAAAGCAAAGTATGTTCCAGCTCAAAAGTGTACTGAAAAAATTTCCATTGCACACCAGTAAATGGTAGCCACATGGGCTGAACTGGGCCAGGATACCACATGTGGGTTACTGGGCTGTCCAGATATGTGGGAGGACAGGTAGCATCACAGCAGTAGCCATGGCCCTTCGCTTCAACAGCCTCTGGGCATACCATCAGAAAAGAATAGAACTTTTTTCCCTCCAATTGATAAAGTTACATGCACATGGTAAAAAAAAGGTACAAAAGAGAACGCAATAAAATAAAACATCATTCCCTACCCACAACTCTCATTTCCTCTTCCCAGAGGCAACCATTGTTACCAATTTCTTGAGTGTTCTTCCAGAAATATTTATGCACAAAAGTAAATATTTCGTACTTGTGTATGTGCTGTTTGAAACATACAAATGGTATCAAATTACACCCACCTCCCTTTTCTCTCCTTAATACATCTTGGCAGAGCTACCAAACATAGTTATGCACAAGGCACTTGGCTGAAGGGAGAGGGGAGGCTAAAATTCAGTAAACTGGGTTCAATGGCAGGAGGCCGGGTCTGCCTGGAGAGGGGGTGCTTTTCTTGATTTGCACAAAGGTGCCATCTTGGGCTCCATATCAGCACATACAGATTTATTTGATTCTTTTTCACCATTGCAGAGCATTTTGTTGTAGTGGATGAACAGTACTTTATGTAGTTTCTTTTTGGTGGATATTTGGGTTCTTTCTGATCTTTTGCTCTTAGAAGAAAAATGCTGTTACAAATTTCCTTATCTAAACATTTTCATGCACCTGTGTGAGCACATTGAAGAAGTTTGGATATGCCACTTTTGAGATTCTGAAACATTTGATTTCAAACGAGAAACAAAATATATTGATTAAAAAAATCCTCAATTCTAGAGGTATTTCTTCTTTAATTTTTGTAAACAATATTTCAAATTTTCATTCATTATCAGCCTTGATAATTGACTTCCAGCTGCCACAGGGAATGCTTGCTTTTTTCTCTAATCATCCACAGCAGGTTCCTTTCCTCTCTTAAGCTATCCTCACCACTCCCAGAATTATCCTTGTCAGCAGGGTCCAGGTCTGGAGTAGTGCTCTTCATTGGTCTCAGGGAGGTTCTCTTTCACTGAAGTTTAGAAGAATCAAAATTCCTCCCCCGATTTCCACAGGAGGGTATACTTGATTCTCACGTCTCTGAGGACTTCAGCTTTCCTGCTATTAATATCAACAAATCTGACTTTTTAAAGTACAGACAGTATAAGGCTGAGGTGAAGGCATTTATGAGACAGAATTTTTATTCTTAGAGGCAATGTTAGGTAGTAAACAGGGAAGGGCCTTTAGAGCCAACAGAATAGGAACTAGAACCCTAGATCTGTCATGCTTGATAATGGAAGTATATAAAGCAATTTGCACAGAGCCAATAATCAGTAACTAAAATTAATATTGATGATGATAATGGGGATGAAGGGGGTGATTACAGCGAGGTAGTATGTGTACATGAATAAGGAAACAAATATGTCCTGGGGACTGTGCTGGGTGTTCTGTAGAAATTAAATGTTGGTCACCCTGAAGAGTAAGCATCATACCTCCATTTTAAAGACATGGCCATGGGGCGCCTGGGTGGTGCAGTCGGTTAAGCGTCCGACTTCAGCCAGGTCACGATCTCGCGGTCCGTGAGTTCGAGCCCCGCGTCGGGCTCTGGGCTGATGGCTCAGAGCCTGGAGCCTGTTTCCGATTCTGTGTTTCCCTCTCTCTCTGCCCCTTCCCCGTTCATGCTCTGTCTCTCTCTGTCCCGAAAATAAATAAACGTTGAAAAAAAAAAAGAATTTAAAGACATGGCCAAAGAGGTGAAAAGGATCCAAGGATCTGCAGCTGCTAAGGAGTAGGGCTAGTATATAAGCTACACTCTTCCACATTCAAACTAGTGTTCCTTTCTTAGGTATGTATAATAAAAAAGATTTTAGCCATATTTTAATGGTGTTCTGAGCAGTGAGTTATAAAGGTTCATTCTTTCTGCTTTCTGAAGACCATTTCTTTTCAACCAATCTGCATATAGTATTTGAATGTTAGGAGTAGCTTTGAATTTCAGTAAAAATACAAAAGATGGTTTGTTAGGATGACAGGTTTACTAACAAGGTTTAGTTATCTGAAGAAGTACTTGTGAAGAAACCTTTGATCTGCAATTCCAAAAAATGTATTGTCGTGATGAAGTGCTTTGCTGATCTTCAATGTAGCCTTGAATATTTTACTGTCTTTTATTTATTTTTCTCAGTGTGTACTTCAGCCCTAAAGAAACTTTTCTATTTTCTTTATCCTCTGTAGTCATCTTTCCACCTATGAAACATCGGGTTCTTAATTCCTTTCTCCATTGCTAAGCTGGAATCTAGACAGCTTATTTCTCTTATCTCTTTCTAACTCCATGGTGGTAGATTTTCCTGTTTCTTATCTCTTTTTTGAGAAACAGGACTTGTAGGCTACTTTTAGGGTAGGAGGGAAGAAGATAAAGCAGTCTTGGTGGAAATGCAGCCGTTAAGGTTTGCCTCTTGGGAAAGCTGCATTACAGGCAGCTGCATACTTAACAGTGGCCTTTCCTCCAACCTGGATCATTGGTTATCCTGTCCTTATAATGTCTGAGGGAATCACTTGGGCAATGCTGCTATTCAAAACATGTTCTTATTTCCTCTTTCTGAACAGTATCCTCTGCTCACATGGATCTACCCCATGTTGATTGGGCTAAAGAATGAAAATTTAATCTTTCTGTGCTTACCATTGTGAAAGTTTAACTTTCAGTGCAATTTGATGCCATTTAAGCTCTGTGTGAGGGGCGCCTGGGTGGTGCAGTCGGTTAAGCGTCCGACTTCAGCCAGGTCACGATCTCGCGGTCCGTGAGTTCGAGCCCCGCGTCGGGCTCTGGGCTGATGGCTCAGAGCCTGGAGCCTGTTTCCGATTCTGTGTCTCCCTCTCTCTCTGCCCCTCCCCCGTTCACGCTCTGTCTCTCTCTGTCCCAAAAATAAATAAACGTTGAAAAAAAAAAAAATTTAAGCTCTGTGTGAAAGTTATTTACATCCATCCAAGGAACATTTACAGAGTTCCTACTAAATATGCATGATTGAATGAGGTGGGTCTGGTGGATACAGCAATGGTATTAGCCTATTTTGGGTAGGGCTGCCAGATAAAATAGAGGATGATCAGTTAAATTTGAATTTCAGATATAAAACAATTCTTTTAAAAACAAATAATTTTTAAGTGTAAGTATGTCCCATGCAAAATTTGGGATATACTTATATTAAAAAAATATTTGCTATTGTTAAAACGGAGATAACAGGCCTCAAATGGAGTCATTGGTGCTAAGCCCACATCACCAAACTGAGACTTAATACCTAACCTAATTTCAGTTTCAGCCTCTCCCGGAAATGTAATCTTAACCAGTCAATCTGGAATTACGTGATCAGCACTAGTGAGGTAATTCATCTGATGGCCCCTTGCTATCCCTTAAAGAAAGGTAACCTTGCCTGAAACAATCCAGTCTTTGCTTGTTCTGTCCCCTCTGCCTATAAAAATCTTTCATTTTGTACAGCACTTAGAGCTCCTTTCTCTCTGCTAGATGGGATACTGCCCAATTCATGAGTCATTGAATAAAACCAATAAGATCTTTAAAATTCATTCTGCTGAATTTTGTTTTATAACACTGTTTATCTGAAATTTAAATTTAACTGATATCCTGTATTTTAATTCGTTAAACCTAACCTTAGTTGTGGGAGACTAACCTATAAATACTGACACGACAGTGGGATAAATGCTATGGTAGAGGCTCTAAATATTCCAGCTGTTACCTCTGTGGTGTTCTCAGAGAAGAAAGTCTGGCAGGGAATAAAGGGGCAGCCGGACAAAAGGGTATGTCTCCAGTCTGATGGGTCAAAGAGCTAGGGTTGTCATGTCCTGTGTTTGAGAGATAGGGAAAATCCAACAATTTTGTGAAGACATTGTACAATACAATATGTAGATGAATTAGAATCCTTTCTGTTCCAGCTCCCCCTCCCAGTGACAGTCCTTAAGAAAACCATTGGTGTTGACATTTTAGGTGCCTACTGGGTCGTGTTTTTATTTAGCAGTTTGGCTTCCCTGTCCTTCTGCCTGTAGCTATCAAAAGGATGGTGAACAAATACTTATTTGTTCAATAAGTACAGTGCTAAAAATACTGTATTCTGGTAATCTAGGTAAGATGGGGAAAGGGCATGGGACATATTGTACAAAACAGTCAAACAGATTCCTGCTCATGATCAGTCTGGTTGCGTGTGTGTGTGTGTGTGTGTGTGTGTGTGTGTGTGAACAGGGAGTGTGGGGTAGAAATGGGGGTTGGGGCTGGGAGAACCAAGAACAAAATACTAAAGAGCCAGTTATTTCAAGCAATGTTGAAAAGAATCAAAGTACATTATAAGCAAAGACCTGGAATTTTTTGGGCAGGATTTAGCCTTGATACTTAAGTATTAAGGCAGCGAAGTAGGTTTCATCCAGCAAAGTTTCTTGGAGAAAATAGGTTTGAGTTTGGTCTTAGAGGTCTGGAATTTGAGTGGGTGTAAAGGAGGAAAAAGGCACAGCCCACAGGAAGAATAACATATTCAACCAGCACATTTTAATATACTCTGTACAGGTGTGTGTGTGTGTGTGTGTGTGTGTGTGTGTGTGTGTTGGGAGGATCAATGGAGCTGGTTGCATGAAGGTGGGAGTGTGAGGAGGTCCAAGATGACTCCCAGACATGGAAGTAGAAAGGTTATTTGTTAACTGACTAGGTTTCAGACTCAAGGAGAAAACTAAAGGAATTCATTTTACCAAACAGGAAAACTGATAAATGGAGATTTCTGGGGCATGTTGGTAAAAGTAGGGCAAAGCTGTGGTTTGAGATAATATCTTGGATAATTCAAGAGCTGTCCCACTTTTAATTGAATTACTCAGGAATTCAGAAAATTGCTTCGCAGAAGTTGTGTTCTTACAATCATATTCTGCCAGAGGCTTCCAGCATGTGGTATATTAGGAAAAATATTTACATAGAAGAAGATAAAGACTCATTTTATTTTCTTCCTAATCCGTGTTATACCTTAACTGCTTTATGGAAAAAATCCTTTTTGCTTGGCCATCTTTCTTGCATGGAAACACAGATGATGACCATTGGAAAATTTAACTGCAGTCTTCTGCCACAGCAGGAAAATACGTTATTTGTTAGGCCGGGTGTTTTATTAAAGATTTCTGCAGAGGCTGAATATCTTTATCTAAAATTCACAGAAAAGCCTCAGGCCAAGATCCTAAAAAATGAGAATTATTTACTTGGAATCTTCTTAGTTCACGGTCTCTTGCTCCTTTTCTTTCTCTCTCTTTTCTTGTCTTGCTAATTGTTTTAGTGCGGTTCTGTATAGTTACAATAATTCCTACCAATCTACTACTTTTAACCATCCTTAATTCAATACAGAAAGAGAAATTGATTTTTTTCTCTTTATGGAAATCAGAAAGGGGAGGAGATTTACCTCTGAATATTCTTTTTCCTGAATTAAGAGGGAACAATAGTCCAGAGTTCTCAGGGGTAGATAATGTGGAAAATCCAGACTCAAAGGAATGTTTCAATGGAGGTGCTTTTTCTGCACATTTATTTCCCTTCGTGTAGGTTATTTTTATTGTGAAACCACAGTCCTTGAAAAGATCTCCAGAGGATGTCTAGGAATGGCTTGCTGCCTCAGGCAGGCACAGACCGTAAGTGTGGTGTGAAGGTAGATTCTGGGCCTGAACGACCATTACAAGAAGGTCTTTATATTTCATAAATTTAAAAAGTTGTGTTAGAGATGGCCTGCTAACTTTTATAGTCAACATTTATAGCCAGTTAGTAAATCACCCTTAAAAGCTCATCACAGATCCATTTTTTAGAGATGTCTGTTATCCAACAGGGTGCTTGTTTTAACCACATTCCCCTTTCACACTTAAAACACATAAAAACATACATCTACTTTTCCAAAGGTTTGCATCTCTGTTAAATTGCACACACCATACAGCATTTTTTGGTAGCCTTAGTGTTTAATACTAAACTTGTGTTTACATAGGCAAAGTGCATGTGAAATTGTAACCACTGCCTGTTAATTCAAGCTTAAAAGCACTTTATTTCACAAATGCAAATAACTAAGTAGAAATAGTTTTGGGGGGGGGGTGTATTATCCAAGTAAGTTCTTTAAATCTTCTTTTTTCATAAGGGAATACATTTGACCCTTGAAAAACACAGGGGTTAGGGATCTGACCCCCAACACAGTTGAAAATCTGTGTAAGTTTTGATGCCCCCCAAACTTACCAATAACACAGTCAACTAACACATAGTTTGTATGTTATATGTATTATATGTATGTGTGTATTATTTTTATAATAAAGTAAGCTAAAGAATAGAAAATGTCATCGAGGAAATCATAAGGAAAGAGAAAATACATTTACAACGCTGTACTGTACTTATAAAAAAAAATCTGCATGTAAGTGCAGCCACGTGGTTCAGACTCATGTTGTTCAGGGTCACCCGTAGTTCCCTGTGTCCAGTGTGATGATAGAAAAAAATGATGAAGTTGGCCTCCAATATCTTTAGCTTCTTCTCTTCTTGAGAGTCTCTTCTTTTTTGTTGTTTGTTTATTATTTATTTTAATTCACATCCAAGTTAATTAGCATATAGTGTAATAATGATTTCAGGAGTAGAATCCAGTGATTCATCCCCTACATAAAACACCCAGTGCTCATCCCAACAAGCGTTTTACTTAAAGCCCCTTGCCCATTTAGCCCTTCCCCCTCACCCCTCCAGCAACCCTCACTTTGTTCTCTATATTTAAGTCTCTTATGTTTTGTCTCCCTCCCTGTTTTTATATTATTTTTGCTTCTCTTCCCTTATGTTCATCTGTTTTGTATCTTACATTCCACATGTAAGTGAAGTCATATGATATTTGTCTTTCTCTGACTGACTAATTTAGCTTAGCGTAATACATTCTAGTTCCATCCATGTTGCGAATGGCAAGATTTCATTCTCTTTGATCACCTAGTAATACTCCATTGCATATATATACCACTTCTTTATCCATTCATCTGAGACTCTCTTCTGCTTTCAAGTGTCCAGTGTCCCAGGGTCTTCTGTATTTCACTTTTCAAGTTAGTGCCTGGAAAGTGTCCTGACAGCAGTTGTTTACTGTGTAGTGTGAATCAGGTGAAAATCAATGAACTGCTTTAAGGGGCTATTGCCATTTCAAGCCTTTCTGATTGGAGAATGTTTGGGTATTTCTGGTGCCTCTGAGCAAGTGAGGGAAATGCTCTGGGGGCTGTGGAGGGGGGGGTCCTTGTAACCCCATCCCACAAGTACCCTTGCTTTCTCTTTTCTTTTCCTCTACCCTAGGTAAGGGAGGGAGAACTATTATGCAATCCTATTTACTAGCTCTAAGAATCTCCAAGCTCTTTCTTGTTCTGTAACAACAATCTGTGTGTGCATATGTGTAATAGATGACAGGCGCACTTCACATATGTTAATGCAGCTGATTCACAATGATGATCCATGGGGGAATAATTATTATCACGCTGTGTACAGATGAGGAAACTGAGACATGAAAAGGTTAAGTAACTTGTCTGAGAGCTACCAAGTCGGTAGAGCTACCAAGTGGGTGGAGCCAGGTTCAATCTGTACACTTTGCATAGCTGCCCACTAGTGTAGCTAAGTAGTCGGATGCCTTTAGTTTTTGCTCACAGGTGTTATTTTTATTTTGTTGCATAGTTTATACTGTTTGTTAAAATGGTTTTTTTTTTTACCCAAACTAAATATCATCTTTTAGTGAGTAGCTGGTCTTGGTGTCATTGATTGAATTTTTCTCATACAGAAGCCCACGTTTTATTAACAGAAACATGTGACATATTTAATTTTAGCTTCTCGGAAAAGGCATTTAGTACCCCACTAATGCTTAGTTTGTGGCCCATAATGACCTCTTCTGTCAAATCTATACTTGGTACCTATGGTTTTACTTTATATTTCCAAACCTTGTGTAGTGGACTTTGTGGACATTATGGTAATGGGATTTTGTGTGTGTGTATGTGTGAAAGACACCAAACGAGTAGTCGTTTGTCCTTTTACTGAAACAAAGATTTGAATTTCAGAGATTGTAAGGCTGGTGCCTGTCCTGGCTTAGTATCATATCCCAGTGGTGCTTTATTTTTCCCTGAAATGGTATTAGCAAATTTGGGAATTTGAGACGTTCTCAGCAATCATTTCTCACTAAGGTCAGAAGACATTGTACAGAAATCACAGGTTTTAGGTGTATCCTGTTTTTGATGGACTATTTTTCTAGTGGTTTCTTTACAGTTACTTTTTTGTTATTGTTTTATTCTAAGTAAACTTTTATGGGAGTAACATTAAAATTTTTTTACAATGTTTTTTGTTTTTTGAAATTTATTTATTTATTTTGAGAGAGAAGGTGGGGGAGGGGCAGAAAGAGAGGGAGAAAGAATCCCAAGCAGGCTCCATGCCGTCAGCACCAAGCCATTGCAGGCCTCCACCCCACGAATTGTGAGATCAGGACCTGAGCGGAAATCAAGAGTCGGATGCTCAACTGACTGAGCCACCCAGGCACCCCACCAACATTTCACATTCTCAGTCTTTTTTGTTTTAACCATTCTGGTAGTACATAGTGATATCATATATGGTTTTAACCTGTGCTTATGATGACTGTCATAAAATTAAGCATTTCTTCTTTTTATGACAGTTGCTTTTAATTAGAATTTCGTGACTTTTAAGCAGCTCCACTCAACTTTGTCTCACCTGAAGGACTAAGGTGCATACTTTTAGTTGCAGCTTTCATTGTGATGATATGCTATGGTGCCTGGGTGCATACTAAGCCACTATAAATATGTTTTGGGTCTGACCTTTGACCAGTTAGGTGCTAAAGCATATCTTGATAGGAAATTGCTAAGAATATCATGTAGACTGGAATTGAATTTCTTGAGGAAATTACCTCTAATTCTGCCTCTTTTATCTGTACACCTTGTAGATCAAACTTGTGGTTGAAGGGCTGTATAGGCCCTCCCAGGTTGGTTCTTCATGGAGCCATGTAAGGTTATTTGAACTTGGTACTTCTCTGGGTTCCCAGAATTTGATGATTTGTCTTAGTGTTTCTATAGGAATTAATGTTGAGGAGTTGAGTTTAGAATCATCATGTCATGTCTCTTCGAACCTTTCCTGAAATTGTCAGAGCAATGAGACTAATTATTAATAGTAGCCTGGAGCATTCATTTCACTTACTGTTGCTTTTGCCAGGATTCTTTCTCTAAAATAGTTCTTTCTCCTTTTTGTTGTGTCTGAAAATCTCAAGTTTTTCAGATGACCAACATCCTCTTGATAAATTTGCTGTATACCAACAGAGTTGATTATGAAATTCAAGGTAACGTGCTGGCTCTTGATGTGGCCCCAGGTGTCTGTGTGTTAATCTCATTGAGTGATATGTATAACTTTCTCCCCAAAAGGAGCCACTCTAATAACGTATTTCCTAGGGAACTTAGAACTCATTCTAAAATGACACATTGGAACCACTTTGGACTTTGGGAACTACATGTTCATACCTGCAGAGTTGCCTTTTCTTAAAAAGTGTGTTTGTGATACTTTATATTTAGCATATCTCTTCTTAAAAATATTGGTTTTAATGTATTTTTATTACTTGCAAGTTTAGACTTCTCTTCAAGTTTTGTTTTTAGATTTTTTTTTATCACACAGTCATGTTTCAACCTCCAGGAGAAAACAACAAATTGAAAAACTCAATATCCTCCTACCAGGTAGCTTTTTGGACGTCTGGGATTTGAAAGGGTGCTTCACTTTGATTAGAAGTGTGTTCTTGTATTCTCTATTAACCAAGCATTAGATAATTATTAGGAACATATTCTAGGGGTGAGTGAGCTTTCCAGGGGTGGCTGATTCATTTTGGGATCCCTGCTGAGATGGTCATTAAGAAATGCCAGCCAGTGAGGAACTGCGTTCCTGCTCTGTTTGGCATTGAATCAAGACCATTTTATTTCTCTTGAATCAAAAAACCCAACACACACACACACACACACACACACACACACACACACACACATCAAAACAGTGATAATGAAGAGATGTGTCTGCCTGCAAAGTAGTCTAGGCTTGAATAAATTGCTGCTCAGGAAACACCAGTCCCAAGAAGCCGTCTCCATCCACCTTCTAATTCTCTTGATCCATCTTGGTTCCAAAGTAGACGACAAGTTTGCTGTTGGAGTTTTTTTGATCTCTTGTCACTAACTTACACCTGTGGTTAATTTTGATTGTCCTGCTGGTTTGGGTACTTATGCTCCTCCGTGTTGTCACATGCTTGTCAGAGGTATGCAAAAACACGGCAGTTAGTGATGTTTTTCACTGTGTATTCAGAGATCTAAGACTTCTTGGGTAAATAATTCTTAAGCAACAGTCACCTTTTGTGAGATGAATAAATATGGCAATTTAGATGTTTATGAGCTACTGTAAATCTTTTCTGCATTGTGCTTTGGAAAAAATGTTTTCCTTCCCATAGCTCGTAAATACTTGGAAATAATTGATTTTAGATGATTAAACATAGCTTCTCCAACTTACTTATTGGGAGAGTGTCATCTCAAATTACATTTTTTGATTACAAAGAAATGAAACAAAATTTATATTTTGAAGTAATTTGTCATTAGCCAAGACAATAATCTGCTTGGATTTCTTTTTTTTTTTTTTCTTTCTTTCTCTATAGACCACATTGGAAGTTTCCACTTAGAAATTTATACATTGTTCACTCTCATAGGAGTGAATCAGTAGGCAGAAGGTAAGAAGACAAGTTAGCTTTCCTTGACAGTGTCTCTCAGTTACTACAGGGAGGGAGGTGGTGGGGAGAGGAGAAGCTGGCTAAATCATTGCATCTTTTTAAAAAAGTGTTTACTTATTTATTTTGAGAGAGAGTATGGGTGCACGTGCTGTCAGTGTCAGCATAGAGCCTGACTTGGGGCTCGATTTTATGAACTGCAAGATCATGATCTGAGCCAAAATCAAGAGTCAGATGCTTAACCGACTGAGCCACCCAGGTGCCCCAATCATGGCAGCTTGATAGTGGATCTTAAATTCGACATGATACATAACATAACATGATACATAACTTGACACGATACATAAAATTAATTTGTGTCTCCCATTGTCAGAGATTCTGACTCAGTAGGTCTGAGGAGGGCCTTAGAAATCTCTATTTTTTTTTTTTAATTTTTTTTTCAACGTTTATTCATTTTTGGAACAGAGAGAGACAGAGCATGAACGGGGAGGGGCAGAGAGAGAGGGAGACACAGAATCGGAAACAGGCTCCAGGCTCTGAGCCATCAGCCCAGAGCCCGACGCGGGGCTCGAACTCACGGACCGCGAGATCGTGACCTGGCTGAAGTCGGACGCTTAACCGACTGCGCCACCCAGGCGCCCCAGAAATCTCTATTTTTTAGCAAGCACCCTGCTAACTCTAAAGTGCATGATCCAAATCCACACGACGTGAAATACTGATCTACGGGCTCTTATTAGAACATGATGTAAGGTTCCTGACACAGGTGAGAAGATGAGCCATTACGAACTATATTTTTATAATTGAGAGAGAGAAAAAAAACTGCCTCTTTAGATACAAAGTCCTAAACTGGATGTGTTAGGCTGGGTTCCCTAACAGCAGAGCCTATGACTGGCATTTAGGTGTGTGTAAGTTACTGGAGTGGTCTCAGGAACAAGAGAGTAAGGGACATAGGATAGGGCTAGGCAAGGAGCTAAGCAGGGCTGTGGTCTCAGTTAGAGACCTGCTTTTAACCTGATTTCATGAAGAGCTCCATGCATGAATTGTCCTGCCTTGAAGAAAGGAGGCCTGCCTTTTGTATCTCATGTCAGTCAGTCGCTGGTTACAAGCTGCCCCAGGATGGATGAGTGATATAATCTCCTGGATAAGTCCTGTTCTGCAGAGGGCCATTCTTCTGGGAGGAAACCTCTGGGGCTAATTAGTCACCCACACTTATGGCAACTGGGGATGCCAGGTAAAAGGGATCCAAGAGGGCACCATCAGCATCCATTATGTTAAGAGTCACAATGTGGCTCCTATTCTTGGTCACCCTGGCCACTCTGGCTGTCGTATGTTACTTTATAAGCTTTCTGCTCTTAAAGATGCTTTTTTATAATTATAAGGGGAAACATAGATGGCAAACATACTTGGCTTTTTGTTTTTTAATATTTTCCTTCCTGTGCTTAAGGAAGGATTGTCATCCTGCAGCAAAGTGTAGAAAATATGGCAACCTCCTTTGTCAATTTTGTTTCCTATTCTCAATAAGAGAAACAATGACTCCAAATATTGAATTATAGATCCTCCGGCTGTAGTGATATCTTAATGTGTTTTACTCAAAACTTCATTTGCAGATGATTCTGTCTCATGCTTCTTGTAATGATATTGCTTGTGGGGGATGTTCCCTTGTTTAGGACTTTCACCAAGAAATATGATGTTCTGGAAATTATTGAACTGGTTGTCATTGGTTACTTGGCTTTATTAAATAAAACAGCCTCTTCTAAACTATGTTCTGCACAACACTAGTACCTTTTGTACTGTGTTCTATAGAAAATAAGTTCTATGGTCAAATAATTTTAGAAATGCTGTATTTACTGTGTTCCCCTCTAGGAGATGCACAAAGCATTTTGGCCAATTGAAGGCTTTAAATATCCAGTGGGAAGGAAAACTGCTTACCTGTGTCTAACCTATTGTTTCTCAAACCTGTTTGCTCATGGAGGAGCCATTGTCATGGCTGCCTCCTTCTTTTTCGTTTTTTCAGAATACATGTTACCATCTTACAGAACGAATCCTCCATAGAACACAGTTTGGGGAACACCGAAATAAAATATTCCTTGTCGTGTATTATCAGTGTGTTGGTAAGCAGCAAAGAACTGGTTGCACTCCTACGTTTTGTAAAACCAGCTGCAACACCTGATCTGCATGCAAGGCGAGTGCAAAGCAGATTTGGGGGTCAGAGTAGTCTCTGGAGAAAGAGGACATGTTATTTGTTTTCCATACTGAAGGGGCCATAAAAACAGTAACACATTTAATGAAGCCTCACCATGGATATATTACTCTCCATAAAACATTTTATTTAGCCTAACCTACAATTACTTAATGGACAGCGAGTTTCACAAACAGCTAGTCCCCAGCCTCAAATGTTTATTAAGCGTCTCTTATTTTGGACCGGCTTTGCCAGGGAGAGTCATGCAAGATTAAAAAGATAGAATATTAAAAATTCAGCCAGACACACCAAGACTGCCCTGATGATAACAACCATGGTGTAATGTTTCTGAATTCATACAGTTTCCCATGTTCTCAGTAAAAAATACCCTGCCATTTCCCAACACTCTTTCATTAAAAAATTATTTGGATTGTCATGCGTATGTGGCATTTCCTTTTTGCATAAGACGGGCCCTCTGTGAGTTGTATTTTCCTAAGGAATTTTGAAGTGTAAAAGACAGAAGTGAATGAATATTTATTTCCAGGAAAAAAGTGTGAATCCTTACATTTTGTATAACACTTTGCAGTTTACAGAGAACTTCCCTCCTCCCTCAACTATCACTTTCATTCTTACAAAAATCCTATAAGAATGGCAGTATAACAGGCACCACAGAAGTGGCCAAGATCTCTTGGAAGGCTGGCCAGAGCAGCCTTACAGAATTCAGCTTTAGTTGACATTCATGTTGACCATTGTCCTAAGCAATAGCCCCTCCTGGGTTTGTTTTCTTGCAACATAAGGAATTCTAGAAGGAAACCATGCAAGACTTTTTCTCATTTGCTCTGATTTTCTTCATGCTTAATTATGCTTAACCAGCTCTAGACTCAGCCACGGACTTACCATTTCCTATCCATTGCTTACTGATAGTCACATCTTGGATCATGAGAGGTGGTGAGATTCTGGAGTACATGTGTGAGTTATGTGGTGTAGAATGTATAAGTTGGTGGAGGATGAAGTAGTCAGAGGTCATATTTAGACAGAGTCCTGTATTCTCTGATGAGGAATATGGATTTTCTCTAGTTGGGAGCTGGAAGAGTCTAGGATCTTGGATGCCTTGGGCAGGGTAGAAGAGAATCTGATAACACAGATACCAGTGAGGAGGCTGATACATGGATAAAGTACACATGATGAGGGTCTGAGAAATGTATATGGCTGAGGCAATGGAGAATATTCCTAAGGTAGAATTGACTGGTCTGGATGGTAAGGGAGATACAGGAACTAAGGGTATATGTGAGATCTCTAGTATGAGTGGACTTTAATGCTATTATCAGAGAAAAGAATGTGGGGGAGAGAACTGGGTTGGTAGGGTAGGGGTGGGGAAGAGTATAAAAAGATAGAAGTTATTTTAAGACTTGGTAAGTTTGAAATGAAATATTTAGAAAGCAGCTTGAAATATCAGTCCAAATTATAGAGAAAGGAAACAAAACCTGAGATTTAGATCTAGAATTCAACAATGGATAAAGCCCTATTCATAGAGCAGAGCATCCAGAAAGAGTGTGGTGCTAGTCAGCCCACATAACTCAGGTATGTTAGAAATGTCATATGTTTTTATCATTCATAAGTCCACTTCATACTGAGCACCTCTTCCTTTAGTCTTGGGGAAATCTTAATTTCATTTATTTGAGTTTCCCTTCCTCTACCAAGGCATTAGGATGCAGAGTGATTATCTGGTCCTTGGTTGTCTCTCCAGGTAGGTTCCTGCCACGACTGCCATCCTTCCTACCAGATCCCTTTTTCTCTGCTATGGCTATGCCTTGTGATGCTGCCTGGAGTTTTGTCTGCCTAGCCTAAACTCTACCTAGGCCTTCCACTTGGAGTTTTGATGTTAACATTATGGGGGCATAGGGAGCATGGCTGCTCTGGGACCCTGTGGTATCTCTCTTCCTTCATTCTTTTACCCTAGGGATATCTTCCTAGGGCAGAGAGGAAAGGAAGGATGAATCCCCCTCCTTATTGCTTCTCACACTCTCTCCCATCTTCTCCCCAAATCACTGAGTTCCATTAAAGGCTTAAACAGGTTTTTTTTTTTGTTTTTGTTTTGTTTTGTTTTGGTGGGGGGGTGGGGAGGTGGGGTGGGAAAGCCAGAAGGACTTGCTGGCTATTTCTGTTTTTGGCCCTGATGCATACCTTCTGGAAGTCATGGCATATCGAGACTGCTACCAGTCTGAAATGGAGGAAAGCAACAAACAAATACAGAGAGAAAAAACATTAAATCTGAAAATACCATCTAGCCATAGTGTTAAAGTACAAGGAAAAAACAAGCAGGCCTGTGGGCTCCAGAGTGATAAGCCAAGACAGAACAGAAAGATGGCATGCAGTGAATAAGCCAGAAAGCTTCTAGAGGATGCAACAAAACACCACTCTCAGTATGCCAAGACAAGGTACTACCCCAGCTGTGATGAGAACTAGATATTCCAGAGGAGGGCAAGTAGGTTCAGAGCCCAGGGTTTTAAAGTATGTTTATGGCCCAGCCTGTGGTTGGGAAGAAGCATCAATCAAGTTGGGTTCAAATGAAGCTGCCTTCATCTTGTGTGTAATTATGTGATGCCACATACAGTGTTCTCATCCCTTTCTCTGTTTCTCTGATGGTTTCCTTCCCTGGACTACAAATTCTTTGGGGGCAGGGCAATGCACTTTACATTCTTATATCCCCAGCCCTTAGCAAAATGTCTGCCACATTGTAGATTCCTTATTTAGATTTAATGAATGACTAAGAGCCAAAGTTTTCTAAGAGAGTCAGTGTTTTATATGTCCAGCAATAGGGCTGAAATAATCCAGGGCTTCAGATGAATTTCCTTCTAATGTTGTGTTTGACAAAAGCAGGAGATCTGGGTTCTGTGCTGGTAGGTCTAGTAAATTGGTTTCCTTATTTCCAGTGAGAAGGATGGTTAACACTATTGGCAGTTGTTTGTTTAGGTTCAGTGGAGTAAAAGATAGGGGTTAGACATGGCTATTTTTACCCCCTCATTTGTACGCTAATGTAGACATTGAGGTCATAATGTATTTAAGAAAAATGTTCCATTATGGATGCAATTCAGAAACAAGTCAATTCATCACAGATCTATATACTTTATGCACACAGTACTGAGAGAAATTGGCATACAAAGAGAAGGGGGACAAATACACAGGTCTTGTTTTTGTAAAAATCTTCCATGTAGTAGAGAGGATAAGCAGGTAAAGAAATAGCTATAATTCAAGAAGAAATTTTTAAAAAAGCAAGTGTTGACAAAATAAAGAAATGGAAAAGATAGTGTTTACATTCAAATAAAATCATAGATTATGTAGCATTTCCCAATGCTTAGGTATCCCAAATAAGAGTTATTTCAATGAATCTTGCAAAGTAGAAAGACAATTTTTGTAGTATACTTACCTTTGCAAAAAAAAAAAAAAATCTTCATAGCACAAACCAATACAATTTAAGGGAAGGGTCTAGATTACACCAATGGCTTATTTCTCAGCAAAGAAGAGAGGTGTAAGGAGGGCAGAGAAGATTATTGAAGAGCCAAGACTCACTGTTTCCGTTTATGGAGAAGTGTATGATTTTTGCCAAGGAATTACATACAGCAGACTGACTCCTTTTTTAGCTTCTAAATCAAAGTTGGAGAGGTACATGGTTTGGAACCATTTCAGTGGTGTTTGAAGTTGCTCAGGGACCCTTAGGTGAAAGGTGGTGTGTAAATCCAAATAAATATTCTTGTTGTTTCATTATTGTTGTGAAGAGTTATGTTGTCAGGAATACAGGCTGTTGGAATCAGATTGGGAGCAAGGAGGGGCTGTGTAGTCAACTAAAGATTGTATTTCACAGCTGTAAGCGCCCAAAAGAGCTTCTGGCAGAGGATCGTCAACTGTAAATTTACAGCCTGCATAGGCATTCAAGCTTTGTTTTAAAAAATCCCCTGAAAATGTGTTATTTTAAATGTCTGGCTTCTATTAGACTCTTATTTATATATTTTTAGCATGTAGGGGGTGTGGGGAAGGGGCTGAAAAAGAAGGAGAGGAGGCTATCAAAAAGACTTTGAAGGACCTCTAAATTTTTCTTTATTTTTTATCCCCTAACAAGTTAGCTCCTTTTCACGTTTCTTATTTAACTAGCCATTTGAGTTGAAACACTAGTGAAGTCACATTTATTGAGTTCCAGCATATTTATTGAGCTAGGGCTGGTGCTTTGGGACTAAGGTTGATCTTTTCTGGAATCTCTAGCTGGAGGAAAAGGATAAACCTATGAAAAACAATAGGGGGCTTTCCTTAGGAGAGGATATATCATTGAATAATGGGATGTGTGGTTTGGGTATATGGGCTGGAGAGGGCAGGTTAAGGGCTCAAATGAGGTCTCTGAGAGGTCCTGCTGTTAGAGGAATGGAAATAATCCTCCAGGGGAAAATTCCCCTTATCCATTGTAACAGAACCATCAGAGGAAGGGAGGAGGCACAGAAATGCTGCTTTGTCTCCCAGGAGGTGATGGGAGCTTCCTCCTTGTTACCCAAGCCTCAAGAGCGTGCCTTGACTTTGACTCCTCAAGGTGACGATGTGTCCAGGGGCCAAGATGAAGGATCTGGCCATGGAGAAAAGCAGACACTAAAGCTGGGAGCTCATTTCATCTGGGTCCCTTGTTCTGCCTAAGCTGTGGAACTCAAACCTGGAGCTGGCAGCCGTGGACTCGCCCACTGGTCACGGCCCCTTTCTTAGACTTAGTGGAGATGTCTGAGGTGTGGCAGCACATGAGTGGTGTCCTGGGAGTTTCTGGGAGGTGTGGGAAGTTGCTTAGCATGATATTCTCTCTGATTGGTGTCTGGGAAGACTGCCCGTGGCAAGAGCACTCCAAGCTGGTCAGGTGAAACTCTGTGCCAGAGTCAGAGGCCTGAGCCAGCACATTTGTACCTCATTCTGGAAGCTTTGCTTTTCCAAGTCACCAGCCCACAAGGGCAACAGGGCTACACAAATAGAAAGATACTGAACTTGCTGGTGTTACTCCGTCTGCTCACACAGCCCATTGGGTGACTGCAAAATGCCCCAAGGGGATTTTGAGAGTCCTCAGGAAGTACTCACATGTGCCTCCTGAGTAAGATCAGTCAGCAGTCACTCAGTTTACACATTTCAGACTCCTGCCCTGCTCTAATTAGTCTCTGAAGGCATGTCCATGTCTTCTAGCACACCTCGGTCTCCCTCTGGACACTGCTCCAATGTCCTGGAGCGCTCAAGGTGTCCAGCGGGGGAAGGGTCTGTGCCCAGGGATTTCCCCCCTTTCAGGACACATTCTGTTAGAGGGATTTCAAGACAGAGCATTCTTCGGGCTGAGTGCTCCTACATAGTTCTTAGTGAATTAGTTCTTGTGTTTTTTGCTTATTACAATTGGCCCTTGTACAATGTGGGGGTTAAGGGCACTGGTTCCCTCACCTCCCCTTCAGGGCAGTTGAATATCTGTGTTTAACTTTTGATTCCCCTAAAACTTAGTTACTAATAGCCTGCTATTGACCAAAAGCTTCACTGATAGCCTTGTCAATTAACACGTTTTTGTATGTTATATATATTATATACTGTGTTCTTACAGCAGAGTAAGTTATAGAGAAGAAAATGTTATTGAGAAAATCATAAGGAAGAGAAAATACATTTATAGTACTGTATTTATTGACAAACATCCACGTATTAGTGGACTTGTGTGGTTCAAACCTGTGTTGTTCAAACAGTCAACTGTACTTCCCTTTTCCGTAGCCCTCAGGCAGGGGTTCAGTGGGGATTTGGGGCGAAAACAGTTCTAAAGGACAGCCTGTGTGCTATGCATGAGGAAGGCTCTCCTTGCCTTCTGAGCTCAGACTAAGGCTCTGCCGTTGGGTCCAGTTGACTCTGTCTGGCTCTGTGTTCGTTGGGATACCCTACTCAGGAGGCTCCTCACCCCCTCATCCACCTAGTTCACAAGTCTGCCCCTTTGAGAAGAATAGCTGGGAACACACTTATCTTTCTAAGAGAGAGAGAGAGAACCAAGGCTACCTTTATTTTTGAAAATTATTTAAAAATTAATTCAATTAAACTTATATGTGCATTAAGGCTTAAAATGAAAAATTATAGTCATCTACTCATATCCCATTCAATCCCAAATCCTAATCCCAGATGTGACCACTGTCAAATCTAGCTAAATATTTTTATGTCACACAATTTGTGTGTGTATGTGTGTGTGTGTGTATATATATATATATATATATAAAATTTCATTTATTTTACTTTATATATTTATTTTATTTTTTTAGAGAAGTATAATTGACACATAACATTATGTTAATTTCAGGTGTACAACATACTGATTTGATATTTGTGTATATTATGAAATGATCACCACAATAAGTCTAGTTACCACTTGTCACCATACTAAGTAACAAAATTTTTTTTCTTGTAATGAGAACTTTTAAGATTTACTCTTTTGGTAACTTTCAAGTATGCACTACAATATTATTGACTATAGTCATCATGCTGTATATTACATCCCCATGACTATTTATTTTATAATTAGAAGTTTGTACCTCTTTTTTTTAAAAAAATTTTTAATGTTTATTTTATTTTTGAGACAGAGAGAGAGACAGAGTGTGAGCAGGGGAGGGGCAGAGAGAGAGGGAGACACAGAATCTGAAACAGGCTCCAGGCTCTGAGCTGTCACCACAGAGCCTGACACAGGGCTCGAACCCACAAACTGTGAGATCATGGCCTGAGCCAAAGTCGGATGCTTAACCGACTGAGCCACGCAGGCGCCCCTGTACCTCTTTTTTTTAGAAGTTTGTACCTCTTGACCCCTTTCACCCATTTTGCTTACCTGTTGCTTCCCCTCCCTTCTAGCAACCACTGTTCTGTTCTCTGTATCTATGTGCTTTGTTTTGTTTTGTTTTTCTTATTTGTTCATTTGTTTGTTTTTAGATTCTGCATATAAGTGAAATCATATGGTCTTTCTCTTCTGACTTACTTCACTTAGCATAATTCCTTCAGGGTCCATGCATGTTGTTAAAATGGCAAGATTTAATTCTTTATGGCTGAGTAGTATTCTATTTGTGTGTGTGCGTGTATTATATCTTTATCCATTCATCCATCAATGGACACTTAGGTTGTTGGGCACATTATCTTGGCTGATGTAAATAATACTGCAGTGCTGTTATCCTTGCTAACACTTGCTATTTGTCTTTTTGGTAATAGCCATTCTAACAGGTGTGAGGCTGTATCTCATTGTGGTTTTGATTTGCATTTCCCTGATGATTACTGATATTGAACATCTTTTCTTTTTTTTTGGTGCTGTATTATTTTTTTTATTATTATTTTTTATTAAGTATAAAGACTTCCAATCACATCACCTAGAGATCATTTTACCCACTGCTCTGTTTAGCCACC
Organism: Leopardus geoffroyi; assembly: GCF_018350155.1. Taxonomy (NCBI): domain Eukaryota; kingdom Metazoa; phylum Chordata; class Mammalia; order Carnivora; family Felidae; genus Leopardus; species Leopardus geoffroyi. Next base: position 78,939,712 of record NC_059332.1, read on the forward strand.
AGTCTGTTGTTTCTTTCTTCATCAGTGGTGAGGCAGATATCTTTTCTGTGGAGAAGAGAAATTCATGGTTTATTGCCTTTGCCAATAACAAAAAGCTGGGTGACAAAGCTGTTGCCATTGATGTCTTTCACATGAACTACATCAGGAGAACCAGAGTATCCCTCTCTGTTGGTGATCACACCAATTTTTCCCAGGTTAGCACCTCCAGTCACTATACACAGATTATCGGTATCAAACTTGATGAAATCAGTACTCTTTTTAGTCTCCAAATCAGTCTGAATGGTGTTATTCACCTTGATGAGGGGTTCAGGATAATGGATGGAACGAACATCATGATGGATCACCAGATGAGGGATTCCTTTTGTCCCCACAAAGATCTTTCTTACTTTGCACAACTTATACTAGGCCTCCCCAGGTGTGATCTGATAAACAACAGAGACCCTTGGTATTATAGATCAGATGGAAATTCTTCCCAGTTATGTCAATGCTGATGCCATCCATAAAAACAGCAGGGTAGGTTATATCAGTTCGAACCTGGACATCAATCTTAATAAAATACTGCTTACAGATCTTCTTTACTTCATCTCCGTTAGGGTACACTTAAGTCTGTTTCTTAGGAAAATGATGGGAGAGAGACATTCTTTCAGCTTATGGGGACCAGTAGTTGGATAAAGGACAAACACATTGGTCGGTTTATCCAGTATCCAATGCTTTGGAGCTGCTACATGCTTCAGATGCGTTTTGGGACTATGAGCCATGGCTGTACTAGGCATGAAAAGAGACTGTTGGGCATCTTTTCATGTATCTGTTGGCCACTGTATGTCTTCTTTTGAAAAATGTCTATTCATATCCCCTACTCATTTTTTTTTTCAACGTTTTATTTATTTTTGGGACAGAGAGAGAGACAGAGCATGAACGGGGGAGGGGCAGAGAGAGGGAGACACAGAATCGGAAACAGGCTCCAGGCTCTGAGCCATCAGCCCAGAGCCTGACGCGGGGCTCGAACTCACGGACCGCGAGATCGTGACCTGGCTGAAGTCGGACGCTTAACCGACTGCGCCACCCAGGCGCCCCTCCCCTACTCATTTTTTAATGAAAATTGTTATTTTGCCATTGAGTTGTATGAGTTCTTTGCATAGTTTGAATATTAATCCCTTATTGGATTTGCAAATATTTTTTCCCATTTGGTATGTTGCCTTTTTATTTTGTTGATGGTTTCCTTTGCTGTGCAGAAGCTTTTTAGTTTGATGTAGTCCCATTTGTTCGTTTTTCCTTTTGGAGTCAGATCCAAAAAATCATTGCCAAGACCATTGACCATGTTTTCCTTTAGGAGTTTTTTGGTTTCAGATCTTACTTTAAAGTTTTTAATTCACTTTGAATTAATGTTTGTATGTAATCTCAGTATTTTAGTTTCATTCTTTTCAATGAAAAATTTTCAGTTTTTCCAACACCATTTATTAAAAAGACTATCTTTTTCCCCATTGTATATTCTTCCCTCCTTTGTCATAGATTAATTGACCATTCATATTTATTTCTGGGCTCTCTATTCTATTGCATTGATCTATGTGCCCGTTTTCATGCCAGTACCATACTGTTTTGATTTCTATAGCTTTGTAGTATAGTTTGAAATCAGGAAGCATGGAATTATTGAATCACTATGTTGTATATCCAAACTAATTTAACACTGTGTTAACTAACTGGAATTAAAATAAAAACTTAAAATTTGCCCCCCAGAATTCAGGGAGCATGATGCCTCCTGCTGTGTATTTCTTTCTCAAGGTTGCTTTGACTATTCAGGATCTTTTGTGGTTCCATAGAGATTTCAGGATCGTTTGTTCTATTTCTGTGAAAAATGCCGTTGGAATTTTGATAGAGATTGCATTGAATCTGTAGATTGCTTTTCGTAGTACAAATATTTAAACAATATTAATCCTTCTGATCCATGAGCACAGAATATCTTTCCTTTGTATTTTCTTCAGTTTCTTTCATCAATTTTTTATAGTTTTCATTGTAAAGCTCTTTTACCTCTTTGGTTATATTTGTTCCTAGATATTTTGTATTTTCTGATGCAATTATTAGTGTGATTGTTTACTTAATTACTCTTCATGATAGTTCATTGTTAGTGTATAACAATGCAACAGATTTCTGTATATTGATTTTGTATCTTGTAAATTCACTGAGTGTTTTAATTAGTTCTAACAGTTTTTGGGTGGAGTCTAGGATTTTCTGTGTATAAAATCATGTCAGAGGCAAATAGTGACAGTTTTACTTCTTTCCGATTTGGGTGCCTTTTTTTTTTCTTGACTGAATTGCTCTGGCTAGGACTTTCAATATTATGTTGAATATAAGCAGCAAAAATGGGCATCCTTGTCCCTGGTCTTAGAAGAAAAGTTTTCAGTTTTTCACTGTTGAGTATGATGTTGAGTATGAGGGGTGGTTTATCAGAAATGACCTTTATGATCTTAAGGTACATTTCCTCTATACCCACTTGGTTGAGAATTTTTATCATAATTTAATGTTGGATTTTGTCACGCACTTTTTCTGCATCAACTGAGATGATCATTTGATTTTCATCATTCATGTTGTTAATGTGATACATATGTCACACAATTTTGATTTAATAGTTTTGGACATCGTCTCCTAATTTTTTTTTGTCACAGTGACGAGGGCCTATTCTCACACACACATCCACAACTCCTATTCCTCCGCCCTGCCCAAATGGTAGTGTCACAAATTTTGCTTGAATCAGTCATCTGAGCTTAAGTGTATTATGATGGTGGACATGCTGTTCACTGCCAAGCCCGGTAATACACTACAGTTATGCCTCTTATTTTGTACAGTCTTTTTGGAATTAATACTTATCACTACATTTGTTTCATTCTTTGGGCCTATTGTAATTTTCCTCCAAATGCTCTAATGTCTCTATCACACACACCTATCAATATTTTCCATATGCACAAATAAATCGATTTCATCTTTTCCCCTTAAAACTGTTCTTCCTGTTGCGTTTCATCCTTCTACTCCAATCCAGATGTGTTGCTTTGTTTTTCAATCCCATTTGCAGCTCCTTTGGGATGGATTCCTGTTTTGGTTTTTTGTTTTTGTTTCTCCAATAGCTTCCTTTCTTGGTTTGCTAGAATGTGCACTCCAGCAGCTTCCAAAGAAATAGTATGAAGAAAGTAAAATTCTTCAATTTCTGAAATGTCTGAATGTCTGAAATTGTCTTTATTTTATGCTCAAACTTGACTGATAGTTTGAGTATAGGATTTTATTTTCTCTCAGAATTATGAAGTTGTTTCTGCATTTTCTTCTACCATACATAATTACTAATGAGAAATCTGCTGCCATTCTGATTCATAATTCTTTTTGTGTGAACTGTTTTTCTCTGTGGAAGCTTAAAATAATGTTCTTTTTCTTGCTGAGACTTTTAAATTTCACAGCAATGTGCTTTGGTGTTTTTTTTTTAATTGTGGTTGACCTTTTTAATCTAAAGATTAAATTAAATTATACATTTAATCCTTAGTCTTGGAGAATTTTTCTTATGAGAAAAGTATGTCTTTCCTCCCCACTGTTCTTTCTAGAACTCCTCTTCAGTAGATACAGGGCTCTCAAATTGATCCTCTGATTTTCTTACCATTTATCTGTCTCTTTATCTATTTGTTCTTTTTTTTTTTTTTTTTTTTTACTTCCTCACCTTATTTCCCAGGTTTGTCATTCCTGCTGTTATGTTTTTAATTTCTAGGGACTGTTTATATTTTTCTGATTCCCTACCCCCAACCCAAACACACATTTTTATATCTTTTTGTCGCAGTCTGATCTTGTTTCAAGGATTGAACATCTTTGCTTATTTTTCTGAAAATAGGATTCATAGTTTCTCTGTCTATTGTCAGTGTTTCCTGTATTCCCTCTGCCTGTTTTGATTCCTCTCATATTGGAAGCCTTCCTCAAATGTCTGGTTATCCTAGTCTGTCCATTTATATTTCAAGTGAGAGCTCTAATTAAGGAGCTTAAGGAGATTGGAAGATCTCTGTGTGTTGGGTTGTGTGTGGTGAGGGGAAAGGGTTGTGCGGGGTGCCAGTGGGAAAGTCAGCTTTGACACTAGGAACCTAACACCAGTTTTTCCCTCCACCAGTATCTGATTTTTTTTTTTTTTTAATTTGGTTTTGTTGTTCTTTGGGGTTTTTGTTTGTTTGCTTTTGGGTTTATTTGTTTGTTTGTTTGTTTGTTGGCTATTCAGTTTCTCCAGAGAAACATTCTTTCATTTCCTGCCTGGGGGGGTTAAACATAGTTCCTGATTTTTTGAAACAGAGCTGGGAAAAGAAACTAAAGAGTCCCACCCTTCACAATGTGGCATGTCACTTTATTACTTCATTTTCCTTCATGTCTATCTATCCTCAACCCCCAACACATAATGTGATGACCGCTGAAACTTGGGTTCAGTATCTTCAGAAAAGAATTCTCTGGACTCTGTGTGGAGCATAGGTAGTAGTATAGAGGAGGATATAGTTGGCTGGTTATATTGGGTGGGAGAATGATAGGGGATTCAAACCAGCTTGTGTGTGGATTTGGCACCATGTCTTGTTTTCTGCCCTGACATACCCTCCGGTCTCTTCTGGTAACTTGGGCCCCATGTCCCAGACTTTCTGTTGTCCTGAATATGAGCCGATCTCATTTCTTTTCAGAATTTTCCTCTGTAGCAGTTTAGCTGTCCTTTCCTCCCCCTTGTGAATCAAAACCACACTTCCATCCTTTTACTGGTTTTCAACTATTTATTGAAATCTTTTCTCTGCTGGCATCTCTTCAACTGGTCATTTTTTTTTGTGGGCTAAAGTCTTTTAAATTCCTATCTTGTCATTTGGTGGAATTCAGGACACCGTCCTACGCATGCATCAGTGTGCCATGTTTAATCTGCTGTACTGCCTTTTGAAGACCTCTTCTGACTTGCATTCTGTTAAGAATCCTAGTTCCTGCTCACTTCTGAACTAACTGTGTAAAACCTCCAGTAAAGCACTTAAACTCTCTGGGATTTAGTTTCTTACTTGTAAAGACAGCAGTAAAAAACCTGTAAACAGCAAGGCAAGTATCTGTTTTGTCAATTTTGTGTTACTGTGTGGCTGAAATGAGGTTTGATATGTGAGAGTGTTCTGCAAAAGACGAAAGTGGATGAAAATTAAAAAAAATCATAAGTAAAACTAACAAACGGAGGGAACCTCTTTTTACCAATGGCAAAGAGCTCCTCCCTCTCATTTATCCTGGCTTCCCCTATGTTGATATGGATGGATGGTAACCTTCTTACTTGTTTTGATCCAAATTCCTTTTCTCTAACTTCAGCATAGCTCAGCTTAACATGATTTCTGGTTTTATCCTCTCCATCATCTTTGAATATCTTGAGGAAGGTATAGAAAGTTTCTAGTGTTCTTTGGTCTCAGTTTGGGCTCTCTCTTAAAATTTTTCTATTTAATTGCAAATTTATGTTCCACCACTGTAAATCCATGTCCTCCTACGTTGTCTGTCGGGTTATATTACTTGTATAAATCAAGGAAAATAGCAGAGAGAAATGTGTCATAATTTTATAACATAAATTGCAACTTGCTGGAATCCATGGTATTATGAGGCTGTACCTTCACAATGGATTATTGTGAGGATGAAATAGATAATATGAGGAAATGCTTTGCAAAATATAAAGGGCTACAACAGAGCATAGCTATTTCTCTGGGCCTCAGTTTGCTGATCTGCAAGATGAGTTGTTCTGCAATGGGAGTTAAGCTCACTACAGCACATTTCTCCCACTGATTACAACTAAAAACTCAGGATAGAATTTAAAACTTAGCTCCCTGAGGATTCTGAAAAGCCTACGCATAGTTTAATTAAGTAGTTAACCACATAGTGTGTTTAGAGAGGGACACCAAATGCTTTGCAGCTCTGCTGACCTGACCTATGGGTTTTCTGTCCAGTGACCGAAAACCCAATGTGGCAGTTAACTTCCAGGTGAGTGTTACATATAAAGAAACAAAATGCCAATACTCCTGGGGAGGTTAACCTCCCAGGACTCCTCTATTAGTACTTCATTATAATTTAGTTCAGCAGAGGGGACTTGAATCCTGTGAACAAGTCCAGATACGAGCACTGTATGTCCATTGAAGCAAGCACCAGAATATGATACTGATCCTGTTTATGCTTCTAAGTGGGGAATGCAGTAAGATTTAAACATTCTAGAAGTGATAGTCTTCAATAACAAGTTGGTGATGTAGCTCCATCAAGGAGACCATTTCCTGCTTAAAATAAAAAAACTGTTTTCTTTGGTTTTGTCTGTGAAAAGAGAGAATTTGAAGAATGCTAGTGCTTTCATACTTTGGATAAGAATTAAAATATTATTATAATAATGTCTAGTAATATTAGTTTATGTTTTTGTAAATCCAAATGGTTGGATGCCCTTTCTACATTAAAATAATTACAGTATTAATCAATATTTCTGATCTTTGTCTCAGGTCAGAAAATGTTGGGGTGGCTTTTATGACTAATTATACCCATTAACTAGAGGCTTGTTTCCATGTTTGTGTTTTAAAAAGTAAGTAAGAGATAATCCAACATTCAAAAATCAAAGTAATCCACCACATCAACAATCTAAAGAAGGAAAATGATGCGATCATATCAGTTGATATAGAAAAGGGTTTTGACAAAATCCAAAACCCATCATGACAAACTCTCAGCAAATTAAGAATTGAAGGTAAATTCCTCAACTTGATAAAGAACATCTATAAGATATCTCTAGCATGAAGCAATGTGGGTGGGTTGGCAGTGTTTTTTTTCACCAGGGGAATAGTGCCTTGGCATTGTGATGGCAGGGGTGGGGGAGGGAAAGAACTGAACATTGTTTAGGGAAAGACACTGAAAATGGAGAGCACAGTATTGAGATGGTGATGATGAGTGTTTGGTCAGTCATACCATATTCATGATTTTGCCAGGAGCCACCCTTGCATAGCAAGATTGTGGTATTGCTGTTGCCTTCTACTCCGTAGACATAGCTGTACCTAGACATGAAGAAATCATGCCAGTAAACACAAGAAGTGGAGGGCCATGAAGTCTCCTAGGTCTGTTTAATTTTCCATTTTCAGGATCGATTTGGCCCAAGAATTCTGCCTGTGTTGTCAGAATTCATAAACACCAACTTAAAGATAGTAGGATTACCTATTCAGTGTGTGATGCCGAGACCAGCAGATATTGGCCTAAAGTGTTCAGTTACAATATGTCTTCCTACAATAAGGACTTCCACAGTTAAGTCCTTCCCCTTTTATGGTTTCTGATACAGAAGCTATTGGATGTTTTCCCAGTGTTTTTGCTAATTTGGCCCACCCTTCTAAAATCTCATCCTCATTGGGCTTGAGGGATGTTTCCAACTCAGTCAGAAGCTCCACTCACTTGACAACACTCTTGGAGATGAGAATAACACTTTAAACCTTATTTTCCTTCTTTGGTGTGGTTCCCATACTGGATTCAAAGTACTGCTGTGTGATGACTTACAGCAAAAGATGCTTCATAAAAATCAATTATAATATGTTTTACAGCAGGTTAGACTCTTTTAATGTATCTTGTTTGTAGCATTGCATCAAAGACATTAGTAGAATTTTAGATCTGCCAAAATATAAGCATAAGAACCATTGGTGGGGCAAAATTTCCTTGTCTTGAAATCAATTATGTTACAAGAGGAAAGAATAGAACACTTTTTCATGCTAGTTCCAAATCCAAGAAAAAGGAGTCCCAACTCTACATATTCTTTGTGATCTCTCAACATGACTAGGTTTTGGCTTTATTTATACTCCAGAATTCACTATGAAGATTTTGTCTTTAATATCCCTAGGATGAGGGTCAGCTGCAATAAGTTGGAGCTAGGCTTCCAGCTTATGTTTCCAGGATGGAGAGCAAATTTACTTTCTTCTTTGCTATTATTTTATGTGAGGCAACCTTTAAAAATATATGTTAGTCTTCCTTTGGCTGCTGAAAAGACAAGTACATAAATCAGAAACTGAACTTGCTACCAAAAAGTATATTTGAACAAGAAAGAATATGGAAACCACTGATTTAAATCTGATACTCTCTCACAAACACACCAGATGTTTTATATACCAAATTATCCCTTGGTGCTGAAATCTAGATCTTCTGACATCCAAATATTGCTATCGCAAGTGTTGAAATATTCTTAAGTTTAACATGTGTAAGGAAACCAAACCTTTCTCCAGATAAAACTATGCAATTTCAAACCATCCAAAGAACTGTGATTTATTTCAAGGATTGAAAATGTGTGGTATGGCATAAGAAACACATGACATAAGATGTTTAGCTTATACTTAATATATTTATTTTCAGAGGTTCACCACCATTAATCCATGACAGGTGTAGGGTCTATGATTTGAAACAATTATCTCTCAAGCCATTCATATCACTACTTAAGAGATGGCTTCATTCTTCCTAGTTACCATATGTCCTAACCATGCAAATGAGAAGGAGAAGAACATCTGGTCGACCATTGTTGTCTCGCCTGTCATGCAAGACATGTGGTATTGCATGTGCCCCTTATCGGGTTCCTTTGGGACATCAGCACAGTGGATGATTTCATATTTTATACAGCTGGTGCATTTAGGACATACCATCAATCTTAGTTCGGTAGCATCCTTACACCTTTGGGTTTTTCTTGGGCTTTTGGGGACGAATTCCATTTTTGGATTATGCAAACATCTCTTTTGGAGCTTCAAGTGAGAGTAGCATATTTATGTAACAGCATCTCTGTATAATTTGACAGTTTATGGGTAGAAATGTGGCCTCAGAAGAGACAGTTCTCTGGAAATCCTGCTTTAGGATATCTATGTTTTGGTGTTAATACCGACTTTATTTTGGCTGCCTTGGGAAAAATTCACTAAGCTCTGTATATCTTTATTTAATACCCTGTAAAATACAAAGTAGCTGTCAAATGATCATTCTGCCATTGTATTAATCACTGGATGGAAGCTATCATACCCATGCATGCCATTATATACAAAACACATCACCTTTTTTTCTAGGGTGCATGTTTGAATGATAATTATTTTAAAAAGCATGATTTGAGAATCACAGAATTAGTTTGGTAACATATTTATACTATGCTGCCTCTATTTTGGTCAATTTGGTCACATCCCAGGGCTCTGACAGCAAACCTAAGCATCGTGAGGTTATAGTTTCTTGGGATCACTGACCCATTCTTTGCCACTGCTAAATGCATCCTCTGAAGGAGTATTTATTCAGGTGAGGAAGCCTTAGTTTCAATCTAATAAAAGCACACAGGTTACCATGACACAGTCAATACCCCTGCACTTACATATTTTTTTTATTTTTCTGAACTGAGGACAATTTTATTGCTCATTTTTTTCTAAGCCTGCGTGTTTCCTGAACTATGCTCAAGTAGACTTGTTTTTACAATATGAGGAATAACTAAATTGGGAACTTTAGTTTCAGATGCAGTACAGATACAAATATGGATTTGTATGGATATATGGAAAGCAAAAGATTCAGTTAAAAACTAGCAATAATCTAGATCTTCAGAGCATGTTGAAATAATAACCAAAAAAATACAGCATGCATTTTCTTTGTTATCTTTTTCCCATTAATATTCACATGATGGAAAAAAAGGGGAGGTTTTCTTTTTTTTTCCTCCTGCATAATCAAGTCTTTAAGAAGCTGTGAGAGCTGGCCTGTATTTTTTTTTTTTTAGCCTCTGAATGCCAGCCGGCACACTGGGGGCAGTTAAATAATAAATAATAACAAATACTGGGTTTATTGACTCCTGAACCCTGGAATCAATCAATTAATCATGATATTATGGCAAGTTCAAAGGGATAAAAATTCTAAAACTGACTGCAAGATGCAAATGGCTAAATCCCCCAGTAGAAATAATTGCAAACTATTTTGATCAAATACAAAATGATGACCAATTTTGCCCTTTAGGGCCCAGTAACTTAAGTTTATTTAAATGCTATAAAGTACATGCTATCAGGATCTAATGATTTCCTAAGCATCACTTGTTAAGATAAAGCATCACAGTCTAATCACTCTAAAGACTAAAACCACAGATTCAAAGTAGTGAGCCCCACCTAATTTTAAAGGACAATTTCCCTGAAAAATGTCCCCTTGCCACAGATAATTTGGATATTTCAGTACGTCTTAACCAGGCCAATTTCTTCTGTTTGCATTGAAATTAACTTTCCTTTTTCCAACTTTAGGTACTAAAGTAAGAGATTTTACGTGAACTTTTTACCAGTCTACAAGAAACAATGTAGATGGTACTAAGAAAAAAGTGAATCACCCGAGGGAGAAAGAAGCCTTAGGTCAGAACTTGCAATATATGGTAATAACACTCAGCCATAATAATGTGCACAAGGTCTCCCCATGGCCACAGGACCTTGGAATAATAACTGGTAGAAGTTTATGCTGGCTGTTATGGATTTGCTTTCTGTTTTCACTCACCCGTTGAGTAGTGTACCAGATGTGTAGTTAACACTCAGGGGAGATTTCCCCAAGTACAGAGAACCCTCCTGAGTTTTGCCAGGGGGTGTGGTCTTTCCAATAGGCTGCTCAGAACATGGTAGGAACCATACCAATAGAATTTCTTTTGGATAATTGAGATGCTACCTTCAGGAAATGTATTGTCTTTATGATTCTAGTGTTGCCTGGTAGTAAATAAGGACATCTGGAAAGTCTGTTTTCAAGGCTTCAGATAGTATTCAGGTTTGAGATCTGGACCTTGTTTTCTAGGATTGTATCTTTTTAAGAGTCAGATTGAATTCATTCAATCATTCAGCAAACATTTGTTGAACATCTAATGTGTGCTAGATGTTGCAGATTCAAATAAGAATAGGATTTGATCACCATACTAATGAATTCATTGAATCATCTCTTAGAGTTGAGTGGTAATTTCACATGCATTATCTCCTTTAATCAAATGACCATTCTCAGAGGGATGTATCATATTTTAAGATATGGTAGTGTAGCTCAGTGAGTTGATAGAGTTTGCTTAAATTTCCTTAGTATTAAAATGTGGATTTAACAGAATTCTCTGGCTTCTTGGTCTTGTGCTATTTCTTCTACATCATAGCATATATTCCCCCTCTGAGTCTTGGTTTCATCTTCCATAACTTAAGGCAGAGAAACTGTTTTATCAAATCTTCCTTTTCACTATACACATTCTATGTTTTATGCACAACCAGAATTTGGATACAAGGAATTAGACAAGACTTCAATTTTAGTGACTCATCAACCTCTTTCAAACGCCTTGGGACTTTTGTAAACCAGTTGGCACAATACCTTCCCAGTCCTGGACAAATCCAAATCCTCAAGTCTGATGGTGATTTTAGCCCTAAGAGCCTCTTGGTGTTAGTCTTCTATGACCTACAGAAGAGTAATTAGAGGTGGGTCTGGTTCTGAGCATCCTTCTTCCCCTCCTTTTGTAGTCTGCCCCTTCCCCACAATGATTGGATGGTTAGTCAATAGTGTTTGCTAGGGGTAGCGATCTCCTACCCTTTCTGTTTCTAAGCCATTAATATCCCAGCTCTCTTCCTTGTGTGTCTCTCATAAACTATCTCAAAATGCTAGGAGAATAGGATCTCCTGGGATGACACCATCTAATCTCTTGTTATGTGTTGAACTGTATCCTTTCAAAACTTTACATGTTAAAGTCCTAACCCCCAATACCTCAGAATGTGACCTGCAGAATGTGGGCTGCAGAGCTGATTGAAAGACACCAACAAACAATAGGCACCACTGGTAAAGACACTTTGTCAGCTGCTACTCCATGGAGTAGAAGACATAATAGCCTTCTCCGTTGGAGGAATAAGTTTCCCTGGTCCTTCTATCTCATAGAAGCCCCCCCGAAGATGGTTCTTCCACCTAACTAGGATGAACATCCCTTTGAGCACCATGTCCTCCAAGATGCCCTGTATGATTCTCATGAAGTCCTGTATACTGCTTTACCCCTCTTCACCCCCAGTTGCCCAGGAGATCTGCTGAGATTCTGCTATGACATTTCTGCATAGAAGACAAAGAATCAAGGCCACTAAAATCCAAAGGAAACTGAAAGCAAGAATGAAAATCTTAAAGTAGCACTTTTCATGGCATTAATCAAAATTTACATACCAAGAAGACTGGAAGAATTTGAAGTTTCAATCTGATACTGAGACTTACAGGGGCCCTCAGTCCTCTGAACAAGTTCCTGTGGTTCTGCCAGAAGAAAACCTTACTTTTTAAAGTCATTTGTCTCAAATTGAATAATGTCAAGCCTGAGGATATTCACATAAATGAATATGAGACTACCTTTCTGATTTTTGTGTTTTGATGAGTCTGATGTTAAGAATGTGCCTTGACTCCTATGTAAATCCTGAGAAACTTAACAGAAACCCATGGGGGAGGGGAAGAAAAAAAAAAGAGGTTCGAGTGGGAGAGAGCCAAAGCATGAGAGACTCTTAAAAACCGAGAACAAACTGAGGGTTGATGGGGGGTGGGAGGGAGGGGAGGGTAGGTGATGGGCATTGAAGAGGGTATCTTTTGGGGTGAGCACTGGGTGTTGTATGGAAACCAATTTGACAATAAATTTCATATATTAAAAAAAAAGAATGTGTCTTGAATATAAATTGACTTGTATTGATTAAGATTGATTTTTACAATTGACTCACTTTCAGGGAAGAGGGATTGATAGGAGGCCTCATGAAAATTCAGATTCATATAATTAGAGTTTGCTTAGAAATGAAAGCTGAAGTTGGGGCGCCTGGGTGGCTCAGTCAGTTGGGTGTCTGACTTCGGCTCAGGTCATGATCTCGTGTTGTGAGTTCAAGCCCTGCATTGGGCTCTGTGCTGACAGCTCAGAGCCTGGAGCCTGCTTCAGATTCTGTCTCCTCTCTCTCTGCTCCTCCCCCATTCACTCTCTGTCTCTCTCTGTCTCTCAAAAATGAATAAACATTAAAAAAACAACAGCACACACACACAAAAGAAATGAAAGCTAAAGTTCTGAAACTTTGTGACCTACAGCTTTGATGTAGGTGCAATTATCACTTTCTTTTCTGGACCTTACATTTCAACAGCCTGATCTTTTATAAGAAATGTATTCACTGAAGCAGTAGAAACTACAGCACTGACAGGTCGCTTTGATTGAATATGTGTTTTTATTTTAATTTAATAAGTAAATCAGGAGCCCCGGGTAGCTCAGTCAGTTAAGGGTCTGACTCTTGATTTTGGCTCACAGTTCATGGGACGTGGGATCCAGCCCTGTGTTGGGCTCTGTGCTGACAGCACAGAGCCTGCTTGGGATTCTCTCTCTCCCTCTCTTTCTGCCCCTCCCCCCCCCCAAATAAATAAATAAATAAACTTAAAAAATAAATAAATTAAGGTCAGATTTCTTGCTGTTAGCAATGTTTACCTCCCTACAATAATGGCTGTAATATGTTATGTGTGAGATCTTGTACTTCTTTTAGAAAAAGGGTATTCTTTTTTCTCTCACTTTTAAAAGGTAAAGTTTATTAGATCATGATGTTGTCTGAATTTATCACCTTTGTCAAAAGAAAAATGTGGAAGCTTCACGAATTTGCATGTCACCCTTGCACAGGGGCCGTGCTGATCTTCTCTGCATCACTCCAATTTTAGTATATGTGCTGCTGAAGCGAGCACAAGGATATTCCCTTTGGAAAGCCTCATTAAAAATATATTTTCTTTTCCTGATTTTCGTACTCATTTCATGACTAAAAAAGAACTTTAGGGGCGCCTGGGTGGCTCAGTCGGTTAAGCGGCCGACTTCGGCTCAGGTCATAATCTCACGGTCCGTGAGTTCAAGCCCCGTGTCAGACTATGTGCTGACAGCTCAGAGCCTGGAGCCTGTTTCAGATTCTGTGTCTCCCTCTCTCTGACCCTCCCCTGTTCATGCTCTGTCTCTCCCTGTCTCAAAAATAAATAAAATGTTAAAAAAAATTTAAAAAAAGAACTTCATAACTCAATAATTGCAAACAACTTTTAACTGTAATTATGAATATTATCTCTTAGTTCCACAGATGATTAATCTTACCTTAAATCATATTTCCCTGGAATTTTAAAAATTAGTGTTTTATAGGCCTTATGATCCTAAAAGCATCAGTGCACATGTACAGATTACATATATGGCCATAACAGTATACAGTATAGCAGAATTTCACTGAATAAATAGTTATTTGAGCCTGTAAGGTTCAGGTATTTATGACCCTTAATCTCTTAGGAACAGTTATTTATATGGTCATTAGAATAATTCACTTACTTTTGGTGAAAATAACTGGACACTCTGAGATAATTTTGTGATCTAGGATATTGGTTCTCAAATTTCAGTGTGTGTATCAGTCAGGGTCCAGGTTGGAGATGGAAACAACACAGTAATTAAAACAGAAAAAGCTTAATTAAAGAATTATTAACTAGCAATGGGGCATAACTACTAAGGAGTAAAAAGAACTCTAAAGAAAACAAGAATGGCAAATATAGGGAGTAGTCACTAACTCTAGGGTTTAGGTAAGGCACATACACGGGGAATGAATACATTTGCAAGAGGGTTCTCTCTCCCCCAGTAAGAGTCAGACCTCTTTGGAGAGGATGTAACTGGTTTACACCCAGAGGTTTGCTGGGTGGCTGAGAAGATCACTGAGGTGCCACAGGCTGAATGAGTGGAGCCAGTGTTTCATTTGAGAGCATCTGCAAAGACCTTGAAGTGGCTTAAGAACTAACAGCCATTTAAATATTAGAATGCTTACAGTGCTTCACTAACTCCTAGGCTTTTTTTGAAGCTTCTATAGATATTGAAATAAGAAAAAATGTCATACATTTGTGCAAAACATTATGCAGATTGTTTCCTGTATGTTTTCTCATTCAAAACCCACAGGTCCATACACTTTGATATGCTCTCCCCTACCATTTCCTAAGGATTAAGGCCAAATTCCTCAGAATGACTCATGCTTTCAATGCATGAATCTAACATATTTCTCTAGACTCATTTCTCATCACTTCCTACGCTCCATTCCTAAAAGTTATAATGGATGCTTTTTAAATCTCCATTTAACCCCCTTATTGGATTTATAATATTCCCCAGTGTTTCTATGAAACACATGAAACTGATGTTTATAGCCTACAAAACACACCTGGCTTGCAGGACAGTCTCTAGTATGCCCTAAACTTCTGCTTCTGCCAGTTGGAGTTGTGTACTCATAAAGCATCAGATGATTGTATATGTGTGTTCCCAGATCTGTTTGTTTCAGTTAAATTTATTATTATAATCATATAATTAAAGTGAATATAAAGCATTATAATATTAGTGCAAAAAGAGAAGTGCATATTAAGAAATAATATTGAGAATTTCTGCTTCCAGCAAGCTGGCAGATGAAACAGAAAATTCTCTAATAGCTTCTATACATCTGGATAAAATACAATAAAAATCCTTAGAAATGTTAACTGTGTTTATGAGAAAATGGAAACCTACAGTTCCCCCTAAAGAAGAAACTGTAAATCAAAGAAGTATGAGTCTGAGCTGATGCTTAGTCTTCCCTGGAGGTTGGAGCAGGAGGGTTTTAATGTCTGCAATAGAAAATGAGGCTAGTGTTGTATAGGCAGAGTTTGAAATAAAACCCTTGTATGAAGCCTGGATTTTGAAAGCCTGTACCCTCTGTGTAAAAGTGGACTGTTGGGTTCTGTACTGATGGTGCAGAGCCTGCTTAGGATTCTCTCTTTCTTTCTCTGCTCCTCCCCTGCTTGCAAGCCTGTGTGCATGTGCTCTCTCAAAATAAATAAATAAACTTAAAAAAATAAAATAAGTGCATTTTTTCAGGAACTCCCTATTGTTAAAGTATTAACAATACTTTAGGTCAAAAACAATACTAGAGGTTAAAAAACCTTAGTTTGACAATAGGTAGGTCTCCAGTATTCTATGAATCTTCTTTAGCATATGAAAATCCCTTTGGAAACTTCCTCTTGTCTTCATCTCCCCCAACTCCCAAGTATATAATCAGTCTCTCCTCACAGTCCCAGGGCAGCTCTTCAGGCCCATGGATCCTGTCCCTATGCTTTAATAAAATCACCTTTATACACCAGAAAAAGAAAAAAGAAAAGAAAATAATTAAAAATGTAAAAGTAAGCATTAAAATCATAGAAAGTAAGATACAATGAAGAGACCAGACATATTTGCAAATAAATCAAATAGAACTCCTAGTAATAACTACTATAGTCATTGAAATAAAAACCCCAATGTGTGAGCTGTAAAGGGAATGCTTAGCACAGCGCAGTCTATTTCAAATGTGTGCCAGTACAGGTGTGTTAGCTAGCAAGCCCCCAAGTAGCAACTTCTGCCTTCTTCTGCCCTTTTCCTGTTCCTCATATGCTATGAATACAACAGGGGTATACAGATAATTTCAAATAGAATATGTTACTAAGGTTTTAAAGCTTAGTCCGTTAGCCCTTGGTAACCAGACATCAAAAGATGTATTTTAGTTGAGTCCAGCAGTATTGAAAAACCTATAGAGATACATGCTCAAATCGGTTGTACCATGACTGGGATCGCTGTGTTGCTAAGACTTTAATTGATAAATATAGTGATAGTGGGGAGTTTGACCTGCTGTGTCCAACCTAGCTTCACAATTTAGAGAAAAGATTGAAGCTCTGGGTGCTACATCTCATCTATTTGGAATACTGTTCTTTGGACAAGTTTTCAAGAAAGTACCTCAGCTGTTTTATGTTGGCATTTGAGAGGTTTTTGTACAATGCACTGTTTAAGCAATTGGTTTTTTCCTCAGATGGTGTACAGGATTCCTTTCAAAAAGTTTACCATAAGTCTATAGCATTGGATAAAGCACCAAGTCTTTACTTGTCATTCTCAAATACAATGGCTGAGAAGTTGAATATAAATAACAGAGTTAGCTACAGTAGCTAGATAAGAAACTTCAAATGAAAAATATAAAAGAGAAATTTTTAAATTTTGAGGATAAAATGAGAAAGTCCAGCATAGTTCTAATAAGAGTTCCAGAAAGAAAGGAGGGAGAATAGTGAAGAGGCAATACATAAGGATATAATGGCTGAGAATTTTAAAAATTGATGTAAGAACATGAATAATGAGTCAGAAGCACAGTGAGTACAAGACAGAATAAAAATACAAATAAATTCACAACCATATAATTGTAATGAAACTATAACAACGAGAAAATGGAGATTTTATAAGCAACCAGAGAAAAAAGTCAGCTTACAAAAGGAATGACCATTAAAGAGACAGCTGAATTTTTTAAATAAATTTAAAAAATTTTTAAAAATATTTTCTATCTTTGAGAGAGAGAGAAAGAGAGAGAGAGAGAGAGTGGGGGAAGAGCAGAGAGAGAGGGAGACAGAATCTGAAGCAGGTTCCAGGCTCTGAGCTGTCAACACAGAGCTGGACGTGGGGCTTGAACTCATGAACCATGAGATCATGACCTAAGCTGAAGTTGGATGCTTAACCATCTGAGCCACCCAGCTGCCTCCGGATGGCTGAATTTTTAATATGAACAACTGAAGTCTGAGGCCTGTAGAGTGATTACATAAAAAATACTGAAAGTATATAATTGTTGTCTAGAATTACCAGATATTTTCAGAACATGATGAAGTGAACCTAGCAATCATAGAGCCTCACTACAAGAACTTATAAAGGTTAAATTTTAGTAGGAAGGAAATTTAACCCAAAGGAAAGAGTGGGAAATAAAAAGCAATGAGGATCCAAGAAATTGCTAAAATATTAATACAGCCAAAGAAGTATTAATGATATAAAACTATAATAATGATGTTGAAAATAAATGGAGGGAGGGAGAGTTAAAAATCAAGGTGGAATTTAAAAACTAGGCAAAAATAACATGTAAGATTAAAGAAGATATCAGAGTTAAAATAGTCTAAGTTCCTTTATTTGGGAGTGCTGAAAGTATGTTGATTAGTTCTATAATTTGGTAAGCCCAATATACATTAAAATATGAATAATCATTAAAAATAGCAATAGAGGATATAGCTTCCAAAGTAATATAAAGAATAAAACAACCAATGCAACAGAAATTAGGAAAGTAAAAAAAAAAAAAAAGGAAGTACATCAAAAGCTTGCTTAATAGAAATTTCAAAATAATAGAATAGAAATAAACGGAAATATTTCAATATTACAACAAATGTAAATGAACTAATTTAGTAGATAAAAGCAGAGAATCTTTGATGAGATCTTTAAAAATGTAGCTCTGTCATATTTAAGAGACTCACCTAAAACTTGACACATAAGGGCTAAAATTAAAAGCTAGAAAATGTATTTTAGGTCAGACTAAGTACAAGAATATTAATACAAGTGTGTTAGTAACAAGTACTCTTTAAGAATTAAGAACATTATTCTTTAGTTATTAAGAATTAAGAGCATTGTTACATGAAAAGAAAGAATATCTCACTAGGAAAATAGGTCAATTTGCATGTACCCAACATCATTAAGAAGAGGGTAAGATCCCCAACTCATTTTTTGAGAGGCTAGTATAGTTTTGATAGTAAAATTGAAAAAAGAAAATATGTGAATAGGAATTTATAGGTTATGCTCACTTATGAACAAGATGAGTATAAAATATTTAAAAAATAATCAAATATGGGAATATTCAATATATAAAAATTTTACTACAATATTAAGGGAGAACAACCATTTAATATCTCAAAATTTGCAAAAAAAAAATTTGGGAAACTATCAACACTCATTTATAATAAAATCTCTTAGCAAACTAGAATAGAACAAAATTTCTTTAATCAAATAAAATGAACAAAATATGTATGGATATCATACTTAGAAGTATATTAGGTAAGAAAAAGATAAATATATCCTCTATTCTTGTTCATATTCAGCATTCTATTAGAAGTCCTAGACAGCATAATACAAGGAAAAAGAAGATTGGCATTTGGAATTGTTTGTAGTGTCTGTATAGAAAATGAAAGCCTTGACAAATGATTACAATTAATCAATAGGGAAAATAATACTGCTTGATTTATCAACAATATCAAAATATTAAAGTGATCTCTTTGCCCCAGCAGGAAATAATTCAAAAATATAAGAAAAAAATATTATTTGTAATTGTAAGAAAGACTCTAAGGTACACCATACTATGTTATTTTCCCATATAAACATACCTATGATAAAGTTTAATTTATAAATTAGGCACATTAAGAGATTAACAACAATGATAAAACAGAAAAATTTCAACAATACACTGTAATAAAAGTTATGTGAATATGCTCTCTCTCTCTCAATATCTTATACTGAACTTACCTTTCTTTTTCTTGTGATGATATAAAATGATAAAACACCTATGTAATGAGATGAAGTGATGTGAATGATGTAAGCATGGCATAGCATTAGGCTACTATTGACCTTCTGTCAGTATGTCAGAAGGAAGATCATCTGCATCAGCATGGCAATTGACCATGGATAACTGAAACCATTGAAAGTGAAGCTGTGGACAAGGGGGGGTTGTGGGGATTACTATAGCATGTAATTCACGGAGGGTGAAACCTTACTGGCCAATAAACATGTAAGAAATGACCAAACTCTAAATATCTGAGAAACTTAAAACGACAATGATATACCATTATGTTATTAGTAAGATTAGTAAAATTAAGAAGTCTGATAATTCCCAAGTGTTAGTGAGGTTATGGGAACATTGCTGGCGGGACCATAAATCAGACAGCTACTTTGAAGAACTATTTGGTAATATTAAGTAAAACTGAAAATACACAGACTCTATGGCCCACTTCTAGGAATTCACTAGGGTTACCACATGGCAGAAAACATGGAGTTGTGCGCTGTGCAATCTTATATATCATAGAGCAAGTCACAAATGTACACAAAGAGACAATTCTAAAAAGTTGGAGGAAGTCGGGACTCATTAGAAATTGCCCTGTTCTCACACAGTTTCAAGAATCTGAAACTGGAAATTTTATTATTTTATTTTATTTTATTTTATTTTATTTTACTTGCTATTATTATTATTTTAATGTTAATTTATTTTTGAGAAAGAGACAGAGTGTGAGCATGGGAGGGGCAGAGAGAGGGAGACACAGATCTGAAGCAGGCTCCAGGCTCTGAGCTGTCAGCACAGAGCCCGATGCAGGGCTCGAACTCACGAACCCAGGAGATCATGACCTGAGCCAAAGTTGGATGCTCAACTGACTGAGCCACCCAGGCACCCCTGAAACTGGACATTTTAGACATATTTTGATATTTATGTAAGAAATACAATGTATGAATTATCAAAAGACATGTACTGAAAAAAATTTGCTCTATATCAAAAGACTGAGGAATAAATATACCTTGATATGTTTATATAAGTATGTAAAGTTCTGAGCAAAACAAAATGCAATTCTTTTTTGTTTTATAAAATGTTTGCATTCTTAGAATATAAAAAAATATTTCTGGATAAATGAATGGTGCCCCAAACAAAAGAAAACAAAACATATCCTTTGTGGTTTGTATGTAAAACTGAGTTAGCATAAGGCTCAGAAAATTTTAAACAGGTTTGTTAGTCTTAAATGCCTGTCATGACATTAGATATTTGAAAGTCATGTGAGAAGTGGGACAATTCTTGGTGTAGAGAACTGACCCTGGGTGAGGATGGTTAGCTTTCCTGACATCTACTCACTAAACAGTCAGTTGTGCCCCAGTCACAGAGACAATAAGGCTGCTAAGGGATAAGCTCCACTGTTCAGTCTAGACCCAGCGGGAACATTTTCTCCTTTCTGGAGAGCTCTTTATTATTAGTTTCTCTGTGCCTCCATAGTGCACATGACCCCTGTTACATTTATCCCATTGCACAGCATGAGCTTTTTACGTATCTGTTCTCTCCTCCAAATCATGGCTACCCATGGGATCATATGTTATTTATACACCCAGAAGTACTCAATAAATGTTTGTTGTACAAAAAATAATGTAATCAAATCTAGCCTTTTAGGATTGAGTTCCTTTCTTTTTTCTTTTAAGTCTATTTATTTTAAGAGAGAGAGAGTGCATGTGTGTGAGTGGGGAAGCAGGAGAGAGAGAGAGAGAGAGAGAGAGGGAGAGAGAGAATCTCAAGTAGGCTCCTCATTGTCAGTGCTGAACCTGACTTGAGGCTTGGTCTCACAAACCATAAGATCGTGACCTGAGCCGAAGTCAAGAGTCTGCCGCTCAAGTGAGTGAGACACCCAGGTGCCCCTAGGTTTGAGTTTCTAATATGTGACTGGACTGCTTGCTGCTTGTCTTTTATTCCTCCCTTCCAATGGAAAGCTTTTATCTATAGAAGCCTAAAAAAGGAGCTGTTTAGCAGAAGTCATCTTCAGTTTTCTAAAAATGTCTGTTGTGTGCTTATGGCACCTCAGATCAGTCCTTATTAACTGAATGTGTTTATCTACAGAGAAAATAGAGTAAAGAGGGTCATAGCTCTTGTTAGAGAAATATATAAATATATCTGGCCAACACTTAAGAAGTACAGGAAAAAGTATTTTAAATGCATTCTTCACTCTGTGGGGCAGACACCCTTATTTTTCCCCCTTCTTTTGGTTTTACCTTTTTTAAGCAACTCTCATTTTGTCAGCTCTATCCAACATTGTTATAAAGACAAACCCTGTGGATCTAGGTAAGACTTCACATTCTAAGGTACATGGATTGATGGGATGGTCTTTCTAGCTGAAATACAGATTTGTCACAGTCTTTAAATCATAAGTGGCATTAATTGAACCTAAGAAGAAATCAAGGGGATTCATGAACACATTTATAAATTTTCTTCTTTCTGCATTTTAATTATACTGGCATTTTAATTGCATTGTAATTGCACTTTAATTGCATGTATTTGTATAAATTAAAAAATAATTAGAGCTCTGCAGCACTATGGGAAACTAATTTATGCATATAGACCTTTAAAGATGTACATGTAGAGAATTATTTCATAATTCTTACCATGTTAGACACTTTAAAATTGTCCTTGCTGCAAAGGTCTATAGCTATCTAGATTGATTAGACTTCCCTGTTCTTTCTGTGAGTAAGAAAGCAAGACAGAACTGGAGCTTCAATGGAGGGCAGTTCTTGGTTTTATGGGACTCCCAGCTTGGAAAGTTCTTTAAATATTAAATATATATATATATATATATACACACACATATATATGTATATGTGTGTATATATATGAAAACATTATTGATAGATAAATAGATAGATAGATAGATAGAGATATAATTTTTTCCCCTAGGTTAGCCTTGAGAAGTTTCTGTGATCTGACCACATGTGGGTGGTAAAGACAGAGGATGAGTTGCTAAATTAGGGCAACAGAATCAATGAATTTTTAATAATATTCCTGACACAGCTTATCATGGCAAAGCATATGCATGATGTAGCGGCCATTCATTCAACAAGCATTTACTGAATGCCTACTGGGTATCTGGCATTACCGAGTAATGGCCCCACCCCATTGCATTGGTCATTTACCCAAAAGCAATTTGAATTTTCCAGCCTTCACTTCTATCTCCTTACTCAATGTCTTAGCTATCACTGGAAACCTGAGTGTTACATAGTCATGGCAAATTGTGAATTGGGCCCTCCTATATCCTCCTTTTCTACCTCAGAATATGCCCCTCTCTTCATGTACCTAGTATCTCAAAGAATTCTTTTCTTTTCTTTTCTTTTCTTTTCTTTTCTTTTCTTTTCTTTTCTTTTCTTTTAATTTTAAGAGAGAGAGCATGAATCGGGGAGAGGGGTAGAGGGAGAGAGAGAGAATCCTAAACAGGCTTCTTGTTCAGTGGGGAGCCTGATGTGGGACTCAGTCCCACCACTGTGAGTTCAAGACCTGAGCCAAAATAAAGAGCTAGATGCTTAACTGACTGAGCCACCTAGGTGCCCTGAGAATTCTTTGTGGTAGGTTTATTCCTTAAAATTTGCATTTTAATTTCTTTTTGGAAAGGAAAAAGCTAAGAAACTTAGTAACTAAGATTGAGATAATGACCCCAAATGCTTTTGCAAGCAAGAGGATCCAGTATAAGTAATGTCCTGTCCTCTCCTATCTCAGGGTCTGTACTTGAGCTATTCTGTCTGCCCTTCTGGGTGATCCTCCTCCTACACACAGAATTCATTCTATCCCTCTCAAGAAAAATTCCTGCTTGTTCTCTGTGGAATTATTCCTTTTGTTCTTATGATACATTCTGTTTGTTCTTATAGCATATTCTGCACTCTTCTCTTCTGTAACACTTAGGTTAGAGTTATATTCTGTCAGTTCCTGGAGGTCAGGGATGGTGTCTTATGTATTTTTTGTCCACCATGGAACCCAATGTGAGGCTTTGTCTCTGACAGATATAACCTGAGTCTGGAATTCAAAAGGCAAATATCTTTGTGTGTGTGTGTGTGTGTGTGTGTGTGTGTGTGTGTGTGTGTGAACTATAAGCCTCTATTGAAATCTTCTAGGGTCTTTTATTTCTTAGGGGAATTTGTAGGCTCTGCTCTGGGCTGTGGCCGGGTTCCCCACCCTTGTTCTTTTGTGGGTCTGGTCTTTAGAAAAGGAAACTCTTCAACTCTTAAAACATTTTGCAGCTAGATGGTGTTCCAGGCCTTGGAAACATGCCCCTCTTTAAAGTATATATGATGTGGAGAGCAATGGAGGGGAGTTATATCTCCTTTGCACAGTATCCTTTGTTGTGTCCTGGAGATAAGAAAATCCAGACAGGAGTATTTCCCATTCAACCCAGGTAATGCTTATCACAAGAATCTTCTGTCCCTTGCAAACACCTAGTCAGTGTAGGGTGACTGCAGACTCCTGCCCCCTTGGACTGAACGTTATTGAGGTCTAGACACTGTCCCTGAAGTCCAGGAATGATAGCACTTATCTTTGGCCTAGCCAAAGTCAGGATAATGCTAGATGCTATTACAAATGGATCCCACAATGTATAATATCTCAAACACAATAGTTTATTTCTTGCTTAGATAGTAGTCCAAAGTTGTGATTCTTTGTTGGTGGATGTTTCCTTCATGAAATGATTCTGGTCCAGGCTTCTTCCATCCTGTGGCTCTGTCAGTGCATAGGGGTTGACATCTGCATCCAGCCAGGGGAATGGGGGAAGGTGTGAAGGTACAATAATTGCTTAAAAGCCTTGAAAGTGATGCACATCATTTCTGTTCACATTATATTGTTTCTAGCAGCGAGAGAACTGGGAAAGTAGTCCTTGACTGGGCAGCTACTCTCCAGAGACAACTCATAACTCTGTACCATCCAAGGAAAATTCTGAATTTGGGGTACAGTTAACTTCCAAGGTTGCTCTGCTGGTTTTCTAGGGCGAACACTGTTTTTTCCAACGGCCCAGATGCCCAACTTACATCAAAGGGTTGTCTGCTGCTCACTGCCACGTGGTCATCTTATTACCGTTGAACCACTGAAGCAATTCCTGCTTCCCATCAGGTATTGGCAAGTGTCCTAAATGTACTTCTGTCTCAGTCTCCATCTGTCTTGGGCAGAGGGGAAGAAAGCTGGCCTCTCTAATAGGTACTTAGCAGGACTTGGTGATGCAGTTCTCACCCTTATACCAGGCATTGCTCATCTCTCCCCTTCTCATGAGGGGCACAGCACAGCATAGTCTTGCATGACTTGGATAGTGGGACGGGACACTTTCTGATGAATTTCACCTAAGCTCATGGTGCCTAATTTAAAACAGTTGCTTTGGCAGATGACCTCTGTCTGCCTCCAATTATAGCTCACAGCTGTGGACCTCTTTGTTCCAGTTTTCTTAAGCAGACTACCTTAGCCCTGGGCATGTGTGAAAATGGTCCTGGGCCCCTGGACCTGATCTATCCATGTCTTTTCTTTTTAGGCATCCTCTTTCACAACTGCTGGACCTCACAACTTAGGGCCTGTCTTGGAGCTAGAAAGATATTTAATTGAATTGAATTTCAGAGTTTTCTTGAGAAAGGGGAGGTGTTATGTATTACAGAAAATACTTCATAAGAATTTTACCGAGCAAATACTATGTCCTATGTGGTGTGAAAAGAGCTATGAGAAATTTGAAGAAGCATAAAATATGGTCTCTGCTTCTGAGGATTTTCTAAGTTAGTTAGCAAGAACTGCTAATCACCCAGAAAACAGAAAACTAGTGTAGTGAGTAACAAGGTACTAATTTTAGGCTACCACCTGGATAGAAGTCGAATTGAGGGGAGGTATCTTTATTAAGTATCCTTTCTGACAGTCTTCCTTGCCATCCTTCATTTGATAAAGTACAAAAATAAGGCTATCTTTTGTTTAACATACCCAATGTGATAAAAAAAAAAAGAGAGAAAGTTTTAACTGTTGTTATTTTGTTCTTCAACTTTCAGGAGTGTGCATTTTTTCCAACTCCAAGAAAGTGTACCCAAATTTAGTTTGCACTTCTAAACTTTGGGGGGACTAGAAATATTTATTTATTTAATTCTTGCTCATAGTAAAAATACAAGCAACACTAATGAGTTTATGGTGAAAAAGAAGTTTCTCCTTTACCCTGTACTTCAGACCTCCTTGGACGCAACCATGATTATTACCTACCCCTATGCTTCTAGAGGTATTCTGTGAGTGTAGATGCTGAATATCTCATTCTTCCTTCCCTCCCAACTTCTTCCTCTCCATTTGCTAGATTGGTAGTTCTCCTTTTACTGTGCAAAATAAACACCTGGGGGAACTTCTTAGAAATGCAGATTTCTTGCCCGCCCTCCCCCCCCAAGAGATTCAGCGGGGCTGGATGAATTCAAGAAATTTGCATGTGTGACTAAGTGATTCTGAAGCAGGTGATGCCTGCACCTACTTTGACATACTGTTTTAGAAAATAATTAGGGTCTCACTGCACTGGGACCTGTGATCAAGTCTCAGGCGGCTGTGGTAGATTTTATCTATTCCTATCATAATGCCATCCTCCTTTTTCCAGTCTTTGACCTTTACTGGCGTTACCCTTCCTTTGGTCACCATGGTGATGCGCAGAGGTCTTCCATGTGTAATTAGCCCAAGGATGTGGATTTGTCCCATTGCCTCTCACCGACTACCTCACGGCTGAGTTGCAGAGTGTCATTAGCTGGACTGAGAAAACTCCATTTGTTTTCTTTCTTCTTCTAGTAATATAATTGCACTTAACAGCAGTTTTCTTGTATCTCTGAGGAATAAGTAACATTCACAAAATCATAGACTTTTGAGAGATGGCAGTAACATAGATATTGTTTCCACACAACTTGTAGATGAGGAAACTGAGACCCAGAGAGATTAAGAAACATAATCAAGGTCACAAAATTAATGGCAGAGCTTACCAGAAACCTGGGTCACTAATCCTGAATCTGGAGCTCTTTTCTCATCTTCGTGGCAGCTAAAACCTCAGGGTCCCTGAAAGGCTTTCAAAAGTTCCTGTTCCCCAGTCTGCCTACCACTTTGAAATATGTCCTTCTGTTACCTGTCCACCCCTCCACCCCGACCCCCATGGGTCACACTAGCCCTGGTTGGTTGTCTTGCTCAGGATAGTGATAGTGTGAATTATTTGTGAGCAATTGGATATGGCAAAATTTCATCTACTTGAACTCAGGTCACCAAATGCAAAGCAATTGTGAACGGAAAGGGTTGTGGTTACTTTAAGTTTCTGTGGGAATGCAGGAGCTCACAATTCTTATTCTCAGCTTCCTCAAACAAAGACCCAAGGATCAGTCCTTATTATTTTTCAGAGGTTGGGGGAGGGTTGAGGTCATGAAAAGGTTGCTTGGTTTACAGTCTCAACCTGTCTCCCTCCTCCTATTGACAAGGCATCAGGATGGTTTATAGATTGTCACCTCCCTTTAAGGCCTGTTTGCTAATGTTCTGAGACATTTATCCAATCTCAAGAAACTCAAGGGACCCGATTTTGACTTTGAATTATATATTATCCATATTTGCGATGGAATGGGCAATTTTAATGGAAAAATCTCATCAATCAGGCCAGGGATTAAGAAAGGCTTTAATTTGTATATTTGTTGAAATCATCTATGTTGATATAAAATTTTTATAGTTGTATGAATTTAACAATATTTTAACTTGAATGTGATTAACACTCTCCCACCTCCACATGTGTCCTTCCATTTTTTTTAACCTTTGTGAAATAGTAACTTACTGTACCATACCTTTGATAATGTCCCCAGAGTTTAGCCAAGAGAAATATCAGACTGTCCTTGGAGAACATGGCTGTCTTGATGAGAACAGAAGGATTCCCGGAAAAAGGTCTCAGTTCCTGAAATAAATTACAGTAACTTCAGAAAGGAAATTGTCTATTGAAAGAAACGTTTACTAGACTAGTGACTTTTCCCACATTTTTGTTGTTTACAAACTATATTCAGGAAAAGGAAATTAACTGGAGGTTTTGGATACAAATGGTGAGAAATGGGAATTAGCATTTGCAAGCCTTTAAATACATATAATATTGTATTTATGTAATTAGAGCTGGTGGTGAATCACTCTAATACCTTAACTGATTAAGTTGCAGTCTTTCAAACAGGTATTTACATTAAGCCTGAAGATAGGTACAGGCATGAAAGCAATAGTATTTTTTTTTAATCTATTGTAACCTGCAGCCAGTAAATTAGTCTCTCTCTAGCTGTAGGATAAGGAATGATGCTATTTTGATTATGTGCATTATTCTTGGAATTCTGCTTCCCTGGGTAAAGGTTGTCAAATGTTGTATTAGCCATGCATTGAGGCAGGGACTGCATATCCAGGCACACACCCAAGGTACAAGCCATGCTATACATATCTGCTCTCATTACCCCATGTATCAGTGCTTATAATTTTTAAGTACCAAAGTTGTCCATTGCTGTTTTTGGCCCACTCACTTTCTTTTGAGAATGATGGTTATTATTCTGACATTTTGTTTCATATATATTTCCTCCTGCCCTTGAAATCCAAATAGGTGTTAGTTTTCTATCCATATATTTTCATACCTACTGCACCATTGGGCTGGGCTCATTTACATTTAGTTGTCTTGGGAGGGTTAATGATTTTATTTTCAAAAGGTCAACTGCTGACACACAACCTATAAAATAGTTAGCTGTCCAGAGTTCTTTCCACTCATTCCTCAAATACTCAGTTTTTTTTTTAATTCACTACTGAAAATCAGTTGCCTCTAGGAATTTCAATATTACATTACAGCATAACAAACTATCCAATATCACTAATGGCCTATTTAGGAATGAAATGCTTTTCTTTTGGTTTTAAGCAATTTCTAATTTTGACGGGGATCAGGCACCATCTACAAGGAGGAGTTAATAGCTCCCTGAAGGGACACATCACTAGCCAGGTCGTAAAAATCATGCATGGCTTGCTCGTTCAGCCATAAGGCAAGAGGAAAACAAATACATCTATTTTCCCCCAGCATTACATTTGTGGTCTGAAGATGCTTGGAAAATTACAGTCATTATATTATTATTGTTGTTATTTTTTTACAATATTTCTGAAATCTGGTTAATTATCTATTTTGGTCTATCTGGTATTTATGTATTTATATCCTTTCCCTAAGAATTTACTCTCTAAGATGTCTTCTTTCAAAATCATATCCCAAACAGGATGTAAGTGCTGGGATGAATATACACCATTTGAAGCTTTGCCATGTGAAGCTATTGTCTGGAAAATTCAGGCAAAAGAAATAGTGAGGGGAGAAATTACTCAACATATTTGTTTTGGCTGCTCAATCAGATTTGTGGGATAATAACTTTACTTCTTTATAAAAAACACACCAACCCTCTCCTATTTCTGTATCGTAAATGTACCCCAGTTTGACTAAGAGAAAATTGATCTGAACACAAATGTGTCTGCTTTGTCATAGTAAAATGTGCTCGGGTAATGAGCACCTCAGGAATGGATGGAAGAACACAGAGCAGCGGAGGAGGAAATAGGGCTGGGGGCAGGATTTGGATCCCACCTGGAAACCAAATGATAACAATCAGCAAAACCATCCCAGTATCAGAAGAGAAGGCCAGACGGTGAGGTGCAGAAGAGTTGCTGTAACTAGACGTAGCTGGGGAGGGGGCTTCCCAAAATGGCCTAGAGATGTTCACATTATTCTCCTCTGAGGGAAGAGAGAGAGGAGTATTTATCATTAGGTGGCTGCAAAGAAGCACGTTGGATTCAGGTCACCTGGAACCCAAGCAGATTCGGAAAGGATGTAATTTTCCTCATGGGGAAAGGAACTGATGTTTGTTGAACTCCTACTAATGGGCCAGGTCTTCCATAGATGTTATCTCATTTTATTCTGAACAGCATCCCTATGAAGGAAATTACAATAATAATAGCTATAATCCTTTGCATGCTTATTATATGCCCCCATACTGGTAAGTGCTTGTTTTTCATTGCTTTGCATTTGCAGCCCTTTATAATTCAGGAAACAGACTCAAAGATGAGGGCAACTTACTCAAGGATGCACAGTTCATAGAGCTGAAATTTAAGCCCAAATATGTCTGACCCCAAGCCTAGACTTTCTGGCTTACCATGATGTTTCCTCAGTGAATGAAAATCCACTGGAGATGGAAGAGCCATCTGTTAAATTCTGGGTTGTATCTGGTGGATAAGCTGGGTACCTGCCATTTACTTGGGTGGGCCAAGTCATTACTGAAATGCCTCAGAATAAAGTCAAGGTAATAGTCTAAGGAATGAGGGTTTCCATGACTTATGGAGGGGCCAGAGCAAAGAGTAGAAATATTTGGCCAGACCCCATCCCTAGGTTACCATCTAATGATAAATAACCAGACACACGAAAACAAAAGGCTCCGAATCTTTAACCCTTTGAATGCTAGCGATGAAAGCAATCTTAGGAGAATATTGTAAACGTTGATTGGATGGTACTTTGGAAAATGTTATTTCATTCAGCATCCCACACTGCTTTTGGGCTTCACATCTACCACATAATGATGAGTCTAATTCTGTTTCATAACTGTTTCCAAATGTGAGAAGAAGGACTGGGGCCTCTGAAGAGGAGGACTTTTTGGATGGAGCCTGTCGTGTTGAGCTCACAGGTGGTTTGACTCTCAACACAGCCTCAGAGGCTACTGCAGCAATATTTGGAGATAAAGCCAAGGGGAGGAAAGCTCAAAGATGCCAAAAGAAGGGAGTCAGTAACTAGAGCAATGTAGTCCCCTATCCCTCATAGATTCCAGTGAGATTAAGAAAAACTTTCATCTTGGATTTCCTTGGCCTCCGATGTTCCAGGATGTGGTTGTGGTATGCCAGAGTGTAGTTATTTTGAAATTTGAGGTTTATGCCCAGCTACCACCACGAATTCTCAGTGGGTGGCATTGACCATGCTGTTTCAGACTTAAATGGGAAAAGAAGTGGTTTCAGAAAGAAGCTTTTGTCTAAAACATGCAGTATTTTCATGATTATTATAATTTTTATAAATGAGGTGGCATCATTAAGCTACACTATGTAATGGCTTTCAGTTAGAATTTTGTGATGTGCTTTAAACAAAACCATATATCAGGTGTATAAAATAAACTTGCTAAATTCTGGGCTCTCTCTTCCCTCTTCAAAATGCCCCAAATTTCATGCTGTACTTTTAACTATTATCTGACATGTTGGAAAAAAGAGAGAGCAGCATAGACGTTCAGACTTCTAGTTATCGGTGCTTGAATTTAGGCTAATTTCCTAAATTTCAAGATGTACCTCATGCCCTGACTGCCACATGAAGCGGAAAGTCACAGATGTCCTCTGAACAATTATATAAAGGTAAAGAATTGCAACAACTCTGTAGTTGAGAGAGCATGAGTAGACCACCCAGGCATATAAAAACCATCTCCTGTAAGTCTGAAAACCCAAACACTCTAAAATTCATCCTGAAACCATGTAAGAAAATCAAGCTTCCCTTTAGGAATAGTTAGGATTGAAAATAAACAAGTTCTTGTGAAAGCAAAGGAGCTACTTGGCAGAGGAGAAGAATAAACTGCTATCCAGCTATCAGAGGTGTTTATGAAAATGTGACAGGGTAGGTCAATGCCTGTGAAACTGGGTCAGTCTCTAGGTTCATAACCAGAGAGTGCTTGTTGCAGGATAATTTTTTTATTAGTGCTTAAAAATGGAGCAAAAATTTATATTGGAGGACAGAAGACAAAGCCGGCCTCTGGAATCATCTATGTGGTAAAATGCTGGATACCATGGCTCTAGCAATAATAGAAATTTTCTGTTCTGCTGCTTTCAGAGTTAATTTTCTTCTCCTCTTGAGACCGAGAGGAATTACAAAAATATTTTATATCAGATTTGCAATTACCAATAAGTTACCCACCCCCACTTTTTCTTTATCAGCTTTGCCCTTTCGACAGGCAGTCCATGGTAAAATGAATAAATTCAGCATATTTTCCTGTTCACCAAGCATAAATTATTACTAACTATGGTGAGAAGCTATTTGAAAAGCCGCTTTATTTTATAGAGGAGTCTTCTTTTATCTATAAATGATTCTGTTTGAAATCAAAGAAGATACTGTCCTATCTTTGTGACCTCAGGAAACTGAACTATGATGACATATTTCCATTCTAAAGAGGGCAATGAGAAGATTCATACATAAGCTGAATAAACTCTACTAATCTATTCCTGCTCTTGGATCAGATTCCCGGTCTTTGAAATACTAGGAGAATTACCATAGCATTAGTATGTGATACGACACCATTGCAAATTATCTGATGAGTGTGTTCTAACTGGTAAGCTTCAGCCTTGGGTTGGGGGGTTGGACTCTGTGACCTCAGAGATCCTTTTCAACTGAAACGCTTTACAGGTCTTTCCTACCATAGCCCTTCAGTAATAGGCTGTTGCTCTGTTATTTCTGCTAGGCTTTTGGCTCTAATGCATTAAGTCATGATTTCCCTCAAAGATGCTCTGCCGTTCCCACACCTGGAAGGATTGTAGCAATTTGATGAAGTATCAGTTTGAGGTAGTACTAAAAAAATGTGTATCAATCAAATGACTATAGCTTTTATTCAATGACAAACAGCCTGGAAATTCATAAATAGTTTTTATGCAACAGCACATTTATTCAGTCCTCATTTCATCTGATGCCTGTCTTCTGCCTGGTGCTTTCATCATAATAAATTGGGTATTGAACCGCAAAGTTGGCATTTAGCATTAGCATGTTATATTGTACCCCTTATCATTTTGCTATTTTCTTCATTGATTTTTGTTTCTATTTATTTATATTTTTATGTCAGAAGAGAGCAGTAAGGATCAATGATTTCTGAAAATGAACATTTTTAATGAAGCAGTTTTGACTATGACTTCTGAGTATTTGGGCATTGGCACTCAAAGAAAGAGATTGGACATTTTGAACCTTGTGTGGTAAGGCAGAAAATAATACTGAATCAAAGACTCTTGGCTCTGAGCAGGGCTGACTCACAACCTTGGCTCTCCCATTTAGCAGGAAGCAGAACTTGGAGGAGACTGGCTCACTTGCCCAGAGGCACGTGCGTGAGGTTGAGCAGTGGGACCAACTGCCTGACAGGCCGTGTTGGTTGTTCTCTCAGCGAAGTGAAAAGCATGTGAAAATTATTCATCCTCATATGTTAGGTCTTAAAATAGTTCGTACTGTCGATCCATTTATAAGAAATGTGCAGCTGTTTTTCTCAGTCCACCTGGGTGAAAGTTCAAATGACTGAAAACTTTGTGGTAGAAACACATATGAAGTGTAAAATTTTGGGGTCAACTTTCACTACTCTCCATTTCTTGCCTGATGATATCTCTTTAGTCAAAAGATATCTCTTTTTACCCTTGAACTGCCTCTTATGGAAGCCACTCCACTACTCAGTTTAGGATCTCATACTGCTTGCTGTATCACTGCCATTGCCTTCCAATGGCAGGAAGTGGTTAGGGTTCCTTGGGTGCAAGCAACAGAAATTAATGCTGGGTAACGAAGAGGAATTATTGGGAGGAGACACAGAATCAGCAGAGGATGCACAGTTGGGTTTGTGAGTAGTAGGAATCTCTGTAAGGCCAGGAATCAGGAAGCATAATACTTGCATCAACTGCAGCCATTGGTGATGTGCAATTATTCCTTCTGACCTTGCATTCTGCTTTCAGAGAGTGTCCAAATGACTGACACACTCTATCCTTGGAAGTGTTGAAATGAGAAGAAAGAAAATCTGATCCCATGGTTTCCTGGATCCCTGGAATTACTATCCCTCCAAAACTACATATGGTGGGATGAGGTCATTACCCAAATTGAAACTAGATGGTCATTAGAGAGTGGAAAAGGATGCTGGGTGACAAATGTTTTTGAGAGGGCATTTTTCCCCCTTTACTTACTCATCTCTAAAATTCATTTAATTCAATTCAACAAATATTTATAGTAGTCTCAACTTATCTGCAATTCCCCTTTCCATGGTTTCAATCTCAATTCAGAAGCAGATGATCCTTCTGACATTGTCAGAAGGTCTATAGCTGCCTAACTCTATATCACAATGCCTGTGTCATTCACCTCACTAGATCTCTTCATTTAGGCATCTCACATCATCTCAAGAAAGCCAAGGGTGAATATAGTACAGTAAGGTATTTGGGGAGAGGGAGAGGGAGAGAGAGAGACCATATTCACATAAATTTTATTTTAGTATATTATTACCATTTTTCCATTTTATTATTATTGTTATTAATCTCTTACTGTGCCTAATTTATAAATTAAACTTTATCATAGGTATGTATGTATAGGAAAAATCATAGTATGTATAGCGTTGGTATTATCTATGGTTTTGGGAATCCACTGGGGGGTCTTAGAATGCATTCCCTGCAGTTAAGGTGGGACTGCTATATTAATTATCAATCCTGCACAAGGTGTTGTATTAAGCATTGGGAATTCTGGGAAGAGAGGTCTTCTATAGTATGCTACACTGATTGTGTTGCATTTAGTGGGGCCATGCACTCCCATGACTTCTTTTTTTAAGACCTTATTTTTCAAAGAGGCTCTATTTTTAGAACAGGTTTAGGTTCACAGTAAAATTGAAAAGAAGGTTCAAAAATTTCCCATATAATTCCTACCTCCACACAAGCATAGCCTCCTCCATCATCAACATCCCCCACCAAAGTAGTACATTTGTTGCAATTGATGAACTTATATTGACACATCATAATCACTCAGTGTCTATAGTTTACATTAGTGTTCACTCTTGTTTTTGCATAGTCTATGGATTTTTGACAAATATATAATGACATGTCTCTACCTTTGTAAGTATCATACAGAATATTTTCACTGCCCTAAAAATGTTCTATTATATGCCTGCTTATCTCACCCTTCCCCTAACCCCTAAACACTGATCTTTTTATTGCCTCCAAAGTTCTACCTTTTCAAGAATCTCATACAGTTGGAGAGCAAGAGGTGTGTGTGCAGGGATTGCTGTTGCATGTCTTCCCTTTTCCTCCCAACTACTTCCCTCTATCCCTGGAAGTTCACATGGGAGGAGAGGATAAATGGATATTTGGCATACTCCCCCTCCCCACAAATTCCATAAGAAGGAATGACAAAATGCCCTGTAAGATTAGAGCTTTGTTCCAAGAACTCTAAATCTTAGACACTCTATGACCTTGTCTTAGATTTCTCTTTTTCAAACATTGTTCCATAGCCCAAAGTCCATTCTGTTGGTTGGATTATTTGTTTCAGCAGATATCTTTGTGCTAAGAAGTCTGTCATAATCTTCAGTGCTTATCACATCCAATGTTAATGATTTCTTCCCTGGCTTTTGGGGTCCCTAATAACTATCTCCATCTTAACTCTATGTTTTCTCTCACTGCCCTTAACATTGGCTTTTCCTCCTGTACTGGGTTCTCCCCCTCCCTCTTTTATCATGTACTGCCCTCATGGTCATACTTTTCCTTGTCTGTAATGATTTCCTTTTACTTCCTACTCGGGTTGGCTCAAGTACCACTTCCTTTAAGAAGTTTTCCTTGACTATTTCTATCTCACAACATTCTTTTATTCCTCCATATCCAACAATGATTATAATCTGTATCACACAATTTGAACTTGATTATTATATTATTCTATATTTTTCTTACATTTTTTCTTATTAAATCTTATGCAAGTTTGCTGCTCTGCCCTGCAAAGATAGGAACTATTTCTTTTATTTCTTTGGCATCTCCCAGACATGTACAGTTATGCTGAAACCTTAAAAAATATCCTGCTATAATATATAGACTTGTCGAATCACTATGTTGTACACCTGAAACTAATGTAACATTGTGTATCAACCAAATTTCACTAATAAAAAAATACCTTGCTATTTTCTGCTGGCTTCCCTAAATTTCACTGAGCTGTTACCCTGGGCTGTATTATAGTCTTTTTCAAAGGCTACTCTCTACTTCTATGTTTGCAGTGATTTAGGGGAGGGGAATGTGTATTGACCCGTAAGTCATGTTTTAGTGGAGAATAGAACTTCTTTTTTCTTCCCCAAAAGGGTCACATCGGAGTCAACCCTTTCTGGAACTTTCTCTGTTCTCCCCACTATTTCTACTTTTGGGTGAATGAATGGCCAATACAAATGACTGAAGCTTGATATTCTTTTTGGAAAATTTTAAGAGGATGAGCTGTGTTCCTAGAAAAAGAATGGGCATGTGTCTATAGCTGTCTCAGAGAGAGAGAGAGAGATGCAGCAGAGAGAGAGAGAGAGAGAATGGGTTCCATCCTTACTTCTTCATTTCCTTGCTCTTTGGTCAATGAGGAGGGCCACTTTCTCCTTGCTTTCTACACCAAATACAGGGTCTTTCTATATTGATGATGGTGATGGGGGTAACGACAGGCATTTGTGCTTTGTGTTCCAGCTTTTCCACCTAAGGGGCTGATCAGGTCTCCTTTTTCCCATTGGCCTGTCTGTCCTCAACTTGGAGTAGGAGATATGAAGCCAAACAACATTGTCCAATCTAACTTTTTCCAGGAAATCTAAACCTTGGGCATGGGGCTGTTTAGGTGGTTGCTTAGTCTACTGATAAAACCAGTACTTGGATTCTTGGTCAGATGTCTGTTCTGGCCTGTCTACTCTCGTGGCCACAACAATGGAGAGGAAGACAGGTGAGTGCTAGTTTGGGAGCCCAAACACTGCCTTAAACCCCTAACATGAAATAAGTTCAGGAATTGGGTTAACCAGATGGCTGTGTAATTTCAGTAGAGAATATCCTATTCTCTTAAATAGGCATGATCTATGTGGCATCAATGTGTGTGTGTGTGTGTGTGTGTGTGTGTGTGTGTTTGTTAGAGAGTTCTTTTCCCCACAGTTATACAGAGTAGCAGTGGGGTGATAGTCTCAAGCAGGCCATCAAAACTACCAGACCCTAAAGCCTACATTGACTTTGAGGGGACCCTGCCAATTTGTGCAAGACGTGCTAAGATGTTTCTGAGTTTGTGGTCATCTTTGTTAACGCCTTTCAAAACCTCTTGCCCAAATTCAGGCTTTATTGAGCTCCCACCCAGCCTATGGCAAAGACCACATTTGCAACATGTTCCATATCCTGGGTTTCCCTGACCAGTGTGGAAACCACTGATAGTGATATATTGTTAGCAGCACAGTGCTGGAAGGAAGTAGACCTGAAATCAGCATCCTTTTTAGGTGTGAGGTGTGAGTTTCAGCATACACTCACAGGCACACAGATATATACTGAAACTGGTATTATCCCAAAGCCCACCCTCCTCCCCCTTATTCTTTGGAAATAGGGCTGGCATGTCTCTAGCTTAGTGATTTCGTGTCTCTTGGCAATTATTTCCTATATTGGAAACTTCTTTGCTTTTCTTCCTTTCTAGTGGCAGGCACGGTAATGACTGGGCTTGTTCAGGATTCCTGTGAGGCCCTCCTGAATTCTGTGCCTCCTCCTGACCCCAGATGGTTCTCTGTGTAAAACAGAGAGATGGTGGGATAGAGCATAGAACCCAGTGTGCCTTTAAAGCAGGAAACATATTATTGGCTTTTGTTAACCTCCTGGCTGAGAGCCCTGTTTATTTTTATTAATAAAACATTACATTTATAAGCAAAAGTAGAATAACAACAACAACAATAATAATGTACTTTAGGATTGTGTTCAGCCAAGTCTTCTGTTTTCCTGAGATGGAGTAGCAAAATACACCCTCTCCCCTTTGCCCCCTTCTACCATGGAGGTGAATGGGCTTTGAAATCCCTTTGATTCTGAATAAGCAGCAGAATGAAAGGGGCTTCATTTAAAATGGGGAGGCTGAGCCAGCTTGCTTTCTCTCCAGTTTCCTCAGTGAGCGCAGCAGCCGACCTTTTGGCTCAGCAACTGGCCTGCTAGTTAAATGCAACCACTGAACAATCACTTGACAGGATTTCCAGCTTATTAAGAATGGAGTGTGGCCACAAGGGATTCAAGCAAAAGGTAATAAAAGAACACCTAATAAAAACTTTAAAATGTGTGCATACACATTCCAAGGTAGAGTGATCTTTAACCCCCACTAACTGCTGAAGGGTTAGGCTTTGGAGTCCAAGGATGAAGAGAAGAAACTAGGGTTGTAAAGCTAAAGATTCGAGGATATTTTTGAATAGTGGCCTTTTTTTTTAATTGGTTTCTAAATGATAGAGCAGTGATGTTAATAGTGGTGCTTATACCTAATTTTCATTTTATGTATTTCAAGATGTAGGCATAGCTATATCCATAAGTAAAAGAACATAAATTGTTCAGACATTTCATAACAAGACCATGTCTCCTACTGTTAATGAATGAAGTATGCAGTACATGTAGGAAAATCAGAATGTCAGCTTCTATAACCTTTCATGACATATATCTTATAGCAGGGTACAATTTATCTGCCCCTGCCCTCACCTGCTAATGAATGAAAATATTTGAAAAATATATTTTCTGAGAAGTTCTTGACATTGCTTACTACTCTATAGTTTCTTCTTAGGTAACCTTAAAAGGGATCTGGTTGTCAATGTAATGATCAAAAAACTATAGATGCCCCTCAATTTTGTGATATAAGTGAATGTTTCTTGCTGCCTATCACTCAGCTACCTTTTATACATTGTCACATTTTTCTCCAGAGGAGAAATACTGGTTCTCTTCACATGGAACACTGTGAGATTGTTGGTGCCATGTTTATTCACTTCTGTTTCTGAATGTGAGAAATTAGAAAAAAGGTCAACATAGGATTATTAGGTGATTTCAGAGTCACCAGTGGTGACAGGCAGCTTCAGCAGAATAGCTAGAGTCAGATTCCAGAAGTCAGAGTTTCTATATAAGGCATTAGAATGTGGCGGAATGTGGTGCTGCCTAGAACCAGAAGGCAGGAGACCCAGCTAGCTCTTTGCTGCTTATACCTTGTTTCACTTCCAGACAAGGCATTTCACAGCTTTGTCCCTCAGTATCTTCATCTGTGAAATGGGGTGTGTGAGGTGGGGTTATATAATCACTAAGCCTTGGGCTTTGACACTCTGATCATTTGATTATGAACTTCCAAAAATCTCAAAGGCCCTCCGAGGATCAGCTAATTCATTGCCTTGTGTTACAGTAATTCTGTACCAATAACACGCTGGATAAAAGGCAACCTTGTCCAAAATCAACGATAAAATGAGACCTCACTTAGGGAGTGCTTTCTATGAGAGCTTCTAACAAATATAATGGAAAGAAAGATCTCTATTCTTTGTGCCTAGAGGATAGAGAAGAGGATGCTGTGCTTCTGTAAGTCATACTGTATATAGAGACAATGGACTGCGTGGAGTTTTGCTCACCAGTGTATTCTGAAGGCCTCACAAGGTGCCTATAGTAAGTGAATAAATATCTGTTGAATGAATGAATGAGTAAATAAAAAAATTCAGTAGGATCTTTGTGTGGCTAAGGATTTTTAAGAGATCTCTGTCTTCCTAATGGGTCAGTTTCTGATCCTAGGAAAGCCCAGTGTGACATAATTTATAAATGAGGAGAAGGCTAGGAAAGGAAGGATAAAGGAATCAACACTGCTCTGAATAACATGAGTCGCCTGCTTTGTGAATGAAGACTGAGTTAGGAAAATATTTCTCTTTTTTCGCCATTGGTTTAGAGTGTTACGATTTCTGAGAATGAATTTTCTCCTTTAGTTGTGTGTGTATGTGTGTGTGTGTGTGTGTGTGTGTGTGTGTGTGTGTGTGTGTGAAAGAAAGAGAGAGACAGAGAGAGACAGAGAGACCCAAAAATCACCTGCTGACAGCAGGGATATCATAAGGTATATCGTCACCTTACCTCTTAAAAGAGAATCTGCATTCATGATGGGGGTTCTGCTGCCAGAAGGTCCCAAGGCACCTTGGGATATAAAGAGCCAAAAGCCATTGTGTTCTATCATCCTGAAGGCACGTAGTTCTTAATCCAGACTGGGTATCTCAGACCTGGGAAATAAACTGCTGCAGAACAGGTGGATCCTGTGGGTAGAGAATGGGGTTTCTCAAAAGGTGGCCAGAGAGGAGAATGGGTTAGAGAGGAAGTTGCACTTGAAGACATGGGAACATGGGAGCAAAGTTAGGATCTAGGAATTTTTTGAGATGGCCATCATGATGGCCATTTAACTTCTTGGGTATTTTTCTTTTGGAATACAGAGCACTTTTAGTGCA
Source organism: Leopardus geoffroyi (assembly GCF_018350155.1). Classification (NCBI taxonomy): domain Eukaryota; kingdom Metazoa; phylum Chordata; class Mammalia; order Carnivora; family Felidae; genus Leopardus; species Leopardus geoffroyi. The sequence continues at coordinate 78,979,283 of NC_059332.1, forward strand.
AGGCTTAAAAATTTTTCTTTCTGTTGAAATTTCCCTTAATTATTCTAACCTTTCAAGGGATTCTGATATTCCCACTTCTCCTGCCATTTCAGGAGCTTGAACAGATTAAGAAAAAATATAAAAGGGCATTTTTATTAGAGAGGGTGCTATTATTTATTTATTTAAACTAACTTTTGGTACTTAGGAAGGTCCAGGGGGGCTAAATATATACAACTGAATCACTGTGCTCAAAGACCGTCTGATCTGAGTTGACTGTCATTATGATCACAATTCTCTTTCAAAATAAATGCCTATAAATTTTTTTTTTACCAGATCTTTAAACGTTTAACATTTCATCATGCACTTAATGGCATAGATATGGAAAAAGCATCTGTGGCTCAAGTAGTCAATATTACTAGAGGGCCATTATTTGCCTAGACAATCCTGAATGCCTCTTTGGCCATAACTGATTATTCAACAGGACCAGAATTCTCAGCAACAAACGAGCACAGGAATATAAAGATCAAACATTTGTTCGTATTTGAAAAGGAAATATTTTGGAAAGCAGAGAGATTTTCTGGCATGTCTTGCTTTTCTGATCTCCAAATTCAGCTGTATAGTCCTGAGCTCCATGGTTTCCACTGCTTACACATAGATCATGAAGATTTGGAAAGTGGAGTCTTCCAGTCCAGAAACTCTGTTCTTGCTTGGTAAACCAAAGACCAAACAGTGCTGGTAGTTTTAAAGCGACATTCAGGCATAAACATAGAAGTCAAGTCAGGCCTGGACACCAATAGCTGCTTTTTCAATCAGGCAAAACCATTCTTTTATAATTACTGCAGCCAAACATAGTCAAAATAGAAAAAAAAAACTTGTTTGATCTGTTTCTTGATTTTTGTTGTTGTTGTTAAGATGGCTTTTTATTCCTGTAGAAGGCATTACCACCACCTCTTGTTAGCCTAATTTCAATGAATTTTTTTAAGGGATGAATTAATGCCACGTTTTGTTTATAATTATAAGGATCAATGCCTGCCCCAGGCTCCCATAAAGCCAGAGGTCCATTTATTGAAGAATGGAAAACAGAAAACGAAGCCACTTTGCCTGGAGGGCTTCCACAGGCTGGTGGTTTGAGAGACGTTTTATCTCTGTAATGAGTATAATATTAAAATTACGTGGGTTCAAGAGGTTTTATTTTTGCAGTATTTGAACTATATATATGGACATCTGCAAATGCCAATCATATGACTTATGTAGGCACAATTAATTGTTTGTGCTCACACATATGCTGACAGCATTTGTTTTATGCACCTGCTTCTTCTCCAGTTCCAGTTTGCTTCGATCTTTTGATTTTGTTTTAATGCGCAGGCGTTTGCTGAAGTGTAACCACTTACGGAGCATCTGGGCTCACATGGGTTTTAAAACTGAATCCACATTTTAACAGTTTCTCACCTCTCGATCTGGATTAGAGAAAATGAATACATCATAGTAACCAATATTAATAGTTCTTTCACATTCCTAAGTGCTGACATTTGCTTCTTGGTTATAATCCTCAATTTGGAGTTTGGCTCCCTGCTTTGTCTCAGATTCCCATGGGCCTTACAATAATGCTTATCATTTGCATAGCACTTTTAAAGCGCCTTTCAATCATTAGTTAATTAATTCATATGATGTCTTTTCACAATTTCCATTTAATGCATAAATAAGCAAACTGGGCCAAACAGAGGTTAAATGACTGGGCCAGGACCATATGAGGATTTGGCTAAGTCCTTTCATTCATTGTTTTTGAATTCTCCAGAAAGGAAGATACATTTTCAACTCCAGTATCACACAATCAGGGGCAGTTAATGAACTTAGGCAATCTGGGGAAGTATTTGCTCCTCTGTAGTGTTAGGCTTTCAAGTGGAAATGAGAATGGTGTGACTTCTTAAGATCATGGCAACCTCCCTGATCTACAGGATCAGGCTAAGACTTAGAATACAGCTTGATGAGAAGCTGTTTTGTGATATTTTTTTGAAATCTAAGAATTGTTGCCCAGGAAGGATGCTGATAGTGTAAATCAAAGACATAGGATAGGAAAGGCTTTGGGTTATGGTCTTCCCAGGAGATCTTTCCAAAGAAAATTAGGGTGGCAGCTGTTTTGCAGATCAAGCAAGTAAAGCTTAAGATTGATAATATGCATTTTACCTCTTCAGTAGCCTAATGGTGATGATGGGAACGAAGGGATGCAGGCTGAGGAGACTCTCCCAACTTCTTATCAAATGCTTAAGATAATCATTCTTTTTCTTTTCATCACACTTGGGATCTTGTGGGTACCTTTAGCATCCAAAATACACTGCAGGGCTTTGGTAGAGACCTGCTTAATTGGCTGTTACCCTGAGCTCAGAATAGCATCTGAGCTAGGAAGAAAAGCTGCCGCAATGGAAAAAGACGAAAGAAAAGATGGAAAACAGAGACCTGGGTTGACGACATGTGTCTGCACCGGGGGGAATGGACTGGACAGAAGAAGCAAGCTCTCAGAGAGTAATAATCACTTCTGAGATGGTCACTAGTTGGCCTTGGCCCATATCCTGAAAGCACTAAATGGGATGTTGTCTGTTTCCTAGGGCTGCTCTAAAAAGTTACCACCAGCAAGGCGGATTAAAGCGACAGAAATTTATTCTTTTATAGTTCTGTACGCAGGAAGTCCAAAATCAAGGTATAGCCAAGGTTGGCTTTCTCCTGAGGGTCAGGAGGATAATTCATTCCACACCTTTCTTGGCATCTGGTGGCTGTTGGCAAACGTGTTGGCATGTACATGCATCGCTCTAGTCTTTGCCTCTGTCTCCTCGTGGTTGTCTTCCCTCCCTGTCTTTGTGTCTCATATCTCTCTTTTTCTTTTTTCTTATAAGGACATGAGTCATTAGATTTAGGGCCCACCCTAAACCCAGGATAATTTCATCTTTCCTTAATTAAATCTTACAAAGATCCTCTTTCCAAATAAGGTTTCATTCACAGGTATGGGGGTTAGGACTTTGTTGTGTCTTTTAAGGAAACACAGTTCAACCTACTAGAGATGTCATCCTTCAGACTTTGGGTCTGGTAGAGGCTCAAACAGTCTCCAGATTTTACATAGCTGGGTCTCTCCTGTGAATCCATACAGACAATGAGTGTTTCTGGAGGCAAACCTAAAAAATGCTTCCTTCTGCTTCTGTACTATATTGTCCTATCCATCTAGCTGTATGCCCAACTAGAGGGAGGAATTGCTTGGCAACTCCAAGAATCCCCACTGCATCCAGTTGTCCACAGGAGATGCAGCTGTCCTCTTGGACAGTAGAGACAGCCTCCATTCCATGCATACCAGCCAGCAGATGCCTTTCCTTCCTCCTGGCTCTGATGCTGTCAGTGGTTCCTTAGATGGTCCAGTAGAGGAAAGTAGCTCTACAATTCCTGGGTATATGGGCCTTGTGGGTGGGGGATATTTTTTTTCTGGCCATGGTAATTCATAGGACATTGATCTAGATACCCTGGCAGTGACTCTGTACCATACTGATCCTCCTGTTCCTTTTTAGGTCGTTTCTTGCTTTAAATCTGCCAGTGGCCTTCTTGGCCAGATTAATTCTCAAACACTTTAGCAGGTCACAGAGTTCTTTATGATAAACTATACTGGGCTGCCAAGGAGCCTGCTGTCAGTGGTTCAGACATGACTTCTGCTAAAAGGAACTCCGGGTGCCACAGCCCCTAGGTGGGTACTCTACTATGTGGCAGAAAACACCTCCACTGAGCTCAATGCTTACTGAATTGACACTTCCAGATGCTGCTAAAACAATCAGCAAAGCTCAAGGGACTTTACTTTTTAAATATGGGGCATGAATATTTTGTGGTTTATTGGCTCTAAGGAAATTTAACCTCTTCATTTTTCACCTGAAATCTCATCTTCTAGAATATAGACTCTGTGCTAGATTGGGTTTCCTTCTTGGCAGTAAAAATCTTTTCCCCCTGAGTGTTCAATAATTAGTCCCTTAACCTTTGCTTATTTAAAAAATTTACCCCCAAGCCTTATATTTCTCCCATTTCCCCTAAACTTCCTGTGTTCTACCCATTCAAACTTGGAGTTTCCTGAGTGTTCATGCTTTCTTTCCTCTGTGCATTTGCCCACACTGTTCCCTCTTCAGGAGCACCACCTGCTCTGTGCATACTTCAGTATCCTTCAAGCTTAAATGTTAGGTTTTCTGACTCCCCCAGCAGGCCTGGGAACTCCTTGGTTGGCATCACCATAGCAGTAAATAAACATTAATAATGGAACTTAGCACATCTATCCAACTCCAGACAGGAGTTTTTAAAACTGTGTCAATATGCCAGTAGTAGGTGGTAAAATCAATTTTTAAAATGAAATAGAACGCAGGGCACCTGGGTAGCTCAGTTGGTTGAGCGTCAGATTCATGATTTCTGCTCAGGTCATGATCCCAGGGTTCGTGGGATCGAGCCCTGAATCAGGCTCTGCATTGACAGTGTGGAGCTTACTTAAGTTTCTCCCTCTCTCTGTCTCTCTGTCTCTGCCCCTCCCCTGCTCATGCTCTCTCTCTCTCTCTCTCTCTCTCAAAAAAAATCAATAAATAAACTTTAAATAAGTAAACTCAATAAAATAAGATAAAATGAAATAGAACAGAAAATATTAAGTATATTTCATTTAGTAAGGGTCTGGTATGTGGACTTCTGCTGCTGCTGACATTGGTGTGTGTGTGTGTGTGTGTGTGTGTGTGTGTGTACTGGGTGTAGGAGTATTTCTTACTATGGGTCATGAGACATTAGACTGAGTTACCTTAATCATCTCCGTATGGTTTAGGACTGTGTTTGCATGAAGTTGACAGGCAGCATGTTTGCATGGTCCAGTGTTTGCATGAAGTTGACAGGCAGCAAATGTCGGGTGGCTGAAGGAATCAGCGTAGCCGTGAGAATCCCAGGCACAGTTCTCAACACATTCTCAGTGAGGGCCATACACTCCATTTGCTGGACCCACCCAGGTTTGCAAATAGTCAAAGCCAGAAGTTTGTAATAAGTCATGCCTGTGTCTGCTGCAGTTTACAGACTCAGATGCAGCTAATATTTATTTAGCGTCTACCTCCTGGCCACATGTTGTCTTATGTAGTCTCAGAAACATGCCACAGTCATGACGTTCCTGTTTAGTTGGTAAAACTGACACACACAGAAGGGGAAATGTTGCTTTGAGCTACACCACAAATCCTCAGCAAGGACTGTGCTTGAATTCGCATCTTTTATCACTCAGGTGAGTGTTTATTCTTTTATATAAGGAGATGTGGCAGTCAGGAGCATAGCAACTTCTGGAAGGCTGTGGAGGAGTGTTGGGGGAGGAAAAGGGCAATACAGGCCACTTGCTCAGTTACAGCACTGAGGAAACAGCCACACGGAGAAGAAAAACACCACCACACATTTGTGACAAAGACTGCTAAAACCTGTGAAGAAGCGATTTGAGTAGGTACATCAAAGGTCCATTAACCGAAAGGCAGAAGACTGGGCTCTCTAAGTATGACGGGCAGTATTTGTCATACAGTTGTACTGTCACGGATGGGAGCCATCAGCAGCTGTTGTGTGCTGCTTCTACATTAACCACACAATCGTGGAGATCGATTTGGGAGCTCATCTCCTGAAGCCCTCCCCTGCCTTCACCTGCCTTCTCCCCCTTCCCTCACTCCTACCCCCACTGTCTACTCACCCCCACCCCCTCCAGCCTACCTCCTACCTCCATCTGGATGCCTCGGAGCAGATGTGGACAGAGCCATATGTTCCATCCCTCTGACTAACGCTGCTGTGCTTTTAGATTGGCTCAGGTTGGATTGTGATTAGTGGGTATTGTTATCATCACCAAGTCAGATAATGGGGATGGTTATTGATTTGCCCCATCCAAACCTCTTTGTTAGGAGACTTGCACACAAGGAAGAGAACTTGCTAAAAGACAAATAAAAAATATTTGTATCTATTCACCTAAAATGAGGAAGTACAAGACTGTGTCCTTGCCTCTGTCCTGTTGAACAGTTTTATCAGGAACTTGGATCAAGACATAAAAGACCTGCTGGTCAAATTTGCAGTTGGCACAAAACTGGGCAGGATGGCTAATAGGCTAGATAAGATCAGATTTTTAAAAGATCTTGACAAGTGGAATGAAAGGCCAAAACCAACATGAAAAATTTAATAAGAAACTTAAAGTCCTGCACTTGGAGTTAAAAAAAACCCATCTGCTTCAAAAGTATGGAAGGAAGAGATCTACCTTTGTAGCCATCCTAATGAAAACAACTAAGGGCTTTTAGTGAACTACATCCACAATCTGATGAGTTAACCATAAGTTAACCATAAAGATGATGCTAATAAGGCTATACTAATAGAAGCTCAGTCAGTGTCCATCCCAGTGATCCCTGCATGGGTCTGACCATGGCTGCAGAACTCTCAGTGTCTGTCACATTTAAAATCAAAATCAAAATATATGTCACTTATTGGTTGAAAATTCTTTTCTCAAATTCCTCTTCAAAAATTACTAGAGTAACAAGGGTTAACTGCAGCTAGTGAAATATTATTAGGTGTATTAAAAAAAAACCAGAGGGGGCGCCTGGGTGGCTCAGTCGGTTAAGCATCCGACTTCAGTTCAGGTCACGATCTCACGGTCCGTGAGTTCGAGCCCCGCGTCGGGCTCTGGGCTGATGGCTCAGAGCCTGGAGCCTGTTTCTGATTCTGTGTCTCCCTCTCTCTCTGCCCCTCCCCTGTTCATGATCTGTCTCTCTCTGTCTCAAAAATAAATAAACATTAAAAAAAAAAAAACTAGAGTATTCTTCCAGCATTCCCTAAAGCAGGTAACCCATGTTAACAGCCTGGGGTGCATCCTTCCACACTAGTATTCGTGCTGATACAAATATACCAAAATTAAACACACATGCATGTAAGGATTTCATTGGGAGTATTTATTTTTTTATAAAGTGGATCCTGCAAAACCCATTACTCTCCAACTTTGTTTCTCCACTTAAGGATAAGTCATTGACACCTCTTCAGGTTAATACATACAGACCTCAAGTATTTAAAAAATGGTGCTTACTATTCCATGATAACAGATGTGCTACCATTTATTAGCTTTTCTCAGTGTCCCATTTTAAGAGGAATACTGGCAACCGGGGGAGGGGATAACTTTCCAGCTTGGGATGGCAAAAGATGGAGCTAGAAGCCGTGACATACTAAGAATGATCGAAGCACCTGAAACTATTTAACTGGGAGAATGGAAGTGGGGGGGAGGCAAACAGGAGGGTTCTTTGGGTTCATTGAAGAATATTGGGATTTTGCTCAGCGTAGGGTGGGACAAATCAAAGATTCTATGTTTCATGTTTCGTTCCTTGTCAGGACAGGGCTGGGGAAGGGGAGAGGAAGGACTCTGCTTCCTTCCAGTGGCTGGAGGTATGTGCAAAACAACAGCTTTTGGGGTGAATGAGACTGCCCTACCCCCACCCCCATCACCAGAATGCTGGCAGGCACCAAGCAACCTCCACAGTAAGCACATTATAAAAACATTAGACAAAAATAACAAAAATAATGACATTAAAAAGAAAAATCATTGTATAAACCAAACAAACCCAGCCCTAGAGCTGAGACAGGCACCGGCCAGGATGTTGTTGGCATGGTTGGGAGAAATTTGATTTCGATGAATTTCATTGTCAATGTAACCAGGGCATGAATCACCCTCCTTCGCCCTTCCTTATCATTGTAATACCACAGATTTAGGGAACATGGCATAGAGAGATAAAGAAGTTCACCAGCAGCGTCAGCCAGGAGCCCCCTGGGCTCCAAGGCAGTGCAGGACTCAGCCAGGAGGCAGTTCTCCAGTGTTAAGGGCCGATAAATCTGAAGGCAGTTGAACCCCTGAGGGATTTGAAGCCTTCAAGCCTGAGACCAGGGCTATTGCTTTTCCCACTTCCAACCCCTCACAGACCACCTAACTGAAGGTTGGGAAATGAGTTTTCTCACTCAGAAGCAAGAGTTTTCGTGGAAGCAGGGGCCTGGCAAAGCTGGTGCTGGAGAAAGTCAGCTCTCACTAGGCTTCCAGGGTTTATTTCCCTGATCCTGCATGTCCTCTCCTGAGGTGCTTAGAGAAGCCACCCCCTGGCAGAGGCACAGGGATGCAGTGCCAGCATAGGATCTGGAGGTGGTACTGGGCGGGGGGTGGGCAGGGTACTTATAGCCTGGTGATCAGGGAGTCCCAGAGAGTGCTGAAACCATGCTAGCATTTTATTTATTTATTTTTTAGTTTTTTTTTAAATTTATTTTTGAGAGAGAGAAAGAGAGTCCCAGGCAGGCTCCACACTGTCAGTGTGAGCCCAATGTGGGGCCCAAGCCCACAAACCATGGGATCATGACCTGAGCCAAAATCAAGAGTCAGACACTTAACTGACTGAACCACCCAGGAGCCCCTTATTTTTTAATTAACATGTACTTGATCCTTTGCTGGGTGCCAGGCACAGTGCCAGGCACTTCGCATGGGTAATTCTGAGCCATACTCCCAACCCTCTGGCAGATACACTGTACACATGAGGAGACTGAGGCTCAGGGAGACGAAGTTACCTGGTCCAGGTCACTCAGCTAGCCAGAGGTAATGCCAGGGCTTAAATTCCAGAGTCTGTACCCTTTCTATTAGGAGTTGATGATGGCACATTGCCAAGAGAAGGGTCTTGGGGAGAAGTGGGCCTTCCTAAAGCCTGTGCTTTCTCTCTTCTAATTATAAACCCAAGCAATTGAAAATGCTCAAGCTACCCTCATTTATCTAGAGTTCATCGCAGCCCTCAAGATTGCTTAGGGGATGGGACACCTGTTTTATTCATACCGGTGTATCAGGCTATTACCATCCACACAGGTAACTGAAACAGGACCTGAAAATTAGAATTGGAAAAATCTGCAAGGTACTGAGGTTGGCTGCCTCATGGAGGCATTTTCTCAGACAACAGTCCCACTGGTGTTTTTTCTTCACAGAGAGGCAATGAAGAACTAACTATATGCCAGTGGTCTGGAATACAGGCATTAAGTTTGAATTCTAGAGTCAAATGATTTGGTTTTACTTATGACTTGGGTAAGTTACTTAACCACCTACAAAATAGAGATAATAATAAGATGAAACAAGATCTTGTGTATAGAGTGCTCAGCCCAGCGCCTTATACAAAGTTGTTGTCCTGTAAGTAAGGGTTATCTACTGTGGGTGTTATGTTGTCCTGGGATACGTAGATGACACTGCAGACTCACTGTCATTAAGATGTGCACTCGGAGTTGTTTTTCCTATAGTAGGAACATGTTATAGTCAATCCATTTCTGCTCATAAATCTGGCATCTTTTGGGGAATCATTTGGAAATTGTATGGCCTGGGTAGAGAGAGACATGTCAGGTATGAAATAATGCCAGACTCTGAGGTTTAGCAGACCTGATCACCAGTCCTGACTGCCAGTCACCACCTGGATCCTTTTTGCAATTTACTCCCTCCTCAGAGCTTCCAATGAAGGATCACAGGAGCCACCCTAGGTAGTCATTGTTCATCACAAACACAAAGCATCCAAAGTTGTTTTTCCCTCAGGAGATGCACAGTGGTCCTTAGTTCCTTTCTGCCATGGCTGAACCACCAAGCTTGCCACACCATCCCATTGGTGAGTATCTTCCAGGCTTCCCCAAACCTGTTTCTTGTTCTTGACAAGGAGGGCATGACATCCTTTGGCACATAGATGACCTTCCAGGCAAAACTGGGGTTGAAGATAGAAAAGTCTGGGTTTTCGAAGGGAACTCAATATCAGCAATTCGTTTTATTTCATTTAAAATTTTTATTTAAATTCTAGTTAGTTAACATACAGTGTAATATTGGTTTCAGGAATAGAATTTAGTGATTAATCACTTACATACAACAGCCAGTGCTCATCAGAACAAGTGCCCTCTTTAGTACCCATCATCCATCTAGCCCATCTCCTACTCACCTCCCTCCATCAACTGTTTGTTCTCTATTGTTAAGAATCTTTTATGATTTGTTTTTCTCTCTCTCTTTTCCCCCTTTCCATCTATTCATCTGTTTTGTTTCTTAAATTCCACATATGAGTGAAATCATATGGTATTTGCTTTTCTCTAACTGGCTTATTTCGCTTAGCATAACACATTCTAGATCCATCCACGTCATTGCAAATGTCAAGATTCATACTTCTTGATGGCTGAGTAATAATAGTCCATCACACACACACACACACACACACACCATCTTTATCCATTCATCAGTCCATGGACATTTGGGCTGTTTCCATAGTTTGACTACTGTTGATAATGCTGCTATAAACATCAGGTGCATGTCCCCCTTCAGATCCAATATCAGATCCAATGCTGTTTCAAAACAGCAATTCAAACAGAACTCAAACAGGACTCAAACCAGGTGAAGAAACCCTTTCATGAAGTACTTAAAGGCCTCTTAAGATCTGAGTTTACGTAGAAATTGTGAGAGGGCTACATGTCATTCACTTCGATTTCACAAACATACATCCAGCTGGTACCTTTTCTGTCTGTTTCCAGAACACAGGCCCCATACTGCCAGTGTACATTCTGGCAGGTCAGCACTCCCAACTGAGACCTCAGAGTACTCATCTGAAAATGGGGTATTGGGGTAAATGTTCTTGCAGGTCTCTCTTGGTACCAGGATTCTGTGGATCCCATTCCTCCATGTAAGACACTGCTCATCCTGAGACCTTTTCTGACAGCCCCCACTATCCAGAGATTTCCCACTCCCTTCTGAGAGTTCCCACTCCATATGATGTGCACTTCTTTAAAACCTCTGCACCTGATAGCTTACTTTTATGGTCCCCGTACTCACCTGTGAGAAGCTTGAAAGTAGGAATTACATTTGCATTTAGTTCTGTGCTCCCGGAATCCAGCTTATTGGCTGGCACACAGTAGGTGTTCATTTATGTTGAAGGAATGGATGTTGAAGAGGCAATAAAGAAGATGCTTTAATTCACTGTAGTTCCTCTGTCCTCACCTGTAACATGAGGGTAATAAGAGTATATATTTCATATGGCTTTCTGAGAACTGAGAGAACCCATCATTAGTGTTTTTTAGCACAGGGCCTAGCACATAGTCATCAGTCAGTAAATATTAACCATCATGATATAATATTATCAACATTCGAATTTCAATTTTTGTATCTTCATTTTAAAAACAGAAACTGAGATACAGGAGAAAATGGCATGTCCTTGGGATAACCAAGTACAGTGCCAAGAAAAAAGCTGAAATCTTTGTTTCTTGTTCTGATTTTTACATACCATACTATGAGGCTTTTGCCTGAGGGCCTGGGGTTTTAGACTTTTCTCAGACCTTTTGTTCAGCAGGTTGAATTTGGCTGGGGCCTAGGCAGGAGGATGGTGGGGAAGAATTGTCTGAGCTACTGAGGAGTTAGCTTTCCTAGCATTTGAGGAAGAAATGAAAAGTACTCTTTAATCACCCTTTGACATGGCTTCTATATACAAATCTTTGAGCCTTTGGCTCAGGAGAAGAGAGCAGGGAAGTTATTCAGAAGGGAAATTATTTTACATAAAAGTAATGTTTGGCAGATATCACAGTGTGCAAGAAATAAATACTTCTTAAAACAGACGGTGAAGGCACATGTCTCTGAAAATTTAGAAATATTCCCAGGAGTGATCTAGATGAAGAATATATGGGAGAAGACATAAGAATTCTCTGTATAGAATCATTCATGCTGAGTGTTAGCGCAGAAACTCGAACTAGCTGAGATTATAATGCACATTCAGGAAATCTCCGAAGAAGCTCATTGAATCATAGCTCTGAGCCCAGGCTTTTTGCCACTGGGTCGATACCACTGCCTCTATAGGTAGCCACCTTATATCTTGGTGATTGATCTAATTTTAATAATGTTGTAATTGATTATTTTTATGGCTTATTATTTTCATTTGGTGGTTTATTACTTTCTGGAATATACAATTCCAAAAAGACTGGTTCAAGTAAAAAAAAAATCCTGAACATAGCTAGAGAATTTAGGAATAATTAAGTGGATATTAAACAATATTTTTTGGTGAAAAATATTTTTTCTCCTTCATTCCTTCTGTTCTTCCTTTTCTCCTTTTGTTATTTCATTCCAGAGAGACTGGCATAGAGTTAACCCAAATACCCCTTTTTCACTTTATCTACTCATGTATCCCATACATGTATTTATTATAAGTACAGAGATTTTTCTTGCTTGCTTTCTTTTAAGCATCCTTTTGTAGATGTTTGGGGGCACTGTATGGTTGTAGGATGCTTTGAGAAGGACTAAGCATTCCTACAGATAAACTCAGATTATGCTTTGGGGGAGAGACTTCTTTCCTCAGTGCCTCAGGTTGCTCATCTCCATTACTGACAGGTAGTGAGAATGAATTAATTCACATTCCAGACTGGACTCTTGGGTCACAGCGCAGTTAGGCTGTGAAAGGGCTCCTCCTTCCCTCTCTGCAGCCACAACATGGCACTCCTGAAGCACTTTGAAAGCAGTGACTCAGGAGACCAGCAGGTGGCACATGGAACCAGAATACACACGTCATGGCCCAGGACAAAGATGGAGGAGGCTGATTTAGAGCAAGGTCAGTTGGCTGACTTCCTCAGTCTTGAAGTATTGAATGCCGCCCATGAGGACCACAAAAATCTGTATGACTGCAGGACCTAAATGATTAAAATGCCAGGAGGGCAAGACCAGTGTGACACTAAAGGATGGGAATATTATAGTCATTCCTTTAACCTCTCCTAATCCTTTCTCTTAAACTGAGTTACCTTATATCAGGATTGTAAACCGAAGAACATATACTATAGGTAAAGCAAGAAGCCTAGTGTGAAGAGTTCAACATTGGTAGCCATATAATAAATACTATCTGGTTGTGTTGAACACAATCCAGTGGTGTTATTTAGGCATTTCTGATTAGTGTATATACATATATATATATATAGTGACTGCATTTAGGTATTTCTGATTCATTGATCTGTTCATTTATTTTTTTCAACCAATGAATATATATGGAGTACCTACCCTTTGCTTGGGACAGGGCTTAGGCACATGGCAGGGGAGGGGGTGAGTGAGACTGAGTTCACCTTGGTCTGTTGGTTTAGCAACTCTGTTGGCTAAATTACTAGGAGGGCGGGTGGAGGGTTTCATGTAAAACCAACAATTCAGCCTGATAACCAATACACTCATTAGATTAGAAGGTATTGGGATGATGGTTTGGATGGTGGGGAAGCTAGTATGGGAACATGAGGGAACAAAGGACCATGGGCTGTATATAAATTGGAAATTATTTCTAATGTGTGGGGTTCACATTCTAGTCCACCCTGCTCCACACATTCTAGTCAACCCTCCTTCTTTAGTTGGTTATACTGTGGATTCTCTATGTTGTAGAAAGCAATATTTTGAAGATAATCTAACCTTTTAAAAATAATATATGTACATGAAGGGTTACTTTTACGTAGAACAGTGCTCAGTTTTTCCCTGTCTCTAGAGTGTGAAAGGAGAAGAGCTTTAACTAGGACAAGAGGAATAGAAAGGATTTGTTGACATTGAGAACTGTTAATCTCTGATGTGTTACCCCAGAAGATGAGGACTGCTTTGGTTGAAGGCTTTTAAGAAAGCAGAGATTACCAACTATCTGGACTAGTTTATTTATTTATTTATTTTTAATTTTTTAAAATGTTTATTTATTTTTGAGAGAGAGACAGAGCACAAGTGGGGAGGGGCAGAGAGAGAGGGAGACACAGAATCCGAAGCAGGTTCAACTCTGAACTGTCAGCACAGAGCCTGATGTTGGGCTCGAACCCATGAACCCGGAGATCATGACCTGAGCCAAAGTCGGACGCTTAACCAACTGAACTACCCAGGCACCCCCTATGTAGACTAGTTTAGATATGGGTATCTTAGGGAAAAGGGATAGATAAGTGATTTTTAAAAACCCTGTACATGCTGATTCAGATTAGCAGAGTATCAGGCAGAGAGATAAAGAGAGAGAAAAGAAAGACAGGGAATGACTTAATTATTGGTTGTCAAATAAAGGAAGGCTTATCTACTGGAGAGAAACTGGTCGGTAGAGGAAAGAGGGAGGTAAAGCAAGAGATCTATCCTAGAAGGGAGGACTCTTTTGACTCTAAAGATTGTGTGATACTCTTGGGGTAAACAATGCAAAACTATGGAATCTCCATAGTTTGGGGAGATTAAGCACAATTTCAACATGTGCCCATAGGGCTATAATTTACGGTAATTGATAGGCATATTAATTTTACTGTGTTTCATTTTTATAATCAGCACTAAAGTCTTTGTTCTCATACTGGAATATTGTAGGCATTCATGACATTTTATATCAAATATGTATATCTGAAATATCTCAAATATCAAATAACTGTGTTTCCATCACATAATCTTTTCAGTGTCTCAAATATTGCTATAGTTCCTTCTGACATTTTTTTTTTAAAGAAACAAAGCCTTAGAGATTCTATTGATGCCTCTGATGTACCCCTGGTATGGAAGTGCGTGTAGATAGATGGTCATCCCCCACTATCAGGGAAGGCATTTCTGAGTGGGGTGGGATGTAGATAAAGTCACCACTAAGACCCTAACACTTTGGAAAGTCCTCATTGGTGGGGTAGATGACCTCATTTCTAAGTTGGTAAGGATGGTGAACTCCTTAATAAAGTCTTTGAAATGCACCAGGTTCTTAAACACTCTCAACATAGGCTAACACCAAACTTTGCGCAAGTCACTTGGGAATGATGCATCCAGGTATGGATGATATTCCTAAGTAGAAATGGATCATCTCCTACTTCTGACTTTGCAAGCCTCAACCTGAAGTGGGAGAAAATATCTTAGACTTTTTATAATGTAGAGTGTAGATTTTACTCAGAGAGCGGAGGAAAGAGCTGCATGGGACCTAAGAGCCACAGAGTGATTTTTAGTAAATATGTAACCACTGTGGGAGAATTCTAATAAAGAGTCAAGTGAGAGAATTTGGTGTCTGAATCCTAAAACTGGCCCCTCCTTTTGAGAGAGTCATATCTACAGAGATCAGGAGCCAAATAGGGAATAATAACAGATTTGTTAGTGCCTGAGCAAGTTCCCAATTACAGCAATACCCATCACCCCCTCCCATGAAAGGTATCTTTGGTTAAGCTGAACTGGAGCATGTGGCTTTTAGGTTAAAGGCCAAAAGAGGGCCCAAAAGCTTCCTCTTAACAGGAAGGACCTGACAGTCCTGATTCCCACAAAGAGGGTGAGAAGAGGGTGAGGAGGCCCAGGCTTGCCCTTTGAAGGTCGAGCCTTCTTCAGTCAGCTTCAGCAAGTCTAAGACATGGTTCTTCCCCCACTTTTTAAAGCAGTTGCCCTACCAATGAAGTTAGGCTCTGGCCAGCAGTTAGCCACTCTTCCTCCTGTGTAAATGAGTGAGTAATGGGGTATGGAAAGAAGGGCTGTGTGTATGAGTCAAAGTGGAAGCAAGGAGATGCGAAGAAGTCCTCCCTACCAAATGCTATCCTCCACATTTCTACCACCGTTTGTATAATCTACAGCAGTGTCCAACTGATTAATCTGAGCAGTAACTAATAATAGTTTCATTTTAGCAGCTTTAAATGAAAGTGGACTCTGGATGGAGAATTTGTAATGCTTATCCCAGGTTGTTGTTGTTGTTGTTGTTGTTGTTGAGCCTTAAAATTCTTATGTTGGACTCAATTTCAGATAAACA
This sequence comes from Leopardus geoffroyi, assembly GCF_018350155.1. Classification (NCBI taxonomy): domain Eukaryota; kingdom Metazoa; phylum Chordata; class Mammalia; order Carnivora; family Felidae; genus Leopardus; species Leopardus geoffroyi. The sequence continues at coordinate 78,995,011 of NC_059332.1, forward strand.
CCAGGGTTGAGAATAGGTTCATAAGTCATAAGGCTGTTTTCCTATTTTAATGCAGGGACATTTCCTTCCCAAGCATGATGGAGAAAAGTACATGCCAAAATGAAAGCATTTAATATGAAATATAGAAATCCTATTGACTGGGACTAAGAATTCTCCCTCAATATTACCTACATTTGAATGATTGCCAAAATAACTTTCAGGAAAGGCAAACTAGGTTTGTGTCACATATACGACAACCAACCAAACCCAACACTTGTCTTCCTGTGATCATGGCATGCAATGAAGGGAGAGATGAATCTAACAACAGATTGACAAGAAAAGAAAACAAAATGTAGTCCAGGGAAACTAACTGTGTCTTTATGAAAATGGAGCTTCCTCTTGCTGGGTCACATTGTCCCTGATCAGGTCTAGAGACCAGATACCACTGTAGCAATGCTGGGCTGCACCATCACCACCATCATTAGCATTAGCACCCTCAATGCTCCAGACTTCAACTGGTAACTAGTAGTGCTTCTACTTTAGTAGGGTTGATGGTAACAACAACAAAAAAGTGTTAGTCTAGAAGTAAATAAAGTCGCCTGGAATAAAACCAAAGCTGGGAGCCTCTCTGTGATTGATTCACACCCCCCCACCCCCGCCCCGCCACCCCACCGATTCCCAGAAATAGTCATCCAGGACATCCCAGGCTTTTTGCAGCATTCCACAAGTCTGCTGGGCATCCACAACCTGGGCTTTTGAGGGCTGCCTCCTTTGAAGGTAGTCACTCACATGTCATCCCAACTTCTGTCCCCTACCCCCACTATGTGCTCATATCCATGCCCAGCTGGCCCTCCTGGCCCTTCCTGTCCCCACTCTTCTCTTTGCCTCTTGCCACTGAGCTGCTGATCACACATTCTGGCTTCCACCCCAGAAGGTATCACAGCAGCATAAACATCATTGTCAGCTTATCCCTACCTGTCTCTTGAGATCGTAAGGCTGGGACCCTGATCTGACAGGATTATTGCCCTTCTAAGAAGAGATACCAGAGAACTTGCTCTCTCTCTCTCTCTCTTCCTGCATTCACACAGGAAAGGCCGTGTAAGCATACAGTAAGAAGACAGCTGTCTATAAGCCAGGAAGATGACTCTCACCAGGAACTGAATTGAACCGTTGGCTTGAACAGACTAACATACCAGGTATACTCCTAGTAACGTTTATTGAGCATTTGCATTAAAGCAGAAGTGCAAAAACTCATGTGTTAATTTATTTATACTTGTAACAACTCTGTGAAATAACTACTGTTGGTATGCCCATTTTTGAAATGAACAAACAGGCTCAGAGAGGATAAGAATTTACTCAATATAGCTAGTAGGCCATGGGGTTGGGATTCGACCCCAAGTTAGTAAAAGTCCAAATTCCTTACTTTGCTCTGTTCTCCTCTCTCCCGGGGGATCTGGATCATAAATGCTGAGCAAATGAAATCATAGACTTCTGTAATTCTCAAAGTACTTTTATACCTTTTCACAACTAAAGATTCCTTTTATTATTTCTACTCACTGTCATTTGTTAATGCATATTTTGATAGATTACTAATCTGAAAATTGATATGAAATGTATAAATTTCAGTGGATTTTTGAAATATTGAAAATAACTTCTGTTTCCTTTAAGCTCCCAGGAGTTTGAAAACCTAATTACCACCCTCATTTTACAAATGAGGAAACAGAAATCCAGAGAGGATAGTGGCTTGCTGGTTACAGATTTAGGAGCACATTTCAGGTTTTCCTCTTCCTATCCAATCACTTGTTATCCAACATCATGCTAAATCAACCAATCCATCATTTAGTTGTCATTGAGCAGCTACTTATGCCTGGGAGACAAGATTATGTGGAGGGTACAGAAAAATTATAGCTATAGCTTCTGCATTCAATAAATTTATACTCTATTTGCAGAAACAAGGCTTAGACATAAAAGGAAATGACATAAAATCACAAGATAGTGTGTTTCTAAAGCAGTGTTTCTTATCCTTGGCTACACATCAGAATCACCCAGGGAGCTTTCAGAAGCTCCAGAACCCTCCAGAATAAGGATTTTCAGGGACGGGGGTCAGGGTTGAGAACTCCAGTCAGGCTTGAGAACCACAGGGTTCTCAGGGTTGTAAATGAACATATTCTACAATAACGACTACAAATGTTCCAGGTGTAAAGGTGAGGTCAAGGTGGGCTAGAGAGGTCAGGGGACCTCTGAAGAATAAAGAGGCCTCGGGGTGAATGGATAGTGTTTGGCTAAGAGTAGAGGAGGTGGAGGGAAACACATGAAGATGTCTAGGAAGGATGTAGGGCTTGAGAAGAGAGAGGAGCTGGTGGGGCTGGTGAGTGGCCAGTTCTGACCTCGAGGTTCTGGGAGGCAGAGGTGGAAGGTATAGTCAGAATTGGGGGGGGGGGGAGGGCTTCCAAGCTCATTTCTGAAAATAAGAAAGGCTTGATGATTTTTGAATAAAGATTTTATATGACATATGTGTAGCATTAACTAATCAGGGAGGAATTTTCTTCAGAATGTCCAGGATATCTGGGTGATCTCTGTAGAAGCTACCACATGGGCTAGAAGAAGTCCATGCAGATCAGTTCATAAGAAGAATCCTCATTTTCTGTGGAAAAAGGGAAGGCATTAGATTCTCAGATAAGAGGGTTGGGGTGGGGATAATGAACTTAGGAGAATACAGGAAGCAAGTGTGACTGCTCTACCTGGGCCTATAGTCCGCAGCACCCCAAAGCTGTGTGAGTGAAGGAAGAAAGTAGGGGTAGCAGAAGTGATAGATACAGGTACCAAAGGGCAACTTCTTTTGGCTGCACAGGGCAGGTCTCTGCTTGATAGGGAGTGACTAGGGCGCACCCATGAGGCAATTCTGAACTAGACAGCATAAGAGAAGCCTCCCAGGCCTTTCTGTGGTGCAAGGTTATGTCTCCTTGCAGCTCCCACCAGGGGTTTCCACAGGCGTGACTTTCTTGGAGGCAACAAGGATACCAGGCATGGATTCTCTGGGAAACGTGCATTTATTCTGGGGTCCCAGTGCAGTGTTGGCCAGTAGAGAGTTATAGGCAATGGAGAAATGAGGGAGATGCCCCAGGTATTGTCCCATCTGTTGAACCAGAGAAATTTACAGGGGTTGAGATTTACTGCTTTGCACCTTGAGCATACGTCTTGGCTGGTGGTTGAGAAAACTGTTGTAGAGACTGTTTATGGAAGGTAAGTTTTGGCAGCATTGTGTGAATCAGAATGAGGGGGGTGAGACAAGCTTGGATGCTATGAAGTGATGAGGACCTGGATGAGGGCTGAAGGTGTGGGAATGCAGAAGTAGGAAAGGAACTCAAGCTACTATCTTTTAGTAGGAAAAGCATCACAGAATAGATCAAATGAAGACACAGGCACTCACAAATCTAAAGTAAATATATATGGATGTTTTACTAATGCTTTACACATTTGTTCCAAGGCCACGCTTGGGGTGAGGGTGGCATTCTGCTTGTGTTGAGGGGAGACTGATGCTGGAGGAAGGAGAACTAGGACCCTCAAAGGAAGAGCATGCTGTACCTATAGGGATGGATTTACCATGAAGCTGACGAAGCTTAAACTTTAGGGCCTTTTCCTGGAACAGCCTTGTCCAAAGCTCTGTATTTAACTTTCTGCTTGTCATTTTGAGTTGTTTTGCATACAGAAGATCCACAAATTATACTAGCCTCATGACCCTGCCCCTCCAATCCTAGATCAGCTCCCAATCACCCACTGTCCCTGATGCTCTCATATGTCAAAATAGGGATGGCCGCTACTTGTTAGCATCCTTTATTGCTGTTAAATCAGAAATGAGCTGTCAGCTTAATCGGGGTGTGCACCTGACAGAACTCTGGGGCCCATTCACATTCTAGTATATGTAATTTGGTGGCCATAAGGTGTAATGTCTATATATCTTTGTTGCCTACATTAAAAACATTTTTTTTTATCTTTGATGGTCTTCATTTTCATGAAAGGTATCTAGGTGTGATTTTCTTTTTATCTAATAAACACAGAATTTATTAGGTTTTGTCAGTCAGCAAATCAATGATCTCATCATTTCTGGAAAATTCTCAGTTATGTCTTCAAATATTGCTTCTGCCCCATTTTCCTTCTACTTTCTTTCAAAAACTCCTGCTAAACATATGTCAGGTCTTCTATCTTCCTTATTTATTAGTATCTATTCCTTATATTGCATATATTTATATTTTCTGGGCTTCATTTAAGACCAGGGGTTGACAACCTACTGCCTGTGGACCAAATCTCTCCCATTACCTGCTTTTGTAAATAAAGTTCTATTGGAACATAGCCACACCCTTTTGTTTATATATTGTCTGTGACTGAGTGGTTGTGACAAATACTATGTGGCCTACGTGCCTGAAATATTTACTATCTGGCTCTTTACAGAAAAAGTTTGCTACCATTTCTAGATAATTTCGTATCATTCAGTTTACAAATTCTCTTTATCTCTGTTTATTGTACTATTAAACTGGTCCACTGAGTTTTTCATTTTGGTTACTGTATTTTTTATTTCAAATGGACCTTTATGTAGCTGGCAGATCACTTTCTACAGTTTCCTGTCCCAGATGTTATTTTCAAGCTTTTGTTTGATGTGTTTAAATATAAACTCTATAGCTGTGAGAGACTAATATACAAGCGTTCTGATAAGCCTAATATGTGAAGTCTCTATGGCTCTGTTTCTAAGGTCTGTTTCCTATGAACTTATTTTCTTTCTTTATATTTTTACTTTAATTATTTTAATTGTATATAGCTCATTGTTCCTGAAAAGTTGAGGTTCTTTGAGGCCTGAGGGGGGAAAAACGTGTTTCTCCAAAGAGGATTTACTTTTGTTCTGCCTAGTGCCTAAACCAAATTCTTCAAAGTTCCCTGGACCACCTGTGCTGCAAATCCATGTTAGGGCTGGTTTATAGCCAGAGTATCTCAGGAATTTTTTCTTTGTTTATTTTTCCTGTTCCTAAAAAGATTAGTGTTGGAGAAATCCTGCACTAGACTAAACAATCTTTAGTGGTAGGGACAGATCTATCCATTATTGAGTTTCTCCCACAATGCTTGGCCTATTGCTTGTTGAATGAATGAATGAGTGAGTGAGTGAGTGAGTGAATGAATGAACAGGTTCTGCTGATTACATTTCTTAAGTAGTTCTCAAATCTCTCTTTACCTCTTTCCCATTTTCATGGTTCTAGTTCAGGCCCTAACCATTTTTATCTAGACCAAAACAATGTGATTTCCCAATTTAGTGGTCCTCAGCTAAGGGTATATTTCAGAATCTTTGGAGTATGTTAAAAAAAAAATATGTTTTCAAAATTTAGGGTGAGTTGAGGAAATTATAGTTTAAAATATTTTGCAGATGATTCTAATACATATCTCTAGTAAGAGTCACTCTGGCCAATCTCAGTTTTGTCTCTCTGCAGTCCATCCTCCCTACTTGGTTAGAAATCTATTCAGTGTGGGAATATGACTACTTTGCTCTTCTGCCAAAATCCTACAGTGGGTCTCTGTTGACTATAGAATAAAATCCAAGCTATTTAGTATTGTTTACAAGGCCCTCCACCCCCCATCTTGTACTTTATATCCTGGTGGCACTCAACTTTGTGCATCACATCTCACATACCATCTTGTCTTCCATGTCTTGCTTTTGCTCACACTATACTCTGTGCCTACACGGCCCTTTTCATCCTTCTTTTCTGGCTTCTTCTTTTTCAGCTCAACTCCAGGAAGCCTCCCTAGACTCAGGGGCTGAGTTTATTGTTCCCCTTCATGTTTTTCTGCATCATGATATATAGCCAACTCTGTTACTTTGAAAATACAACCCTCAACTAGAGTGTGAATTCCTCAAGGGACTTAAGTTACTCATTTTTTGTTATTCTAGCACAGTTCTCAGAACACAGCAGGAATTAAGTATGTATTTATTGCCTAGAATGTGTTGTAGATTTATTGTATATTTACCAAACTGTCTAGGTTTGCCCTTTTAAAATCAGGTGTTTGATATCTGGGAACATGGGCAATGATGCCTCTGGGGCTCTTTAAATTCACAATATTTGTGATCATAGTCTCCAACTAAATTCAGTTGTTTCCAGTTGTAGTAGGGAGAAGAAGAGCTATAACCTGGGGGTTAATATATAAATCCCAGATAAAATAGAAAAGTAATTTTCAAGCAAAGAGGGAGAAATGAAACAATTAAGAATCCAGCATCCATACTTTTGTGAATGGGTATTGTGCAAAGGTTGATTTCCTTGCACAGGTTGCTTGGATGAGGGATACTCGTGTTTTCTGCAGTAGCCTAGGTCTTCCCTTCCCGCAGTCCTGCCTGTTTTTTTTCCCCAAGCCTCCAGGAGAGCAATGAATACTGAATCTTTCCTCCTAGATGGTGCTGGAAAAACAACCAAGAATGACAGGTTTGTGTGTAGGCCCCAGAGAAAGCAGGCAGAGAGTAGAAGATTGATAGAGATTTTTGCTCCCTGAGATATAAACGATGTGGTACCTTCTCCAGTATGTAACTGGGTGTCACTTAGTTTTCCGATATTCTTCACTCCCTACTCTCTGGGACAACAAGTGGGATTAATTCGGTCTTCCCAAATAATCCAGAATGACAAAGTTGACCAAATCTTCTGGAGTTCTGTTGGGTACGATCAGAAGGATAAGCGCTGGCCATACCATAGCTGGCTGCCAAATTCTTCTCAGGGGCATCTTGCTCAGAAGTTGGGACTGTAACATCATGCTGGTCCCCAGAATTCACAACACTTTGGTTTCCTCCTCAGTGTACAGTTTTATGTCCTTCTAACCAGGATCCATTTGAGAGCTATAGTCCTTGGGATAGAACAGAATCCAAAATCCATTTGGTGTCATGCACCAGCAAGTACTCAATGTTAATTGATAAGGTTAATTATCACGAAATGGGAGAAAATGTATTTTTTTGGCGCTGTCTCCAATAGCTGTAATCTCCACCCTCTATAAGAGAATGACAACTATAATAACAAAAATAATACAGAGATTCTCAGAGAGAAAACAAACAGGTGGCAGAGAGAGTATCTCACTCCAGAAGTGCAAATGGAGACAGCTGCTACAGAATTCTATTACCTTCACATCCCATTACCTTCTTGAGACCTGTTACCCTTTGGGGGAGATGACAGCCAATGTCAGCTTTAAAACCATGGCAAGGTCAGTTGCCAGTAAAATGTCTGAGAAGGAAAAGGGAGAGGAGAAAAAGTGTCCTTGGCAAAAAATGGTCTGACATGTTGATGAGTAATCAAACAGAAGATCTAGGTTCAAGTGACTGTGCCATTTCTAGATACATGACACGTTTAATTTCTTTGAGTTTGGCTTTCTTTCTTTTTTTTAAATTTTTAAAAAAAATTTTTATTTTTTATGTTCCAGAGTGAGAGAGACAGAGCACGAGCAGGGAAGGGCAGAGAGAAAGGGAGACACGAATCCAAAACAGGCTCCAGGCTCTGAGCTTGTCTGCACAGAGCTTGATGCGGGGCTCAAACTCATGAACCATGAGATCATGACCTGAGCTGAAGTCAGACACTCAACCGACTGAGCCACCCAGGCACCCCAAGTTTGGCTTTCTTATAGGTAAAATATAGAGACTAGCAACATAAACTAATTATGAGAATTAATTGAGCTAATGTATGTGAAGGTGTGTTTTTCCTTTAAGTGATTATGCAGTTTAGGACATTCTGTCTTTGAATGGGCTGAGGAGGAGAAGAAAGTGGCCTGGGTCTTCCTATCCCTCAGTCTGTTGCTCATGAATGCTGCTAATGAATAAAGCTGCTTCCAAGCTCCACCCACCCTCTGCAAGAACATACTAATAAATCCAGATTTATGCAGACTGGTGTCAGGATCGCATTCATTAGCCAGTTTAAATAATTTTATATCTTAAAATAATTATGGCATTTGCAGTACTGTTTTCTAACACATTCAAGGTCTAAGGCAAAATGCCCCAAAGACAACCACATGCAATCATTGCATTTATTTTACATTTTTAATGAACTTCCCTGTTCCCAGAGCTCTGTTGGCATTCCCCAGCAGCCTGGGTTCTATTTTGTGTTCCTCCGTCAGTACAGAGGGCAACCTGCCTGTTTTCTTGTCAGCACGTGCATTTCAACTTCGTCAGAAAACAGAGCATATGGAGAAGTTATCTCTTTTCAAAAGGTTTTTATTCTATCCCAAATTACCAACACAAACATGAGGTAAACAAAGAAAAAAAAAGAAATACAATAAAAGAGCCACATGTGATTTGTTTCTTGACTAAAGTAAGTAGTATAGCTTTTGCCTTGTTACTTTTTCCCGATAGATTTCGAGGCTGGGGGTAGTATCACTTTCCTGAATCCACCATCCCTGTACTGCTCTCCATATTCAGAAAACAGTATTAGAAGGAAAATCTGAGGCTAAATATCTCTTTCTTCATCTGATCAAACAATCCATTCCTCAAGACAATCCCGACAGTAAGGGTGATTTAATAAGGATTGCACATAAATGCCACTGCAAAGACTTAAGCAATAAGGAATATATAGCACACTTACAGGGCCTAAGACCACACTACATAATCTTTGTTTAGGCTATAACTGCTTTAAGGACTTTTCCATCTAAATCCTTTTCCAGTTTGAATCTTACAGTAATGCTGGCAAGTTGGGAAGGCAGGCATTATTACTAATGGCCTACAAGACCCACAGGTTCTGGTCCTGCCATCCTATACAACTCCAACTGCACCCATTCTGCTTTCTGTGATCTGTCCACATGAACCTGCTTTCTGTTTCTTGAACATGTTACTCTGATCCTTGCCCTAGGGCCTTTGCATTGACTGCTCCCTTAATGGAATGCACTTCTCTGCCTATACTCTTCCAAAGACTATCTCCTTGCCATACAGCTCTCAGCTAAAATGCTTTCTACTCAAAGAAGACTTTTCTGGTCACTCTAAAGAAACACTGCCCTCACCCTATTTCTATTCCAGCACATGCCTCTACATTATCTTACCCTTTTTATTGTCTTCAAAGGCTTTATCATTCTCTGGAATCCTTACCTTTATTTATTTATTGCCTCTGTTTCCATATAGAATGGAAGGGCCATTAGGGAAGGGACTTTGTCTGGTTTGCTGCTATGTTCCAGTACCTAGAAGGGTGCCTGGTACAGATTAGATGCTAAAATACCATTTATTGAATGAATTTCAGTTTGGCCAATGAGGAAAACATTGAATGGTCATGAAGATTAAGATTATGATCATGAAGATCATGAAGATCATGAAGATTAAGTAACTTGCTGGGATCTAATTAGGGCAAAACATCCCTTACCTTTCAGACCTGTGATTTTTTTCTCTAAGAATGGAATTCATTGTTTATACCCGAGTAACTCAGGATTTGCATGTTATCCTTTGGCAGGATGTAGGAGGTCAAGATTTCTCATCTTCAAAGACAGGTAACATGCATGAGATCAATCCAGAGGTCAGAATGGACAATCACACTGTTGAGATTGTGTGTATAAGAACTTAAGTCCATGTTGAGTGGTGTGGTTTTACCTTACTTTCCTGGGATTTGGGGGTCTGGTTCTCATCTGGAGTATACTAATTTTGAGAAGCAGCTCAAAGGGATGGAAACAGACACAACTCAGCTTGAGTCCTGACCAGGCCATGTACTGTTAGATGATCTTGGAAAAGTCTGTTGAACTCTTTCTGAAATAGGGATAACTTAAGCTTCCTGGATGTCCTGAGCTGAATGAACCTGCACATGTAAAATACCTGACCCAGGGCCAAGGGTATGGGACAGGTTCAGTGGATGCTTCAAACTTTCTCTTCATCCAGTTTTTGATTGAAACTTCCTCCTTTAGGTTGAAGGCTGAGTTTTATTCTGTGTTTCTTAATGTCTCTCCCTCTCCTTTTTAAATTTAGTATTTATTTCTTCATTTTGAGAGAGAAAGAGAGCAAGCAGGGAAGAGAGAGTGAGAGAGAGAGAGAGAGAGAGAGAGAGAGAGAGAAAGAAAGAAAGAAAGAAAGAAAGAAAGAAAGAACATCCTAAGCAGGCTCCATACTGCCAGTGCAGAGCCCAATGCAGAGCTTGAACCCATGAACCATGCATGAGATCATGACTGGAGCTGAAACTAAGAGTCAGATGCTTAACCAACTGAGCCATCCAGGTGTCCCCCACCCCCCTTTCCCCCCTGCCTTAACTTCTCCAAGTATCTGGAAATCTGCTTTATCGTAAACACAACTGGCTTTTTGATATCTGGAGATTAACTAATGATAACAGGAAGGAAGGACATGGTCCTCAGGGAAGGGGGTTACTGAAATGTTTCCACTAGGTATTTATCATGGTGAAGTGGAGTTATATGACATCAGGGGGAAAAAAAACCTAAAAAATGTGGCTGCTTTGGTGTGAGTCCTGGATAGATGGAGAGCTCTGCTGTTCCCAACACAGGCCTCGTGCCTATGGCTAGCAGCACAGGGGAGGCCACTCAGGATGGACCAGAGGCTCCTCTTCTGGCCAAGGTGAGTGGGTAGAGCTAAAGCAGCACATAAGAGCCCAAAGAAGAGATGTCCAGGAGGTCAGTTTAAATTCTAAGTCCCTTAAGTCAAATTTTGCAGAAAAGGTTTATTTGCAGTTCTCCTCATGTACCCTGCAGGTTGTAAGCATGGCAGATCTGAAATACAGTTACCACAGAAGATCTCTGGAATTCCAGGGTGAGAAAAGAAACAGCGTTTAAGAAAAGGATGATGTCCTACCTCTATGAAAAAGCTTGGTTGTGTTAACACGGAACAAATCAGTAGAAATAATGGGTGAACTCTACCTGCAGGCTTCCAACTAGCTGTGAGAATACCTGCCTTCTCATAGAGTTACAGAGAATCATTTTAGGAAAGTGTTCGCTTAACTCTCAGTCACTCCATGAAAACTAGGTGTTCCTATGATGATGATTTGGTTTTGAGGATGGTTGATGCAGGAAAGATGTCAGAATCGAGTAGGCTGATCTTCAGATGCCTGCATTTGCTTCAGGATCTCAGGGCTCAGTTACTTACTCAGCTGTAAATAAACCCTGAGATGCACTGGCTTGGCTCCTTTCCCTCTCTGCCTCTCTCCCCTCCTTGGAAATACTAGCAAGGGATTATTGAATGGAAGCAAACCACGTGGCAGAAATGTGCTGAAGAGGAGAAAGACCTGTATACTTGAAAATTACCTCTAAATGGTACATCTTAGAGGTAAAGCAGTTAAAAAAAAGTCTGAGTATTAAATACACGGAATCAAACAGCAGAGAATCTATTGAGATTATTGAGGTAGGCCTCTTTCTTCATCAACAAACAACATCTATGATGAAAACATTTATTTGGCTAAATGGAATTCAGGGCAGAGGGATAAAACACACTCAGTTTAACTGAAGGAAGGCAGTAAGCCTTTGTTCTGGCTAAGACCACGTTGCTTGAGGGAAGCAGGTAGTTAATATGGAGAAAAAGATGATCAAACAGAGGAGTGTGATATATTGACTCATATTCTGTGAGAGAAAATCTGTACCATTTTGGAAGAGATGACTGTAATGGCCCCAAATGCTGCTGCAGCCCCTCGGTCACACATCATGTGACTTGATGTCTTCATTTACTACCATATCAACCCTCTCATCATTTCCTCTTCATCTCCTGCTCTAGGAGGGCTTAATTCGTTGGCGGTCATTCTTATTCTCTTTACTAACAGGCAATCAATATTACATCATCCAGTACTCTGTGATTCCTCTCACACGATGAGATATATTTGAGCAAATTCTCCTGGGACTTGTTTTTCAACTCCCTATGCCTGGCAAAGCGATGATACCATGCAAAATACTGAAATTTGATTGGACTGCAGCCCAGACAGCATGATTACAGCAACATTCTTACCCTCTTTTATGTGAGCTGGTGGCTGTAAGACATCCATATGCTGTTACTTGTGCTTCTGCCCAAGATGAATAAAGAATGAAGGAGGGAGAAAAAGATAATGAACTAATTAGAATTGTCCTTTAATGAAAAGGGCTTGATGCAGCTATCTTACATTCAATGGATCATGCAGTTGTCAACATGTGAGTTCATTATCAAGAGGGCAGAGCTTGGGATAGAAAAATAAAGAGAATCGTTTTACAGCGGGGATGCTCAGTCTCGGTATTGTGATTATTTGGGGCTGGGTAATTCCCAGTTGTGGGGGGTTGTCTTAGGCATTTTAGGGTGTTTAGCAACCCTGGCCTTTACCGACTAGATGCCAGTAGCACCATCCCCTCCCCCCAAAAGTTGTGATAATCAAACATGACTACAGACATTACCAAATGTCCCCTGAGGAGCAAAATTGCTCCTGGTCGAGGGCCACTACAGTACAGAATAGTCTATGACCCCTCTTTATGTCACACACCATCCCTTTCCCAGTGACAGAAGCTTACCGTAAAACTACAAGGAAAGCATAATATTTAGATGGCAGGCTGAAGGGAGCTGGTGGTTTAATAAGAGAATAAATAATGTGACACTTCTTCCAATCATCGTGCCTTAACCATGTGCTGCCCAATGCGAGGATGTTTCCTCTGACTCTAAACATTAAGGAGAGAAAGTAATCTTGCTGAAAACCCAGCCACTTCTTCCTATGGAGAGTGTTTAGCTGTTTCTTGAGAAAAAAAATTGACCTTTAAAATTAATTTTTCTTCCAGAGTTTTTTTCCTTCTTGAATTACTTCTCTCTACCTTGCCTTTCACTGCAGCAAAATGGCACTTAATGGATCTTTGAAATTTAATCTACCATAATGTTGCAAGACTTTCTGAAGTTTAATAATAACCCTTTGAAATGATTTGGGAAGAGGATTTGAGAGGAGAAAGGGCTTTATTTTTGTTAGTTTTAAGCATTTTCTCTGCTATTTTAGTGGAGGAGCAATCTGATAGGCTTTCCTTTCCCTCCGTCCTCCTCTTAGTCTTCAGGAAGGACAACGGAATCAATAATGTTGCAGAACTTTTCACGTACTTAGCAATTTATCACCCCTAACCAACTAATCTGCAGGAACCAGGCAGCAGGAGGAAAGCTTGTTATTGGATCCATGAAAGTGATTCCCAGATCATCCATTTTTACTTCTGTAAACAGACGCATACTTCCTGGCACACTGAGGCTCTCAATATACCTCTCTTAAATAAATGCTTCTTTAGAGTACTATGACAAATTGTTCCTATTTTTTACATCAGCAGACTCACAAAATCCATGCTGACCTGCAATATTTACAGGAGCCCTGTCTCCTCCTCTTAAGTTAGGGCTGGACACAGAGTAGGCACCTAAAACCTGTTTATTGAATGGGATTCAACAGAACATAATCATTTCACATGCTTTTTTCTTACAACAACCTTGAGCGATGGAGGACAGAAAAAGACATTTGTACCTCATTTTACAAATGAAGAAGCTGCCACTCAGGGAGGCACGATAATTTGCCTTTATTCATAAGCTAGCACATGTTGAAGCTGGAATTTATTAGAGCTTAAACATTGCTGTTTAAAGAGACATGCCAGGTCTCTCCTCTGTTGTGGATTTAAAATAGCTTATCAGCATTTTCTCTATGCTGAATATATTTCTCAAAACCATTTCATACTCTTTCCTGTGATTTACTAGTCAGCAGGGGAGCTTACAATTATTAATTTGACTAGATTGCACCATTCAAAGGGGCAGGAATCATTCAGTTTGATTTGTTAGCACAGAACCAGGCACACAGAAGGCACTCATTAAAAATTTGTTAGATTTGTTGAAAGAATTTGTGTATTGACAGAACCTTAGGAACTGTAATATAAAGAAAGAGGGGGCCTGGAGAGCAGATACAAATATTCAGGCCCTGGAAGGCATACTGCTCACTTTATATGAATAGGAATAGAGTGTTGACCTGGCTTCTGCATCTCTCTCTGGTGAATTTGATTAGTTTAAGTTGGTTGTCCTGAATTGCATTCACTTCAGGAGTGCTGACAAATTTATTATTCTGGTCTGTAAAGCTGAGGATGGATCATGGACCTTGATGCCTCTATGAGGCTCTGAGGAACCAGAGCATCATTAATCTTTCTCCTCTTTTACATGCAGCAGGCACACCCTAAGATGCAGATGTGCAATGCAGTTATTTTTGAGAATATTCTTTCCTCATTCCTACCATCTCACCTCTGCCTTAGAGCTGAGCAGCTACAAACCCGTGGCATCCTGGGAGTGGAACAAAGTCTCCCAATGCACAAAGAGCTCCTGAGGCTGACACCCACCTCCTTCACACTCCCGGCCTTCATGAGCAGATGATGGAATTCAGTGCTTCCTTCCCAGTGAAGCCTGTCCTCACTCACAGAGAGCAATAGTCAAAGCAATTACAGCTCTGGGTAGCGCGCTCAAGCCAGGAGGAAAAAGAAGACCACTGCCTACCCTGTAATCAAGACATCCTTCCTTGAATCTTCCTATTCCTATTTTGGATTGGGAAGGAAATGTGGTGCCTCTCCTCTGGCCATCTTGTTTCTCACCCAGGACCCCATTTTCTAGGGTCTGGGGAGCAGCACTTTGTGTGGAGTGTAGAGACCAGCTACCATGAAGAGAAACTGAAGGCTGTGACCTGGAACTCTCTCTTACAGGTTAAGATTGAATACAAAGTTGTGTGGCTCCTCTAAAATGGTGGTTCACAATCATGGGTGATTTTTCTCTCCAGGGGACTCTTAGCAACATCTGGAGACATTTTGAGTTGCCACAGTGGGGGCAGTGAGTGTGCTACTAGTGTAGATGGATAGAAACCAAGAATGCTGCTGAATATCCTATAATGTACAGCAGAGCTCCCCATGAAATGCAAAGCAAAGGAAACAAAATACAAGCCCATGTAGATTAGAGTTTGTTTAGGTCTGCTGAATAGAATCTTTTCAGCATTAATAAGTTTAAACGGCTTTTCATTTGGAAATCTGTGGTTTATACTGAACCCACAAAACCATGGATCAGCAAGGGTAGGGCATTTGGGGCTTGTTCACTGTGATTTTTCCAGTGTCTGTGGCACAGTGCCTGGCATATGGTGTGCTTCATAAATATTTGCTGAATTAAATACTGTAGTTGGGGCTATTGTGATATTAGGAAGTGACTCAGTTGATTAGCTGTAAAGAGGGAATAAAGAAGAGCCATATCAAAAGCATTAAGGGTGGAGCAGAGCCAGGAGGTCAGCTAGGGTGTAAGACTTCATGGGATAGGCTGTCCAGAGGGTAGCCAAATGTCTAGAGATTTGAGGAACAGAACTTCAACTACCCGAGGTGACTCAACTTGAGACCTCAATGAAGTAGAGGCCCCAAAGCATCCATAACTGCCCCTGACCCTTCCTTTTTGGTGAACCTCACATACTAAGGGTTTAGTATCATAAATGTCTCTTGAGGTACTTGAGAGAGGATGGTTCATAGCATTCCAGGAACCAAATTCTCAAGATCAAAGCCAGGTCTTGACTCAGGCTTCCTTGCTATTCTAGTCTTTCTCTCTCTTCCAAATGCTCTACTCACTGGTTAGTTTTCCTAAGGTTAGTCATGATATATCAACCCCTTATTGTAAAACCTTCAACAATTCCCCATGTTCTACCAAAGTTAAGTCCAAACTCTTTGCCCATACCACCATACAAAGCTCTCTGTACATTGACTTCATTGCCCCTTTTCTTGCCCTTATTTTCTCTCCTTACCTTTTCTCCTTTGAACCTTTTATTCCTTTACATTCTATCACAACGACTTTTCCACACATACCCATAGCTTTAGCCAAGCTAGACTATTTGATTTTCCAGTAACAAGCCTCCTTGGTGCCATTGCCTGAGGGTAGGCAAACGGTGTCATCATCTACTGGCTACCACATTATCCTAATGGCAGCTAACCTCAGTCCTATGCATTTCTCCTTTCATTGCGTTCATTTTTCAGGGGTCCTTCAGCTCCCATAAATATGGAAATAACTCAACAATAATGGAGTCAGAATCCCAGAATAAATTCCTATTTCCTATCTACTGCTTGCATAGGGGATGTGTGTGAATTAAAGAGATAATGCTGTCTGCAAAGTGCTTTCATCTTCCCAGAATGAGCTACATTCCTTCAAAGCATTATTCGGATTTCACATTGGCTCTCACATGTGCCTAGCATAGCAAGAAAGACCCAGCCTGCTGAAAGCAGGGGCTTCAGTGCTTTGCTGAACCATGGTCTGAACTAAGATAGAAATTTATGTCACTGTGAATGTTCTTGTGTTTATTATTTGTTTAAGATTTAAGTTTTATGTTTAATTGAAGGTTTTCTCTGCCATGTTGCTATCTTATGGTAGACACATTTCTCCCTTCAGGAGGTAGAGACTTTGAGGGTGCTCGTGAAATCCAAGTTTTACAGGGACTTTGATTAGATATGTCATCACCATTTTCCATTATAGAAATGTAATCATCTTTTGAATATGGAGAAAGTAAATCAGGAAACTTCAGTTCTCAAAGAGAAAGGGGTCAAGGGTGGGAAAGTTTATGATATGATCAAGAGTCTGGGTGGTCTTATTCATCAAACTCAAGAACAACAGAAGTGAAATGAAAACTCTTCAAAAATAGAAGCACAGTGAAAAGGAAATTTTGCTTCCCACATACAACCCTTGCTTCTCTGGCCACCAAAGCCTAGAGTTGAAAAATAGAAGTGAGAAAGAGGAGGGGTAGCAACGGAATAGCAATAGAAACAGTCCCCTTCTACCTGGAGTGACCTGCAGCCAATATGGGATTTTTTGGAACATTTTGAAGCTCCCTTTTCCAACCCACTTCCTACTTATGAGAGTTTCTGGGGGATATTTCATGTACATTTGTGGACCCAGTTCTTAAAACTACCGTGTTGTATTATTTCCCCCATGGCCTGTGGTGGTGCTGCCGATACCTGCCCTCACTGGAGGTGCCTACACATGTGGGCACAGGGCCACCAGCCTCCACACTATGGCCACGATATCTGTCCAGAGGGCTTGAACCGCTGAGGGTAACCTTGACCCTCCTAAGCTGCACTGGGTGCGGCACTGAAGAGCTGGGAGGAATCTTTCTCCCTAGTGTAGGAATCACTCAGTTACCTGGAGTACAAAATCGTGTTGTTTTTGTATCTCCAAATCAGAGAGGTGGTGGTGGTGTTTGTTTTTGAAAGCAGGCCTTCATTTCAATCTCCTCCAGAAGGTTCAGGATGGGCTTTGCGGCTGTGCTAGTACTCCACCGAGTACTCAGTACTTCTCCTCTGTACTGAGCATTGGTTTTGGACGAAACTTGCATGCCTCAATTCTCTTTTACCTTAGGAATGCACTCTTCCCCAGGAGACAAGCTCCTTTTGCAAATAAGTACATGATAGGCTGGTCCCACCAGATACATCTTGGTATATTAAGCCTAATCTGGGACTCTTTTTATATACAGAAGATAGCAACCAGTGGATCTTTTAGTCCCACACATAGTGTAGGCTAAAAACATCAAGTCGTAAGTTTTATTAGTTTTAATTAGAACTTGTTTGATTGACAGGAAGAGGAACCCCTTTAAGCTCACAAACTGACTGTTAATATCACTGATGTGGGTACCTGAGGACAGCTTGAGCTCCTGGAAGCTGCAGCTTGGCAACTCTGGGTCCAGAAACCATTCTCTGTCTCCATTACAGCTGTATGTTCTCCTTTCTGCTATTACAACCTCTCTTCTCTCTTGCTCTCTCAATACCTTTTCTCTGTTTACACGTGGCCCCAAATGGCCAGCAGCCCATATCAAGGTGTTTTCCGTAGATATAGTTAAACACAGCCCCCATCTGTTATAATCCTTGTAGGAGAGAATACGATTAGGTACCAGCTAGCCATTAAAAGGGTTTATTTTGGCTTGGATGTCCATTCTGCTCAAATCAACAGTTCCTGAAGGTATATCATATATATAAACATTGCTTTTTCCTCTCCAAAAGGCATTTTGAGAATGGGGCCTTGGGTGGGACTGTTACCCCCAAATATGGTTGCTATGCTCTGGAAGGGCAGGGCTTGTGCTGCAAAGTTCTTTGAATCCCCTATGAAGTCTTGCTCAAAGCTGACACTCAATAAAAGATTGTAGGAAGGATGTTGAGTAAAAAGGTCCCCGTGGTCTTGGACCCCAGGACCCGTATGATCAACTGTGTTACGAATTAGGTTTGCTGTCCTATAGGATAATGACAAACCACTAAGCTAGAAATCTGGAAACCTTTTGGCTAAGGGTATATCCCATGCCTGCCAATACTGGGTTAATAGATTTTCAGGAGAAATCTTCTAATCCTCTGGATATAGTTTCTTTCTCAAGAGGGCTTAGGCACTGGAGAAATAAATAACACTGAGAAAGTTTGGGTTCCCTTCAGCTGATGCTGCTGCTCCACTGCCTTATAAAAGCCACTGTGATTAACAGCTCTGAAATGTTTTTAATGAGCATTTCAGTCTGGGTTTACATATCCTTGAAAGAGTTAAGATTTCACCCAGGAGGTTTCAAAACAGAGTTAGCATGTGTGCTTATTACTGCTTCAATCTGCAACAGAAGACTTATTGCCTTTGTAAGCAGAGAGGCAAATGGATCTTAGGCTTAGGGCTTCTAGAGGTTTGAGCAGATCGGAGCCCTGGGACGGCAGCTGTGAGGACAGCGTGTGAGTTCTGTTGGTCCAAATGAGGAGGTGTGGCTAATGCACCTCCATGAATTCGCAGCTGGGCATTCAAGATCTTACAGTGGGCTGATATAGAGGCAGAAATATTGGGCACTCAGGTAGGGGCATGTGATATGCGCCGGGAAGTTGCTTTTATCTCTTGATAGACATACGACACCACTATTAAGAGTTTTCTTGATGTAAACATTCATTTTGAAACAATAGTCCCTGGAAAGTGGTATTTAACTAATTTACTTTACACTTAGGCAGCATTTGCCATGTGTCAGATACTGTTCTAAGTGCTTTAGAAATACTGACCATTTAATCCTAGCTGCTAACCCATGACGTCATACAGTTATGCTTATTTTATAGACGAAGACACGGAGGCTCTAAATGGTTAAGTAACATGATCCAGGTTAGACAGCCAGGTAATGATGGAGCTGGGATTTGAACCCAGGCAGCCCGATTCCAGTGTCTATGCTCTTAAACCCTCTGCCTTGCTTAGTATTTCACACTGTATTACTGATTTCTTAATCAGGCTAAACTTTGTCAGACTTTTCAGTGTCTGCCAGAATACAAAGGAGTGAGTGGGTTGGTGGAAGCATAAAAGCAGTGGGTCTTGGCAAAAGTAAGGTAAAAGGATGGGAGAGGAGGGAGACTGATATAGAAAGTTATGGAAGAGATGTTTAAGGAGGGGAATTGAGGAATGTTATAGAGAAAATTTATTCATCTTATAATTTTGCTATGGGCAAGCACCTTGACCTTGAATGTTTTCACAACAAAGTTGGACATATATATGATACCAAGGGAACACTCTCAAAAAAAAGGCTATAAAACACAGCCAGATTAGCCACCATTAGTCCAATAGTCCCTCCACTGGACTATAGTACTTGCATAATATGGTGCGTTTTGAGAGATAAACTTAAGTTAATAGTCCTGTGGTGGGAATGCAAGCTGGTGCAGCCACTCTGGAAAACAGTATGGGGGTTCTTCAAAAAACTAAAAATAGAACTACCCTACAACCCAGCAATTGCACTACTAGGCATTTATCCAAGGGATACAGGTGTGCTGTTTCAAAGGGACACATGCACCCCCATGTTTATAGCAGCACTATCAACAATAGCCAAAGTATGGAAAGAGCCCAAACGTCTATCGATGGATGAATGGATAAAGAAAATGTGGTATATACGTACAATAGAGTATTCCTCTGCAGTCAAAAAGAATGAAATCTTATCATTTGCAACTACATGGATGGAACTGGGGGGTATTATGCTAAATGAAATTAGAGAAAGATAAAAATCATATGACTTCACTCATATGAGGACTTTAAGAGACAAAACAGATGAACATAAGGGAAGGGAAACAAAAATAAGATAAAAACAGGGAGGGGGACAAAACAGAAGAGACTCATAAATATGGAGAACAAACTGAGGGTTACTGGAGGGGTTGTGGGAGGGAGGATGGTCTAAATGGGTAAGGGGCATTAGGGAATCTACTCCTGAAATTATTGTTGGACTATATGCTAACTAATTTGGATGTAAATTTTAAAAAAAATTAAAAATAAAATAAAAAAAAAAAAACCAAATACAAAAAAAAAAAAATAGTCCTGTGGTACATGCCCTTGTATACCTTGCCTTTCCTTCATTGAGTTGGTGGCATCCATTACCTCAGAGTATAGTTAATACAGAAAAAAGAGAGAAAATACATTTAAATTTCAAGAGCCAAGGCATTTTAAAACAACTTTATTGGCATAAAATAAATTATACGTATTTAAAGTTTTGACCTGTGTATGAAACCATTATCACACTCAAGATAACAAGCATATCTGTCACCCCAAAGTTGCTTTGTGCTTTCCCTCCCTCTCCATCCCTGCCTTTTTTTCCTAGACAACTCTTAATCTGCTTTCTGTCACCATAGATTAGTATGCAGGCTTTTGAGAATTTTATATAAATAGAACTATACAGTATTCACTCTCTTTGTCTGGCTGCTTTCTCTCAGAATAATTATTTTGAGATCCATCCAAGTTATTGTATTGATAGTTCATTTCTTGTATTGCTGAGTAGTATTTCATTGTATTACTGTACCATGGTTTGTCCATTCACCTGTTGATCAACACTTGGGTTATTTCCAGGTTTGGACTATTATAAGTAAAGCAGTTGTGAACATTTGTGTGCATGACTTTGTATGGACATGTGTTACCTTTCCTATTAGGTAAATACCTAGGAGTGGAATGATTCAGTCATGTAGTAGGTACATGTTTATTTTTTTTTAAATAAACTTTTCTATTTTTAGATAAACTTAGAAAAAAGAAAAGTAGACATTTAAGCAATATGAGTCTTCTCACTCATGAACAAGGTAAATCTTTCCCTATTTTAGGTTTTCTTTAATATCAGTGAGCAATGTTTTATTGCATTGGTACATAAACCTTCACCATGTTTTGTCAGATTTATTCCTAAGTATTTCACATTTTTAATGCTTTTATTTGTATTGTTTTCTGAAAAAAGTTAATTTATTTTGAGAGAGAGTGAGTGCATGCTCAAGCACGAGTGGGGGAGGGGCAGAGAGAAGGAGAGAGAGAATCTCAAGCAGGTTGCATGCTCAGTGCAGAGCCTGACTCAGGACTTGATCTCATGGCCCTGAGATCATGACCTGAGCTGAAATCAAGAGTCTGACGCTTCACCAGCTGAGCCACCCAGGCACCCCTTAATAGTACTGTTTTTTAAAACTTTAGTTTCTGATGTTCATTGCTACTATATAGAAGTGCAATTAATTTTTGCAAACTTGTCTTGTATCCTGAAACCTTGTTTATCTCACTTATTAGATTTTACATAGCCAATTGTGTCATTTGTGAATAAAGACAAATTTACTTTTCCTTTCCAATTTGAATGACTTTTTCTCTTTTCTTTCTTTTTGTTTTCTTTTTGCCTTATTGTGCTATCTAGAACCTCTAATACAGTGTTGAATAGAAGAGGTGAGATCAAACATTCTTGTCTAGATTCTGATCTTAGGGGAGAGGATTCAATCCATTGTCATTAGGTATGGTGGTTATTAGGTATGACAATTATTAGGTATGTAGATTTCTCATAGCCACCCTTTATCAGGCTAAGGAAACTGCCTTCTTTTTTTAAAATTTATTTATTTATTTTATTTTAGAGACAGAGAGAGAAAGAGTGTGAAAGTGAGGAAGACGGATAGATGCAAAGGTGGGGGGGAGAATCTTAAGCAGGCTCCATGGTCAGTGTGGAGCCTGACTCAGGGCTTGATTTCATGACCCTAGGATGATGACCTAAGCTGAAATCAAGAGTCAGATGCTCAACCAACTGAGTTACACTGGTGCCTCAGGAAATTGCCTTCTATTCAGAGTTTGCAGATATTTATTTGTTATTATTATTTTTTTCAGGAATGGGTGTTGGATGTTTTCTCTTGGACTTGAGATTCATTGAGCTTCTGGGATCTTTGAGTGTGTACTTTTCACCAGTTGTTTGATCAAATGCTTTTTCTGTCCTCCCATTCTCTTCTCTCCTTTGGGGACTCCAATTCCAAGTATACAGGGATGGTTTCAGTTGTCCATGAGTCCCTGATGCATGCTTTCTTTCTTTCAGTCTTTTTCTTCTCTGTTTTATATTTGGATAGGTTCTGTTACTATATCTTCAAGTTCACTAAGCTTTTTTTGTCTGCATTGGCTAATCTGTCAGTAATCTCATCAGGATATATTTCATCTCAAACATTATAATTTCCTATCTAGAAGTTTTATTTGTGTCTTTTAAATATATTCCATGTCTCTACTTAACATGTTCTAGTTTCTTTAACATGTGGGAATTTGTCATAACAATGTTTAAAAATCTTTAGGTATTAACTCTATCATCTGTTTTATTACTGAGTCGGTTTAGGTAATTTTTTAAAATCTCTCATTATGAGTTGTATTTTCCTGTTTGTTTGTATGCCTGGTAATTTTTTATTGGATGCCAGATATTGTTAATTTTACCTTATTAGGTGGTGGGTATGTTTTTATTTCTATAAATATCACTGAACTTTGTTCTGGGGTGTGTCTGAGTTATTTGATGTTTGATGTTTTTGAGTTGCTTTTAAGCTTTTTTTAGATGGGACTAGAGCTGCCTAACCAATGTGGCTAAGTTCTCCCCACCACTGAGGTACAACTCTTCTGAGTTTTACAATTATAACATTTTATCCTATTGCTGGTGGGAACAGGAACTATTCTCAATTCTGTGTGAGCTGTGGGATTTTTTTTTCCTTTGCTTCTTTTGAGTGGTTCTTTCCCTGGTCTCGAGTAATTTCCTCATATCTATACTCATCGGTACTCAGTTGAAGTCTTACTGGGGATGTCTTCATATTTCTTGAATTCTTCCTAAATATAAAACTCTCCTCTGTAGTGTGTTGCCTTATAAATTTTAACATTTTTCCTTCATAAACTCCTAGTTCCATCTCCTCAAGTTACTGAAACAGCTGGGCTCTACTTAGATCCTCATGCACCCATGTACTGAAGCATTGAAACTCTCTAGGCAGTAAATTAATGCAATTGCAGGGGTCATCTTATTTGTTTTCCATATCTCAGGAATTACTTGACCTCTTTTTTTCTGATGCCCAATGTCTTAGAAACCATCGTTTCGTAAGTTCTGTGCCGTTTTTCAGTTGTTTCAGGAAGGAGGATAAGTGTGTTTCTGTTATTCTGTCTTGGTCAGAAATGGAAGTTTAAGAGCCAAAGCTTTTGATTTAAAAGAGTCTGAGTGCTTGACTTTCAAGTGCTAAGCCCTGAAAGACCCAGGGAATAAAGTCTAAAGTGTGGATTTGGGAGTGTGCTTAATTGTGTGAGTCAGATTTCCTTTCCCAGATAAGTTAAGAATACCTATGTGGGAGAGAGGAAGATAAGTAGAGAGAAGGAAGAGCATAATATGCTGGTAAATGTCTCTAAAAAGAGGCCTTGCTTCTTATTCCCTCCCTTTACAACTGAGTCTTCAGTGGTGTAATGGAAGAGAATACATGACAGAAACCTTAGGTTTATAAGTGTTCAAGAACAAAATGAGCTTGTATTTATTACCCCCCCCCCCCCCCCCCACCGTGTGGAACTGAAGGAGGTACAAGCCTCAAGTGTTGCTATACTGACCATAAATAGAGTAGAGATTACTATTGGGAACATGTAGACCAACCAATCTGAGACCACCTTGCAAAATTTTCCCATACCTAGAATGGTACATGTGGAAAATATTTACCAGGTGTCTGAGATGAGTATTGGTATAGATGTGAGAAATCCAGACCTGGGGAGAAGAGATCTCATGTTTGGGCGAGGTCAGCAACTGTGTAGACCATAACTGTATAGAGAGGTCTTATAGGATATAATGTCCCCATGGAATCTAGCAGTGATATGTGACAACAATCAAGGACAAATGGTCTCTTCACATGTCTTGACCCTACAATGTTCACTGAAACATAAATGATACACCAGGGATAGAACAGAAGTTGAAGATTGAAAGACCATGAAGGAGAGGCTCTGAATTGACTGGGATTTGAGTTTGAAATAGAGTAATTTTTAGGAAAATAGAGTAAAATTTTTTTTGTACTTGAGTTTGTGGCCTAAAATTTTATCTGTTACACATTTGTTCTCTAGTCAAAGTCTCACAGTAGGGAAATTATGGGGCTTGTTTGGATTTGGTTGCAAAGTGATTAACTGAGTTTTAAATGAATATACCAAAATTTGGAGATCACTGTTGAGGTATATGTCAAAAGAGCTTTATAGCATGTATTTTCCTTATTGAATAGAATAAGTTATAACTGAAGAATACAAGTGACTCCTTTATGAATAAACATAAATGGACCCTTCAAGAAAATTACTTTTTATAGGGTGACAAATTTAGGTCAAGAAGGTTCACTTCTGGAACACCTGGGTGGCTCAGTTAGTTAAGCGTCTGATTTCGGCTCAGGTCATGGACTTTGGCTCAGGTCATGATCTCATGGTTCCTAAGTTTGAGCCCCACTTTGGGTGAGCTTGAGCCCCACTTTGGGCTCTGCCCTGACAGTGAGAAGCCTGCATGGGATTCTCTCTCTCTCCCTCTATCTCTGCCCCTCATGGGATTCTCTCTTTCTCTCAAAAATAAATAAATAAACTAAAAAAAAATTTTGCCACTTGCCAATGCCTATTTGCCATTGTCACAGAGTTTTTAATTCAAATACAGGTCTTATGTTACAGACTTTTGGAATATCTTCCAAATTAAAAAAATGTGAATGTGGACTCTGAATAAATAAATAAAACTCTATTTATCATTGAGTTTTATATCTTTCAAAGTATTCATCTTGAGGAGTTATGCTCATATTTCAAAAATGATACCTCTACTCAAATATTTGCAGAATTCATCATCTGGAATTTTTTCAGAGGCTGTAGCCTATTCTACTGAATCTTCACATTAATGACTGATCTTTATTCTTTGAGCAAAGATTTGATTTCTTTGGTAGCAGCCAAAATTATTTAGAATTAGGTCTAATGAATGAAGAAAGCACTCAAACTTAGTAAACTATTTGTGGTTAAAAACAAAATGTGACTAAAAGGAAATTAGACTGATTTTTTTTGTTGGTTTTTTTTTTTTTTTTTGTAAAGATAAGGAAAGTAGTAGATACTCTTAAATTTTTTTTTTAATTTTTTAACTGAGAAAGCCTTTCCTGAAACAAATTTTATATGGAATTTTAAGTAAATGAACCCCCTCCCCCAAAGCAGAGCTGCTATGGTTAACGTGCAGTGTGAAGCATGTGCTCCTCCTCTCAGACCTTCCCAAATGCCTCCTCAGATGCCCCTGATGCTCCACACGAGTACAGTTTGAAAGCCATTTACTGCTGTAAATGACAGTGAGTTAGAGATATGATTAAAAAAATAGATTCAGGCAGGTTACCCATAGCCATGCCAAATAGTGAACAGCTATCATCAGACTTTTCTGAATCAGAAATAGGAGGGTATGCAAGGTGTGACTTCAAAGTAATAAGTGACTTATTCTCTATAATTGTGATAGAAGGAAGGCTTTCAAGACAGCTATCCCGGCAGCTAAACTTACCACAATTTACTTGCTGTCCTGTCATTGCATCTCCTAATCTTCACAGGTGATGTCCCTTAACTCTTTTCCACCCCCTCCACTCTTGTCACTTACTATTAGACCTTCCTGCTCTCTGCCCCAAGCACTTAGATTAAGGACCTAGCCCTGATTCAGTTCTACCCCTTGCCCCACTTACTTTTGGGCAGCCCATTTCCTCCATGACCAAGTCTAGGCCAGGATTAAATGAAAGTAGATTTCCTGCTCTCCAGTCACAGTCTCCTGTGATGATTGTCACTATGTGGACCTCTGGTCCTATCTCCTTGTCTCCAGTTTTGTAGATTTTGAACTGAGTTTGGAACCTTAGCTCTGCCATTGAATTCACCATTCCCACAGCCCCTGCCCAATCCCAACTAATGGTTTTGTATTTGTTTTTCAGCCATAGAACTCTTTCATGAAACAAAAATCCTAAATTAAAGTAGAATATGTAAAACAGATAAAAAATGGAACTTACCTGATTGTAAAAAAGGTGAAGACTCCCATTTGCACAGCATCTCATCTGGCATAGAGTAAGCACTCAGTAAATGCTAACTGTTTAATAATAACAATAGCAAAAACAACAAGAACTATGAAAAAGTTGTTCAAATGCTACTCAAATGCTACCATCTTCAAGAAGACTTCTCAGATTTTCTCTTCCTTTTCTAAATGTTCATAATAGTTTATTTTGTACCACTTCTGGTGGAAGTTTCTACATTATGTCTGACATTAAAGTTATTTTTATTTTTCCTACTATAGTTTAGGTGCTTGAGGAATACTCCCGAACCATTTCATCTCTCTACTTTTCATAGAACTTCATATTATGCCTGGGACAAACTGATCCTAAGATGATCCCTGCCTTCTGGTATTTATGCCCTTGTATAAATCCCTTCCCTTGAACATTGGCAAGGCTTGTGGTTTGCTTCTAACCAATAGAATATGGCAAAGGTGATGAGATGTCATTCCCATGATTATGTTACATTATAAAAGACTCCATTTGCTGGAATTCTTGCTCTAGAATCTTTCTTTCCATTGTTAGCTTTGAAGAAAACAATTGTTATGAAAGAGCATCTGTCCCAAGGATATAGCATCTCCCAAAATTCAAATGAGGTGAGAAGCAGTTTTGTTAAAGGCAGAAAGCTAGAGGAAACTTTCCCAGTTGAGCCTCCAGATGAGACTGCAGCCCTGGACAACATCTTAATTGCAGTCTAGTGAGACCCTATGCAGAGGATTAAGCTAAGCCATGTACAGACTTCTGACCTAGAGAAAATCTGAGATAAGAAGTAGTTATTGTTTAAAGTAATAAGTGTATAAGTTTAAGGTTTAAAGTAATAAGTGCCTTCTGCAGAAGGCAATTTGCTAAGTTTGTGGTAACTTGTTATGCAGCTAAGAAAACTAATACAGGTCTGATGTAAAATTTTAAGTCTCCTTGGTCTGAGAGGATAGGTACCAGTTCTGTGATACTTAAACATTATTTGGTGAGTAATTTTAAAAGCATTTACTATACTTCTAAAATTCTATTGAAAAATCAAATATTTGGGGCACCTAGGTGGCTCAGTCATTAAGTGTCTGACTCTTGATTTTTGGGTCAGCTCATGATCTCAGGGTCATGAGATCGAGACCTGAGTAGGGCTCCACACTGGGAGTGGAGTCTGCTTAAGATTCTCTAATTCTTCCTCTACCTCTCCCCCCATTCATGTGCACACACACACACTCTTCACCCCCCCTCCAAAAAAAAAAAGGAAAAAGAAAAATCAAACATTTGCGTATGGCAAAAAATAATAGAAGTTGGTTTACAGAAGTAAAAAGGCAGATAAAAATCTGGAAAACAGATTAAAAGCATTTCTCAGTAAAAGCTTGATTTCCCTGATAGGTTAAAAACTAATTAGTTAGTAAGAGAAAGACCCTAAACCCATTAGGAAACTAGCAAAGATATAGATAGTTGACAGAAAAGTAAATACAAATGGCTCTACAATATAGTAAAAGGAGCTCAACCATATTTATTTATTTATTTATTTATTTATTTATTTTTAATGTTTTTATTTATTTTTGAGATGGAGAGAGACAGAGCATGAGCAGGGGAGGGGCAGAGAGAGAGGGAGACACAGAATCCCAAAGCAGGCTCCAGGCTCTGAGCTGTCAACCCAGAGCCTGACGCATGGCTCAAACTCATGGACTGTGAGATCATGACCTGAGCTGAAGTTGGATGCTTAACTGACTGAGCCACCCAGGTGCCCCTCAACCATATTTATGATAAGAACAAAGTCAAAATAAAATTACAGTGGGATATCACTTTCCACTCACCACATTGGCAAACGTTTAAAAAAATTGATAACACACTCTGTGGTCAAGGAGTGGACAACAGGCACTATTATATGTTGCTCATACCTCTGCAGAATGCAATGTGCAATATTTGTTAGAATTAAAACCAAACACACACTTTGATCTAGCAATTATACTTCTTAATATTTACTCTATGGTTATACTCACCTTCTGTGAAAGGACTTAAGTATTGCAGTATTGTCTGCATTAGCACAAGGTGAGAAACAAGGTAAATTTTTTAGGTTGTTTTTATCAATAAAGGACTAAGTAAGTGAATTTTGGTGTAGCCATACAGTGGAATATGTTGTAGCAGTTAAAAAGAACATACAGATATGGAATGCTCTCCAAGGAATATTGTTAAGCGAAAAAAAGCAAGATGTAGAACACTTTTGTATAATCTACCATTTGTGTTAAAAAAAAATCTACTTCACGAATCTGCCTAAAATACATCTAGAAGTAAGACTAAAACAGAGTAGCCATGGTTGCCTCTGAGACTGGGTGATTGGGAGACAGATGTGTAGAGATTTCTGCCTATTTCAATTTTTGTACTATGGACATGTGTTATCTATTTATAAAAATGAAATTACAACTAATATCAAAGTAAAAAAGCTTATAAACAAATATTTGAAACAAATAACTTTTTAAAAAATTGGATAAAGAATTTAATAACATGTATTATTCCCAAATAACATATGGCAAATAAGATGCCCCAAATCTGAGGTTTTTGAATAGCCTATCTGAGTTTAGGGGTGAAATAAATGAATTTTACAAGCCTGTGATAGATGAAATTTTCACAGTAGTACATTTCTTACCAACCAAAAACCCCTAGGGAAATCAGCTGAATACCTTATACTGTAATTTTCGTTTTTCATTTCCTTGTGTAAAAACACCCTAGGAGCTTTGCTACAAAAAGGAATTCCCTGGGATTTTAAACCAGCATGGTTTAGAGCAGTCCTAACTTCAAAGTTAGGTTCCCTATATACCTACCCATGGGTGGCATCTTTCAAAATGAAATAATTGGAATTCAGTGGAAGTAGTGGCAGCCGTACCTGGGGTTTGGTGTTGGAATAGTCAGGAAACACAGTCTGACAGCTGGTGACACAAAGCTGTTACAGAGAGCATTGTCAATTGAGTGTTTCCTTGATCAATCTGAAATGATTTTAACATTGAATCTAATCTGTATATGCCTTGAGACGAAATGTTAGGAATGACCACACAAAGAGACCAGGGGATGGAGAGGACACCCTTCCCATGGTTGAGTAAAACGAAGGCGGTGCCTGCCCACTGCCGTTAACTCTCTCCACCCTACCCCCCTCCAAAAAAAAAAAAAAAAAACCCACCACCCTATGATCTTGATGCAGAGGAGAGTGGAGAGGTGAACATCTTACAACATGCCTGTTCTTGTAGAGTTCTCTCCCTTCATTTACAGCTGTCGGGGCCATGTCAACCTTGTCTACATGGTGGAATTGAAGACTTTAACTCCAAAAAAATCACTCCAGAATATCAACTCCATTGCTCCTTAGTCCATAGTTTTAGCCTATTTGGGTCCTGATAACTTTTCTGATCTCACACTTTGCCCTTCCCAGGAGGGATCACACCTTGAATTCTAATCACGTTAGTTAAGAAGAAACCTGGGAGAGCGCCTGGGTAGCTCAGTCAGTTAAGTGTCTGACTTCGGCTCAGGTCATGATCTCACAGTTCGTGAGTTCGAGCTCCACATTGGACTCTCTCCTATCAGCACAGAGCCCGCTTCAGATCCTCTGTCCCCTCTTTCTGCCTCTCCCCTGCTCGCTCTCTCTCTCTCTCTCAAAAATAAACATTAAAAAACAAAAACAGAAAGAAGAAACCTGGAAAGACTTGACATCCTGCCAAGGGCAAAAGTGTAGGAGAAGTTGGGGTGGGGCCAAAGACTCACTTTACTGCCTCTGCTGTTCTCAGAGATGGGCCCTGGCTGAACACCAGAAAATCATCTATACAAGTCAGCTTGGCTCAGGCACCAGAGAACACCCTGATACAACAGCTAGCCTGTTTCTGAGTGCCTGGCACCCTCTGGGGCTCAGTACATTCTTATTGATTAACTCTGTTCTGAACTAATTGACCTCCTTAAAAATGGCCATAATTAGTTTTCAAGTTCTGGAGGAAAGTTGTTATAAAGAGTTCTATTTCCAGGGAGAGCCAGCCCTTGAATTTTCAGAGTTTCACTTCATCTTCTACCCTTTACTAAGTTTTCATCCAGTTCATTAGTTGATTTTAGAGGAAATGAAATAAGGGGGGGAACAGAGGAAACTTGCCTTTGTCAAAAACAGTTCTGGTAAAGGATTTTGTTGGCAAGCATTTATAACTGCTGGCTTATAAAAGGCTTGAGATTAACTCTGGATTTAATTTATCTGAGCTGTATATTTCCCAGTCCTCGGTAAATGACCAAGAATTGATTCTGGGTGGTGACAAATCTGATCACCATCACATTTGAGTGCCCCTTGGGGATTAGGCAAGGCATTTTAATACCAAAGGACAAAACAGGTTCCTGCCCTGCTGCAGACACACACACTGAAGCAGGAAGGAGATTATAGAGGAGGCCAACTGCCCTACACAATCTCTGCCCTTGTCCTCTGAGGTTTCTGAGCTCTTCCGCCACTGCAGTGGCAGTCGCCAGTTCGACTAGAATCTACTCCATCAAATTCAGGTGTAGACATACCTTTTGGTATTCTCACCAGTGTTTGTGAAGAGGCTACAATGATGACTGGCTTGTTGCTGGTGGTCAATACCTCTGGGGACAGCAGTGGAGACACTGAACCGATTTGGAGGCAGAAATGATGAGCTTCTGGTAAAGGGCCCTTTTGCAAGGCAGTTGGGTCCCTTTAGGCCACTTAATCATAAACTAACTATGGTTATGATTTTTACCTGACCCTAAACTAACCATGGATTCTTCTCTTCTGCATATTGGGGCCCACTTATATCCTTACCTCTACATTATGTTTAATGGTATTCACACTAACGTTTTCCAGCATCAGCGAGGATCAGCCTGGAAAAGCTCACCCTGCTTTCAGGTCCTCAAAGGGTGCTTTCTGAGTCCTGACTTCCCTTTCTTCTTTCTAGTCTATTCCAGAGTGACAACTTCCTTTTTTTTTTTTTTTTTTTTTTTTTTTTTTTTTTTTTTTAATATTCAGGAATGGAACACTTTTTCTTCTAGTAAATCTCAGTCTAGTCCCATGGTCCTTAACGGAATAGAGCCACTCTTCAACTTCAAAGTTTGGCATGGTCTCACACTACTTTTATGTGTGCCCAAGGTGCTTTACTGTTCCCCAGCTTCATCTGTCATCTCCAAATCTAGTAATTTTCCTCATCTCCAACTTCTTGGAAACTGGGATAACTTTCCAGTTAGCAGCTTGGACTCTCTTTAGAACCCCGTTTCCTTACCCCCTTCATAAAGGTCCTAGAAACCCACCTAACATCACAATTTGACAGTCCAAAGAGTGACCTTGCCCTGTAAAACCACATTCAGGGGCAAGGAACTGTACCTTCAGTGTGTTTTATCACCTCCAACATTGTAGATTTCTTGAACTCACTTTGACATGTATAACGGGCCTGGAATGGAGGGCAAGGTGCTTGGGTGGGCTTGTGGAGCCTTCAAGGAGAGAGGGGTGCTGGCTTCTGGTACGTCCAGATGGAACAGAGGGTAACAGAGGTAGCTGTATAGGCGTTTTAGCCACCTAGGACTCCTGCTCCATTAGTTAACAACTTTAAGCAGAAAAAATGTCAAGTTTAAGAAGGAGGCAAGACTTTTGTCACATGATGCATATGTTCATTTTCTACAGGAGGCCTGTTTCAATGAATTTATTGCATATTCTTTCCTTTGGAAAGGTGCACAGATAAACACAGAGAGACCTAGAGCTTTTCCAAAAACTGGGGCAGTATGAGAGAGGGCACAGGGAAGAGAGATGAGATTTATCCTAGACCTCCACACCCCCAAACAAGGATTTGTATTGTATAGCATTCTGTGTGGGTGTGGATGTGTATATGTGTGCATGCTCACACACCTATTGTGACTTGTGACTCCAAAGCCATAGCAGACTGCCAGATGCGGTTTTTGGAATCTTACTATGTTAATATCTCAGCCTGCACACATGTGAATCCAATGCGTGTAAGTATACGTGTGTCTATGCACACAAGCTCACTGTGTGTGATCCCAAGTGCTAACACTAGAGAGGCTGCAGTGAGATGATGAAAAGTGAGCTTTGCAGTCTATGTTGTATATGTTTACATCAAGATTTGGAATCCAGGGACCTGCAGTTTTCATAGTGGCTGTGTTCTTGGCACAGGCTGTTGGAAATGCCGGTCCCTGAGAGCCAGGCTCTTTCATGAATGGGAAATGAGATGCCTCCTCCCTCCAGGCTGCCAGAGATGCTCCTCCCCTCCTGCAGTTTTCTCTACTTTTAGAAAACGTGTGCTGAACTTGTAAATGTGGTTTCCAGGGCCGGGAGCAATATTTTTGTTTTGAATAACAATCACAGTCTTTCCTGGCTCGAGGCCCTCGGGTGGGTGGCCAGGAGCCCTTCCCATTCCGATCCTTGGGTCCTCACAGTGTCAAGGCAGTCCATCCAAATCCTTCTTTTATGAACACTGCACTGCACCACTGGCTCCCCAATGCATAATAAACGCAATTGTCTCATGTTACAAAGAAGAGGAAAACAAATAGAGGCACAGATATGTGTAACAGTTTTTGTGCCACTGTGGGGAGGCTGTGTGGCGCTGGGGTTGGGAGGCTGCCTGAGGGCCCCTGGTCATCCCTCTCACCAGGGGCACCTTGGAGGAGCTGCTTAGCCTCTTTGTGCCTCAGTTTCTCCCTCTATATGCTGAACCTCATGTGATTGTGGAGCAGATTAAATGAGGTAATCCATAATAATGCTTCACTTACTACTTGTGTTTATGAGCTCTCCCTACTCCTGCTTCTGTTCTAAAAGGCGGCTTTAATGGGGAACGAGCCCTCCACCCACAGATTCCAAAGTAGATTTATGCATAAACGCTCCTCAGAAAATGTAGTGCTTTTCCTCCAGATCTTAGCCTGACCTCTTTTTTTCCAACCAGCACTAGTTCTTGTTGTTTTAAATCAGAACTGATCCTCTTATGAGAAAATTCAGTTTATGAAATCCAGACCCTTTCCCTGGCCTAAAACCCTTTACCAGCTCCCTATCATCTATGGGGGAAAAATCCAAACTCCTTAGCAGGGTAGCAAAAGCTCTTTACAGTGTGGCTACTGATGACTTTTTTGTTGTCATGCCACTGGACACCTTTCCCCAAGTATTTGATGCGGCAGCAGAACTGAATGGGCCACCCTTCTGTTATACCACTGTAGTATTGCCTGTCCCTGGGCCTTTGCAAAAGCTGCATGGACTGCTGTCTTCCCTGCTTGGCTTTCTGGGACAGCTCTGTCTGGCTCTGGTGAATCTTCTCGCATGTTCCCTCAGATCAACTGACTGTCTCCACCTCTGTGTCTTGGGCATATTTTTAGTCCTGTGCTTATAACCTGGTGTTGTGGTGCATTTATATATTAGTTTGTCTCTCGGACTTGACTGAGTTTCTTGAGAACAACGACGAGGTCTTCTTCATTTCCATGTTCCGGCACCGAACAAACAGCACAGACTCGGCGATTCAAAAAATGTTTGCTTCACTGTTAAATTGAAATAGGGAGTAAATATTTACATTATTAAAGCAGACCCTGCAGTTTTTTGTTTTAATTTTTTTTTGCCTTTTGTTCCTTCACAATAATGAAGCCAGTTATTGTATTTCAGGTAGTTTGTAGAACAAGGCGCGTTGATATAAACGAAGAGTAGTTGAAGCAACAGCGAGGTCGAGGTTTCTAGGATTAAACTTGTTTGCTTTAATAAGTATTACTGTAAGTGCTATGGGAAGGGAGGAAGATGGAATAAGATGTATTCTGTTTCCTTGAGAAGCTTTCCATCTGGAAGGGAATAAGACAGAGAGTAGAGGTAGAGCAAAATTCATACCAGGAGAGGTGAACCAGAGAGTCCTGGAGGTGTGAGAAGAATCAGCCAAATGCCACTGGGGATTAGGAAGAGGTGTCGTGTGGAGGTGGCAGTGTTAGGGACTGGCTTCACTGTATGCCTGGGCTGGACTAGGCAGAAACGGGCAGGAAGAGCATTCTCGGCAGGAGGGACAATGTTCATAAAGACCTGGAGGGGCCTGGTGGGATTTCTACTTAAAGACCACCAGCCACCCAGCTGGCTCCAGCTTATGCTCAGTATGGGTGTGTGGTGGGAGAAAAGGCTAACAAAGCAAGTTTGTGGACATTTTACAAAGGGTCCTAGGTCCCAGAATGAGGCAATTTAACTTGATATGTTAGGCATTGGGGCGCAATCAATGTTTTTGAGCAGAATGTTTTATATTCTATATAAATAGAATGCTTCAGAAAATTCTGCTTTTTGGTGAATATGGACTACACTAGAGAAGGGATAGGTGGTAAGAAACTATTGCAAGCGTGTAAATGGGAGATGCTAGCCATGGATGTAGTATCTGAGAGGCCTTGCAGAATCAACAAAGAGGGCGTGGCAGTCATTTTGGTGTGTGGATGAGTGAGAAGAGAGTCTCATAGGATGGTTGGGTTTAAAGCCTGTGTTGAAAGGGAAATGATAATACTATTAGGAAAATTTGATGAGTCATGTGGAAGAAGTTATATTGTTAGGAAACTTGTGAGTTTTGTGGGGTTCATGTCAAGGTGGAGGGCCTCCGGGTAGGTCTGAAGCTGAGGAGGGAGGACGCAGTGGAAGCTGTGCATTTCTAACAGTCACTGACATCAGGGGGTAGGTGTGGTACTGAGGAAGGGAAGGTAAAGAAGGGAGAGAAGTGCGTATAGAACCTTAGAGAATTGCCTACATTTAAGGAACTGAAAGGAAAAGAAGGGCTGATGAAGGAGAACAGTGATAGGAATAGAACCAGGGGAGACAAGGCAGTATCATGGAATTCAAGGAAGAGCTTTCAAGGAGAGAATCATTCTTGGAAGGGAACTCAGGTTAATTCACTTTCTGACACATAGTTTAGAAATTGACCTGGGTTTCCGTAGCTCTTTGAAGCATCCTTTGTAATTATTGGTGTATATGTCTGTCTCTCCTTCCAGACCGGGAGCTCCAAGTGTCATCCCTAACACTAGCAGAGTACCTGGAATATAGCTAGGGCTCAATGAATGTTTGTCAGATGACTGAGTAAACAAACAAAGGAACAGAGAAGATGAGGAAAAACCCATTGTGCTTGAAGAAGAAGTATGGCTTTTGAAATGAAAGAGTGAGCATCTGAATAAATTTCTGCTCTTAAGGAAGAAACGGTCTATGCAAGGGTGGTTTAAATGCGAACACTTACAAAATTCTGAGTCCTCCACTATGGCATGAAATTCATCATCCAAAGTCTCATAGATTTAAACTTCATGATTTGTGAGGTATTGCAGTGAAATTATCTAGGAAGTAAAGAGTTCTCTAACATTCCAGCTGCCTGAATTCAACTGGCCACATGATTAATGACATTGCGAGACACATCCAGGGCCTTTCATTTCCCAAGCACTTTATAAACATTGAGTAATCTCACAATGCCCTTGTGAGATATTATCATGTTCATTTTCCATATGGTTAACTGAGCCAAGGAGGTTAAACGACTTGCTCAAAGGCCACAATGGAAGTCAATGACATCAAACACTCAGAACGATGGAGTTCCCAGTTCCCACACCTCACAGTAGATTGCTGAACCGAATCCCACTCCTTATACCATTAGGAAGCCTGACTGACAGGCCAGTGCTGTAATAGATCATACTTTGCAGCTGCGATAAGTGAGGATTAGCATGCTGTCTCACACAGGT
Organism: Leopardus geoffroyi; assembly: GCF_018350155.1. Classification (NCBI taxonomy): domain Eukaryota; kingdom Metazoa; phylum Chordata; class Mammalia; order Carnivora; family Felidae; genus Leopardus; species Leopardus geoffroyi. Next base: position 79,030,876 of record NC_059332.1, read on the forward strand.
CAGGGCTGGCCCCTGGAAAGAGAGAAAACTATGCTTTCCGAGACCATGTAATGTAAAACATACTTGGAAAAGGAAGAGCAGAATGAGACATGGGTGAAATTTCTTCTATGGATTTCTAAAGACCTTTGCCAAGATGGCAGTTGCAGTGTTGGTGGAGAAAGGCAGACTTAGGGAATCCTGATGGGCATCTTAAATCTGAACAATCATGCCCTCTTACCTTTCCTACAAATATTTCCATTCTTCTTTATCATTCAGTTTTGGTATTGTCTTTTTACATTTCTTATATCTCCATATTTCTTAACATGATTCTCCTTTGGTCTAAAAAATGCCAAAATATTATCACACTGTCAACTCCTATGCACATGGCCTTTAAGGAAACCACAATCTTCTGAAGAATTGGTGCAGATAAGGTGAAATTTGACAGCCTTCGTAACTGGGTAGCTCACTAGGTTGGGATGTATACCTTTGATTTGCAATTACGTATTTGTAGCCAAGTCTTAAAACTTCTTTGTACTTTAGCCTCCTTCCAATGAAGATAAGAGCATGGAGAGGATGCTGTCGGTGCCTGGTGCATATTCCCCTGACCTTCCCATATGGGAGCACACAGACCCAGTGATTCTACTGCAAGCCCCTGTGACACTGCCTGAGGGCTTTCTCTGACTGCTGGAGCATGCTCAGCATGGGCTGGGGCAGGCCAGAAGTGTGGAGAACTAGTGCCCTGAGAGTAGACCTTACCTGAAGACTGATGGGAATTGAGGAACAGACTTTGGCTTCCTCTCCACTCAGGTGTGTTCTGTGCTGCCTCCCAGAGGTCCTCATCAGGACTGCACCTCAGTTACCCACAACATCAGTAACTTCTTTGATAATAGGCACCCATATTGACTCCCCTCCCTTTCCTGTCTTAGTTCCCAGCTCCCCTATTAGAGCTTTCTGGGGGCCCAGTCCAAACAAACTACTTGCACCCAACTCCCTGTCTCAAGGTCTGCTTCTGGGCCGGCTCAACCTAAGGCTTATAGCTGTGAGAGTTACAAAGACATCAAAGGATAGTGAGGATTTGAAGTCCTGATAATAATCAATCGTGTGTATGTAACACTGTTTAGGGTGCACTTTCATACTCATTTTCTCATTAGATTCTTACAACTACTAGTGAGTTATCATGACCATTATTATTATCCCTATTTAACATGGTGGACATTGAATCTCTGTGGGTTTAAATATCTTGTTAAGAGCTAGTAAGTTGCGTGTGCCTCTGGCCTTTAGTTCAGATCTCAGTCTCCAAATCACCACCTGCTTCCACCTCCCCACCATATCCTCAGGCACTGCTAGCCAAGAAGGCTTGTAAGATGACTTCTAGTGCTTCTGCCAACTGTAGATTCCACTAGCGTAGTTGAATAGCTATGTAACCTCTACTTACATGTTAAATTTCACTGAAACATGCTAACGATATATATATATCCATTTGAGAACTTCGATTAGCCACCATTGTGTTTTAAGGTAAATGAAACGTTTAGCTTGAAGTGATATTTGATTTTCTTTAGAGAAATGTTAAACGTCATCAAAATCAGTTGTCCTTCAAACATTTTTATGAACTGTTTTTTGTAATCTGTGTATTTTTCTTTCAAATCATATCCTAGAGTTAGAAGAAATCTTAACATTTAAAGATACTGAAATTTCATCTATAGTAACTGACAGGCTACCCAGCTTCCACTTTCATGTTTCTTACAATGTCACTGTCACACTGTCACACACTGTCATTTCATTGTTGAAATATCCTGACTGTTTAAGATTTCTTCCTTTTATTGAGCCAGAATGGCTTTCTCTAATTTTCCTGTCATTAGTGTGGTTAAGACCTGTAAAAATAAACACAGCAAATCTAATCTTGCATCTTGGCATGGCTTCCTTCTACATTAAAATGATTCTTGAAGTCCATCTTTTTTATCCTGTGTTAGCATCTGTCTGTGTAATTTTGCTCTGAGTAGGAGTGGCTGTGCTGGTTCCTCTAACATATAACTAGTTTTTCATTCTGTTGCAGTGGTTCCCTTTATAAGTGATGTTGGCATCCCACTAGAGTGGTCCTGGCATTCGTGGCACTTTTTAATACATCAGCATATTCTTATACAATTATCATTTTCCCTTTTTAAACCATGAGTATGTTAATTTACCCTACCCTTTGAGTTTTCACTTCTTCTTGGATTTCTTCTTAGTTATTGCTAATTTGCCCTTCTCCTTTGGTTCTAAAATGATGTGTATTAACTGAATCCATAGTTTGAATCCATAGTTGGAGATTTGCTCTTTGTCTTTGAGGTCTTGTTTCTTCTTCTTGAAGAAATTGCAATTTCAGGGGACTGATTTGTTTGGAGGAGGTAGAAAGCACTCTTTTCCATATTTCTGCCCTGGGTATCCTATTTGAAGATAGTTTTGGTCTTGTCCCCCTTCTCCAACCTTTCCCCACCCCCAACTCCCACAGTCTTCTTTCTTTAGCATCTATCTCCACAATGCAAAGGACATGGATTTTTGAGTCTAGCAAATATGGGTTTTAATGCCACCTCCACCATTTTATTAGTTTCCTTGGGATGTTGTGACAAGTTGCCACAAGCTGGCTTGAAACAACAGAAATGTATTCCCTCACAGTTCTGAAGGTCAGAGTTTGAAATCAAGGTATTGGCACAGGCACACGACCTCCAGAGGTTCGAAGAGGGAATTCTTCTTTGCCCTTCCTGTTTGTGGGGGCAACTGGCATTCCTTGTCTTGTGGCTGCATCTCTCTCTGCTTTGTTGTTACATCACATTGTATCTTCATAGACCCCCCTTTTTTCCCCAGGTATTAGGACCTCATACCTTTTATGGCCCCCATCAAGCCCATTATAACCACTACTACTACGATTTTAAGCAAGCATATGAGCTTCAGTTTTTCATCTATAAATAGGAACTAACATCGACCACTTACAGTATTATAGAGGTTTAAATGAGATAATATATATGAAGAGCTCAGCATATAGTAGGTACTCAATCAATTTTAGTTACCTATTTTGCCTTCTAGTTTATTGGCCTCTCAGGTTCTAGGTATGTTATTCAGGACCAGGCTCTTAATCTTTCCTAACTTTAATTTTCTGCATCTTTATATTTAGGGTTTAAAACACTTTTCTCACATCTTTGGAAAGATCCAGTGAGATAATATATGGGAAAGTGCTTTGTCAACCAAAGACTGCTATAAAAATCCAAGTCACTACCATTTTATTATTAGTTTATGTGAAAGTCGTTTCCAAGTATAAGTCTCAGATATTCTTCCAGTGAACAGCCATTTAGTTAGGTCTCTTCTAGTCTATATTTGTTTAATTGATTTTTTGAAACCAAATACAGTATTTTATATCCTGTTAAATTTAGTTTTGTTTATCTTGGGCCAGCATCCCGTCTGTCAAGTTTCCTTTGGGTCTGTATTTTGAGAGTTCTTTATTGGCCAGTTATCCCTTAAAGCTTTGGGGCTCCTGCTGGCAGGAACACGCTAGATTATAGTGCCTAGAGCATTCAAAAAGTGTGAGTTCTAAGTTCCCCATCACCCACCCGCCTCACTTCTCCTCATTTCCTGACTTTCCTCAATTTTAGAATGTCATAGAAACTCCCCAATTTAATCTTATTTTTGATTGAATATACCTATTAGAGCACTAACTGCTCCCACTTCCCCAGAATTTTCTAAGATTTGATGACACTCTATAAAGGACTTGAAATTTAAAACAGGAAACAAAAAACTCCTGTGTACATGTACATATCCATGGACAAAGCAATCAGAAAATTGTCTTTTATTTTCCTAATAGAACAGCAGAAAATCATTTGTTAGTGTCTGAGTCGGATGTCTGGGTTTTTAAATATCTCATGTACACACACACACACACACACACACACACAGACACACAAAAGTCATGGGTCTATAATGTTTTAAAGCTCCTATTTGTTAGAACATTTGGTTTAAATAGTGTTTGAGTACCTTCATTCTTTTTTAATACCATCCTTTTAATGATCATGCTCATACAGAGAGAACTTACACACATATATCCACACCAGCAAAACCCTATTAATGCAGTCTTCAGCAAGGATGAATTTATGACTCAGGAATGAACAGTTAAATCTCCCATCACAGCTCGTCACATTTATACAGCAACAGAAACTGTAGTGCTTCAGTCTGACCTGGGGGTCTGGAAGCATTACAGTTTATTAGGCAAGGCTTTTACGATACCCTCATTTGCAGGGATGTTTCTGTCAGAGCAATACCAAAATGAAGAAAATGGGAATAGCTATGAACTTGTCAATCTTTGGTCTTTCAGATGTATCATTTCACAATTTTGTTATCTACTGCAGACCTGAGAGAGGCAAGAGTCTGATGAATATCTTTCAACTTCTATTAAGATCAAACTCAGCAGTCTGTAGCTTGTCAACCGTCGTATTCGTGAAGAGCAATAGATCACCTTTGAAACCATTGAGAATAAGTAAGATGGTGGCTAGATAAAGGTTATTGTGCAGCAGTAGAATACGTAATGGAATCTATTGGCAATTTAAAATAATGTGGCATTATAATATGTTCAGTTTTTTTCCCCCAGAATTCATACTGAAGTTGAGGATATAGTTGCAGAGATATAATCACTGCACTAGCAACTGATGTGGATATGAATGCAAATGAAAGGAAAATGAGACTGTTCCCCCCCCAGAAGAGGACCCCTTTTTGCCTATCACTATCTATCAGTAACTGAAGAAACAAGGGTACCTACCGATTCCCCAGACTTAATGCTGTATCCTCTCCCAGCTAGTAACACATTCAATGAAATTAAGCTTTAAAGACAAAACTCCAGTCAGCAAGCCCAGTCAAGGTATTATTTCAATCAAAAGATTTTTCAAGGGCAGATTGATTAAGGAACAAGTTTAGCAATACAAATAGGAAGTAGGATAGTAAAGTAAAAAAAAAAAAATAATAATAATCCCTTTGGGACTTAGAATGAATACTTTTAGGGCTTAAAAACAAGGAAGAATTTTAAATACCCAGTACTCCATAGAGTGCAAAAAACTTAAAGACATTAACAGTTAACATTGCTTTGCTATTTAATTCCCCCTTAGACCAGCTCCATTTTCCTCCCTAAGGGAACGATTGCTTCTCTTAACTGAAGGCAGAGCAGATGTGACTTTTGGGGGTGGTGGGAAGAGAATAAGCCAAAAAGTACCACCCCCTCCCTAAAAGTGTTTCTCACCAATCCTCGAAAGTTTAGCCTTTCCATTTATGTTTTGAGTCAGTAAAAATGGATCTACCTCGAAATGCTGGCACTCATTGACCCAGGAGCTTCAAACTTTAATATGCAAGAGAATCACCTGGGGAACCTGATGGTGGTCCGGCTCCTTGGGCTCAGCCTCAGAGATTCTGATTTGGTGTGTCTGGGGTGGAGTCCAGGGATTTGCCTTTTAAGCAAGATCTTCAGGTGAATGTGATACCTGGACCACACATTGAGAAACCCTGCCCTTGACCATTTTAGCAGGCCTCAGCCATAAGCATAGTTTAGAAAGAGAGAGTAAAGAAGTGGGGAGGTAGGGAGAATATAGCAAGGAAGGGACAGGAGGCAATATGGACAGCCTGGCTGGAATGGTGGGAGGTAAATTTAGGGTAAATAAGGAAACACTTGAGGATCCTGGAAAATACTGAACAAATTATTTGATCATACATATATATTTTAATAAAAGCTATGCAAATCACCCACAGACATAAAACTTGAATCCATGGATTTATTAATTAGAAATTTCCATCTGCCCTCATATTACTCCCCACCTCCACCTACCAACACACACACAGAAACACTGCGGTCACTCATTGTGGTTGTTTGGCATTTTAGGTTCTAATTTTCTTTGTCCTTGGAGGGGGGTGGGGTGGGGGTGGGGGGCTGGTCAACTTGTGTGAGGCTGTTATTCAATATTGTGTCTATATAATACTTAATATGTAGCTGAAAGTGGGGGAAACACAATAACAAGAGTTACTTGCAATTAGGTGGACAGCTCATCCCACTCCCTGTACCCCCCAAAGTTTACAGATTTCAGTGTTTTTTTGCCATGAGTCTTTGTTAAACTTCATTGCAGTTGGCCTTAGGCAACAAACAGATAACCCCAATATTGACATGCCTGAGGGAGTATTTTTCCTTTTCCTGGTCCAGTGTTCCAACAGAGTTGTGTTGATTCTCTTGGGGTGGGGATGGGTGAAGGAAGAAGGCATTTCTTAGTTCTTGACTTTAGTTCAGCCACAGCATCTTTTAATTTTACCTTCTTTATTTGAAATACACAGTGTAAAAAAGCAAAAATCCTCCCAAGTCATGGGGAATGGGAAAACTGCACTTTTTTCTTTGTTAAAAAAATATAATTGCCAAAGAAAATTCAGAAATGAATAACAAAGACAATAAATGTCAGACATAATAGAGATAACTCCTGTTAGCCTTGAGGCGTGTTTCCTTTTAGTCTTTTGGTTTGTTTCTACTCAGGTATTACATTATTTAAAAAATCAAAATGGCATCATATCTACTTACAGTTTTAAAACTTGCTCTTCCCAGTTGACAATATATTGTAAGCATTCCCTATATTAATATGAGTTGTCCTACGATTTGCAATAGCTACATTAATTTCCCAGGCTCTGGATATAATTTATTTAACTATTTTTTCTTCTGCTAGCTATTTAGTTGGTATTTAGTTGGTATAATTTTTCTATATTGTAAATAATGCTCCAGTGAGCAAGGTGATACATGAATCTTTGTGCACATTTGTGATTACTCCTTAGGGCAAATTCCTAAAAGTGAAATTTCTGGAACAAAGGTTATGCATGATGTTAATGCTTTTGAAACATATTGTCAGATTGCCCTCTAGCCGTGTGTGAGAGTGACTGTTTCCCTGCACTGCTGGCCCTACTGGAAATTGTTACTTTAAAACATTTTGCCAATTCCCACTTTAAAAAACTTTAAAAAAAAAAATATTTATTTATTTTTGAGAGAGAGCGAGACAGACTGTGAGTGGGGGGAGACACAGAATACAGCTCTGAGCTGTAGCACAGAGCCCGACGCAGGGCTCGATCTCATGAATGGTGAGGTCATGACCTGAGCCAAAGTCAGATGCTTAACCGACTGAGCCACACAGGCACCCCTCCAATTCCCACTTTTTGATGTATAATGATGGTGATTAACATACTGAAAAAGGCCTCTTTTAGATAAATTCATTGATTTTCAGGACACATTGCCCTTGATAATCAAATGTAGAATACAGTTGGTAGTTGGTTTATCCACTAGACTAGTGGCTGACAAATATTTTCTTGGAAGGACCAGATAGAAAACACTTTATACTTGTGAACTATATGGTCTCTTTTGCAGCCATTCAACCGCCATTGTAGTACAAACGAAGCCAACAGACAATACAGAATTCAGTGAGCATAGCTACGGTCCAAGAAAACTTTATTTACAAAACAGGTGGAAGGTGGGATTTGGCACAGGGGCCAGAGTTTGCTGAACCTTGCTCTAGACATACATGAAAACTCATTATGTGTTAGCTACTGTCAGGGAAACTGGAGGAGAGGATCCGGTGAGCAGAAATGATAATAGAATGTGACATTACCACGACCAACAGATGCCTAGGTGTTGAGAGAGCCAGGGAACAGAACAGAGCTGACTCCTAAAGGCCAGGTTGGTGTTAGCAGAGTGAAAACAGGAAGGTTTGGAATGTAGGGATGGAGAGTGGAATGAAGGGCATCCCAGGGAGGGAAAGCAGTATGTGGAAAGGCCCAGAAGAATAAGAACAAATTCAAGAAACTCTGTGTATTTCCTACAGAAGGTGTGTAGAGCTCAGGTAGGGTATTAGTGTTCTCCGGAGAAACTGAAGTTGGGGGCCGGGATAGGGAGTGAGAAAGAGGAAGAGAGGGAGAAAGATTTATTATGAGGAATTGGCTCACATGCTTATGGAGGCTGGGAAGTCCAACTCTCTGCTGTCTGCAAACCGGAGACCAAGAAAGCCAGTTCTGAGTCCAAAGGCTTCGGGAGTGTTGATGGTAGAAGTCCCAGTCTAAGGGCAGGAGAAGACCAATGTCCCATTTCAAACAGTCAGGCTGAGAGAGTGAATTCTTCCTTTTCTTGCCTTTTTGTTGTACTCAGGCCCTCAACAGATTGGATGATGCCCACCCACCCTGGGAGGACAATCTGCTTTACTCAGTCCACAGATTCAGACGTGAATCTCATCTGGCAATACCCTCAGACACACCCAGATATAATGTTTAATGAAATATCTGGGCACCCAGTGACCCAGTCAAGTCGCCATAAAACTAACCATCACAGGCAGAAAGGCAGTGGAAGATGAAGCTGGCAGGATCAGATTGTGGAGGCCACTGTAGCCATGCCAAGGGGTTTGCATTTATGTTGAACGTGTGGAGGATCCATGGGAGGACTCTAAGCTAAGCTGTGAAATGATCAGATTCTGGTTAAAAAAATTTTTTTTTCAATAATTGCACAGTGGTCATCTAAGAAATCAGCATATGGAGACGTTGAATGGATGGTGTATGGGAACTCTGTACTGGTTTTGCAATTTCTCTAAGTCTAAAATTATTTAAAAATGAAAGGTTAAAAAGATCCCTCTGGCAGCAGTGTTGAGGATTAAGTAGAGACATAGCCTGAAGCGTGGTATTGCAGTAATCCAGGATGAGGAGAGTCTGAAGTAAGCCAGTGGCAGTGGGTATGAAGACAAGAGAGTGGATGAGAGATATTTAGGAGCAAGTAGAGGCAGGACTTAGTGACTGACCGAATGGGTTGGAGATAGAGCCATCACAGTGAGAAGACTGGCATTAAGTAATAATGTTCCTCCCTTGATAGGAGGAAGAAAGATAGGAGAAAGAAGGTGATTCTTTTTTAGGCAGATGTGGAATAAGACCAAATGTTTGCAGATGTTTAGAGAAACTGAATGACTTCCTTCCAGCTGAATGATTTTCAAGTGAACTGTAACTTGGTTTCTAACCCTTTATCACAAGGAAATACACAGCATCACTGCTGCTTTCAAGACCAGAGGAGATGGCCAGGGTTGTTAATGTGCACACCAGGGACTTCTGCATGGTGTAGGAAGAGGATGGGGGAGTCACTAGACCATACAGAAATGTACTATTAGTCAGACATGTGATGTTTCATATTCTGAATCCTTCTTTGAAAATGGTTGAGTTTATATAGTAGCCTTAAGAAAGATTCACGAAGTGTGCTGTGTTACCCAGCCTCAGAGTTAGTTCTCAGTGGATCCCAGCCTTGGGTAAAATCCCACAGTGTTCCCCTTTATCATTTGATCAAATGCAGTGACCCTAACGATATCAGCTAGATTGAATAGAAGGTTAATCTTCCTCAGGGAGACATCTAGAAATGTGGCTCACAAAAGCCATTTTTGGGGGGTTATTTTGTCTCCTATAATTGATGGCTGGCCACATGATGATAATAGGCTGAATGTGAAATATTTAGATATTTGTTCTTTTTTTTAATGTTTAGTTTTGAGAGATAGACAGACAGACAGACAGAGTGCAAGCAGGGAAGGGGCAGACAGGGAGGGAGACACAGAATCTAAAGTAGGCTCCATGCTCTGAGCTGTCAGCACAGAGCCGGATGCAGGGCTTGAACTCACGAACCGTGAGATCATGACCTTAGCTGAAGTCAGACGCCCCACCAACTGAGCCACCCAGGCACCCCTATATGTTTTCTCTATATATTATTCCAAACTGGTTCATTTTAGAGGCTGAATTTACTGAAATAATCCACTATGTTGCTGATATCCAAATGTCCAATTACTTTGCTGTCACCCACGCTAAAAGTATCAGCTTTTCCAATAACACTCCTAATTTCTTTGAAGAGTTTGAAGCAGTCAGTCTTTTAAAGGGTTCCTCAGAGTAGTTAAGAATGCAAATTCATATTAAAATATCACTTTTTTATGTCATGTGACATTATTAGATGTATTTTTCAAATGATTTAAAATATTAGAGGAAAACCATTTCAGAAGCTATTGATATTGTTTCCCAAATCTTCAGATTGTTCATGAGAGAAGAGGGAACATAACCAATGAAGAATTATGTGTTCTGTGTGCATAGGACTGTAGATGCTATGGAGAAAGTAAGGTAAAAAGAGAAGAAAGAAAAAATCAGAATGAAAGAAAGCATAGTCCTGGCCCCCAAGAATTTATAAACAGTGAGATGAAAGCATAGGTACCTTATCTGTCTATGGGAGGAGAAAAATAGAGCTTTGATTTCAGGGTCAAGTGAAACACAAATTGAATATTTTGAAAGTATTCATTTAAATGCTAAATAAGAACATACTCATAAACATCCACAATGATGACGCCTATTGTTTTCTGAGGTCCAAAGGAGATGATAAAATGTAATCACTAAATGTCAGCTGGATGAAAGCCCAAGCCTCCCTGAACACTGCAGCCAACTGATGGAGTTTGGATTTCTTGGTCTTGTTCCAGGAACGCCTGACCCAGGTGATGACTTTGCTTCACTACTCAGCCATTTGAAAAAAGAGCAATGGAAGTGAATCTGCTGGATAACCCTTGTTTGACTTTTTAAACCAGGAATGTCTTCGTCCCCATCTCCTAAAGCATAGGCTTAAAGGAGACATGTCGTAGGCACTCATACCAATCATGCTGTATTGAAACCTATGTTGTCCTTTGGCTGACCTTTAAAATGAAACATGTTTGGGAAGCTAACACAACAGCTGCCTTAAACTGGCCAGGATGATTGTCCACCATAAGGAGCTAGAGGTTGCTTCTATATAGAAAAACAGAGGCTTTCTAATAGGTCATCCCATAACAGCTGTGTGTTAGACTGAGCAGTAGGTTTTAATCTTAGTAGACTAAGAGTAGCTTTAGTTGTACATTTTTGACTACTTAACTCAAGGCTTTCAAAAGGAAAACATTCAAAAGAACCCCCGATGAGTCAGCAAAGATTCTGAAAAGATTGTGTATATTTTCTAAAGCATATTTTAAAAAATCACGTACAGGGGAAAAGTGTAGAACATGTACCCACAAGAGCTAAATTTAAAAAATGTGCGTAGCAGTGAACACACGCATAGCATATGGATGCGGCTGACGGAAGAGTTCCTGGCCTCCATTCAAGACACCACTCACAGCAGATGCACCGTCATAAATTTGAGCTACACAAGCCACATCCTTGCTGATCAGGTTCCAGTCAGTTGTCTTTGAATCCAGCATGGCTGACGCATTCTGGAACTCCAGCTTTCCTTTTGGTTGGAGAGAAAAGAAATTCTTGTCTGAAAAGGCCAAAGCGTACATGTCCCAGACAAATAGATACTCTCGCATTCCTTAACTCCTGCAAGACATTGGCCAGTAAGGCTTCTGGCCGCTTTTCATTTCAGTTTTGCTGCCTAGCAGCTTGTGCTTGGCAACCTACCATCTGATTCCAGGAGCAAGAACGACAGAACAGCAGTCCTTGGGAGTAGCCTCTGCAGTTTCTTTAAGATTAAATTATACTTCTCGAGCAGATTAAAAGGCTCTGAGTATAATATCAGGGGAACCCTTATTACTTTTCCTTTCATGGTCCCCCCCCCAAAAAAAATTACTGTTTTATGTATTTGCTGGTAGGGTCCTTGGGTGTTTACTTAAAATCTTGACACACTTTTAACATGTATAAAATATGTAAATATTTTATATCTTGATATTTTATGAATCAAAGAAACATTTGAATCACCTCTATATGGACCCATAGGTGCACTAGTTTATCAGGGTTCTTTCTCTGTTGACTGATTCAGTAATGGGAGGCTCTTGGTACAGAAGGTGCAGCACGTAGCTGGACCAGCAACTGGTAACACGTCCCGTATCAACATCACGTAGAAATCTTTGGTCCTTTGCTGGATGGGCAGAGCAGATGTTGGAAAGGAGGAGCCTGCTTTTGCAAAATCCTTTTGACAATAATTTGATAACTTTGGCAGAATTGAATCTGCTAATTTGATTCTTAGATTTCTAGGTGGTGGAACAGTACCAGATGCCTCACAAAATATTAGCATCCATGTTTAACTGCTTTCATCACATCCTGTTCACTCCTCTTTGGAGAGCTTCATATTAAATTAGATGCAGCTGCTGAGTGAAAGCTTTCTTTCATGTTCCTATTTAGTATGAAAACAATAGCAAAAATAAACATTCAATTTCCTAACTTTTAGGAATTCTTCCTTTGGTGTTGGCTTTTTTTTTTTTTTTTTTTTTTTTTTTTTTGATGAAAGAGGGATCGTTTGATCAGAGTACTGTTTTGGAGACAGACCATCTGACTAAAGAAAGAAAAAGATTCCCTGGAGATCTATTAAGGGACCCCCCCCCCACCCCTCTGGCGAAACTCACTAAATGTGCCAGAGGTAGTACATTTTGCAAATAAGTTGTCTCATTTCAAAAATTATAAATATGCTATTTTTTCTAGTTCTGACAATTTTGAATCACATTTTTAGTTCATTTGATGTATTTTAGTGGACTAGACCTCAACGCCACTTTGTTTAATGTAATTTCCATTGCTCAAGGAATTAAGTTAGCATTTATTGGTTACTAGGTTTCGAAAGAGAGGAAAAACCACTTGGAAAAAGGGGATATTTCATCCCGGTCTGTATTACAGCTTCTGACATATTTTTAGATGCCAACAAGTAATGTCAGACTAACAGCTGTTAAAAAAATCCTTCTCTAACACTCTTACAGGAATGAAGATTTACACAGAGAGCTTTGTGTGTATACCTGGTTGATAATCAGAGAAGTCTGATTCTCCCTTCTCTCTTCCTCCTCCTATCCCCTCTGGGTTTTCTTTTGTCTTAGCCTTGCAACTTGCCAAGAATTGCTGTTTTTCAGCTCCCTGCAGTGGAATAATGGCAAAGAAGTCCCCTGCCTTGCATCATCAAGCCTGTGCTCTGTAGCCCAGGCTCCCGGATAACTTACTTTAGAGTCTGTTTCCCGGATTACATTTGCCTACAGATTCAAAGTGCTGGGAAGGGCAAACCGGGAGGGGGAGACTGGAATAGGGTCTGGGGGTGGGGAGGCCTTCTAAACCTCTGAAGTCCTTAGTACTTTGTTGGCCACCTGTGGAGTAAGAAATGTCTGGGTTGGCCGGTTCTAGCAAAAAGTGTCTTTTCCCTTCAGACTGGCCTCAGTGGAGCTGCCATTTCCTGCTGCCTCTGAGAGACACAACTGGCGTGCCAGATTGTCATTTAGTTTAACTCTGTGGAAATGAGACAAGGGGATTTGACCGTGACTAAACCTTTGTAGCCGGCAAAAGAACACAGGGCAGTCAGGGAAGCCTGCCGAAGTCCTAGGAGGACAGACTGATGCTGGGTTTGTGTGGTAGGCAGGCAGAAAGCAGAGTCTCAGCAAAGCAACAAAGAGGTGACAAACACTCTTACAATTCATTTATTCAAGCCTTTTGTTATCCCAGAATTGAAGCACTTCCTTGATGGAGGCTGCTCTGAAGAAAACTGTGGCTAGCTTTCATCACCAAGAGAAGGTAACCAGAAAAAGTGTCCCACCAGCCACCAGAGGGAGGAATGACCCCAACTCTCCAGAGGACTAGGGCTATGCCAGCTGGTTTCCTTTCCTGAGTTCTATGTGGTTGTACTTAGAGGAAGGAGAAAGGAGCCTCAGAATAAACTGACCTCCTCTTCTCCCTCCAAGTTAATTCTTAACTGGTTTGAATGAAACTCTTTAAAGCAGTGAACTGATTTAGAGTCATAAGAGCAACACTTTTTTTTTTTTCATTTGTAAAATGTCTTTTCAAATCCATCATAAAAGCACATTTTATATGTCAACCTTGCAAATGGCTGTTGAAATTTTGTGGGCTCCCACAACATTTTTGTTAGTCGTTGCACATTCACTACAGTATGAGTAACGTGTGTAATAACGTGGACCTGATCATTACGGGCACCCAGCCCCGAAGGTAGAGAAGGGGCTTCGAGTTTTGTGGGGTCGATGTTAAATTTTCAGAAATCTTCTTATTCACAGTCCGATTTCATCAAACACCAACTTAATTTTTTTTAAGTCTCAGGCCTGTGGTTTCATGCTAATTTGCCAGGCTGCTGGTGTTGTATTGACTAAGCAGTTATATCCATAAAGACTTTTCAACTATTAGCAAATTTGTATTTATTAGTTAGCTAGATGGGGTAGAATACTCAGCATGTTGCCCAAATTTCAGTTAAGCAGTTCATTTTGTAAACTCTTTTACATTGCTATCTTTATAAATTATTTCTTACGACAGTCCTATGAGATAGGCTAATGCTGTTGTCCAGAAGCTGCCTAGATTTTAGAAAGGGTACATGATGTGTCCTGAGATAGTGGTAGAACCAAGATTAGAATTCACAGTTCTTGGGGCTCAGGCGGCCATGTCTTGTCACCCATCTGATGTGTCCACCCACTTCCTTAAGTTATATTAAGTTTGGGTACCATTGCAGAGTCACAGATTCAGATAAAATAACACAGTTATGGAAATGGAGTCCATGTCCATAAAAGCAGAGCCCTGCATTCAGCAGCCTGAGTGGTGCCCCACATGGGATGGGTGCTCTCACTCCTTCAGAGTCCCCTACACTAATGGCTTCCCCAGAGGCTGTTTCTACTCTTCTGAGTTAAGCTGCTCAAACTGGAAGATCATTTAGTTCAACTCCTTGTTTTGCAGGGAAGGAAAGCCTCAGGACAAAATTGAGTCAGTCTCAGGATAAGAACCTGGGTTACCTGACACTGGCTTCAGCACTCTGCTCCCTAGATCGCCCTGTTTTTCCAGACTGGCTTCTAAGCCATTTGCTATGGAGTTAGAAAGTGAACTGAGGTATCAGTCAATGTCCACAAAATATGAATTTGGGATGTTTCCTGGGTCCAAGGAAGCCCAGAGCTTGAGCCCAGAGTTTGTAGGTAGAAGATGAGATTGGTGATGATGTTTTCTGTTTCACCAAGTAGTAATACCTGTGCAACTAGACCTATTGTCTATAAAACCCACAATGAAATGGAGACTTCAAATGATTTCCGTAGACAGCCAAACCAAAGCAATTATCTAGGCCTCAAATGGAACATTGTGGTCTGAACATGAAGGTTGATAATTTGTTATCTAAGTAAATCCTATTTTGCCATTATAATTGTTAATATGCAAAATGTTGGGTGGGAAGACCCACGTTAGAAAACATAAGCCTATGCCTATTGAAAGGCTCTTCTGGGAACCAGGGTTTCCCACGCTTTGGTCATTCACGTATATCACCATTTTTACCGTATCTGCGCATTTTCATTAGACTGATTTTTTTTAATATAAAGCAATCTATGAAGAGAGGAAAAATTTATAGAACTGTGAAAAATGGTAATCCAGTATCATTTGCCATAAAAAATTACAATAAATTCATAATGAGAAAATTTTTATAAAGTTTGTGCCCTAATTAGAACCATCTCATGTATGATCAGCTATGTGTACTATGCCTTAGAAGCATTGATCTGGGCCAGCAGTTACCAATATTTTTTAGGGGTAGGAACCATTTATACCCTTAAAAATTATTGCGAAGCCCTAACGAGATTTTATTTATGTGGGTTGTATCTATAAAGATTCGCTATATTGGAAGTAAAAGCTGAGAAGTCGTTAAAATATTATTTAATAATTCATTTACAAATAATAATAAGCCCATCATGTGGTGACTTAAACATCATTAAGTTGCTATGATGCCATTAATATCATAATTAAAAGGCTATATTTTCCACAGCGAAAAGAAAAAAGCATACCGAAAATAGTGGCATTGTTTTACATTTTTGTCAATTAACGTCTTGCTTAAGAGAAGACGGTGCGTTCTCACACCTGTGTCTGTATTCACTATGCCAGGATATGTTGTTTGGGTTGAAGTGTATGGAGAATGTCTAGCTTCACACAGATATGTAGTTGGAAAAGAGAAGCGTACTCTGGTAGCCTTGCTCCATGTTGTGGATACTCTTCTTTGATGATGTACCAGAGCTCAACAATGTACAGAAGCTGAAATCAGTGAACTTTCACTTTAAAATCTATTGATTTACTTTCTACCTTGAGTAAACCTTTTACCTATACATGATTTTGTAAAAGCATACATCAGTCCCTTGGAAAATGCTACTTCACCGAGTTATGCGGATCTTTCAAATTTTGGCGCATTTCCTTACATAATACATATATTTTGTTAACATTTATTTATTTTTGAGGCAGACAGAGACAGAATGCGAGTGAGTTAGGGGCAGAGAGAGAGGGAGACACAGAATCTGAAGCGGGCTCCAGGCTCCGAGCTGTCAGCACAGAGCCCGACGTGGGGCTCGAACTCACGGGCTGTGAGATCATGACCTGAGCCGAAGTCGGACGCTCAACCGACTGAGCCACCTAGGCGGCCCACATAATATTTTTTAAAATCACATTTTTAAATATCACCACCGGTCATATCAGGAATATATCTAAGTACTGGAAAGCTGTTAAGCTCAGGGTGGCAGATACAAGTTTTCCAAAAGTCTAACTTTTACCTGAAAGGTCCAATTTTATCATTGGTGACAAACACTGAAAAACGGGTTTTTGTTTTTTTACCTTTCACTGAGAGGTAATTTAGTTCATTTTCAAGGAAATGTCATCAAATACCAGTGTCAGACATTGTCAGATCAAAGTTAAGTGTGTAAGTCTTACTAGTAAACTGGTACTCCATGAAAATGGCAGCTAGGTCAGCCTGCGACTCAACTACCCTAGTACTTCTTCTTGAGACAACCATCATACGTTAGTATGAAATAGACATAAACTGTATGTGAATATCCCATTTCATCACAGAAAATATTAAAAATGTGTGTATTTAAGAGTTGAGATTTAATAAAATTAATGTCTCACTACTTAAAAAAAATTGTTTAAATGTTTATTTATTTATTTTTTGAGAGAGAGAGAAATAGAGAGCTAGCAGAGAGAGAGGGGGAGACAGAATCCCAAGCCTGATGTGGGGTTTGAATTTATGAACCGTGAGATCATGACCTGAGCTGAAATCAAGAGTCTGACACTTAACTGACTGAGCCACCCAGGTACCCCCAATAAGTCTGACTTCTTAATCACAGTTATTTGTACGTGAAATTGATGATTGTTTTAATTGTGAACGCATGGTGTTGAAAAATACAATGATTACATGTAAAGTTTGGTGCCACTCTTTGATTTGTGGTACCACAGTTTTACCCACCATTGCTTTAACACCATCAGTGCAAAAGGCAACACTGAAAAATGGGTAAATAATGCCTTAGTCTTAGTATTATTGTGAAAATTGTTTTGATCTCACAAATGCCCTGAAAGAAGCTTGTTAATCCTCAGGGATCCATGGCCACACTTTGAGATCTGCTAATCTAGGCCAACCCCTAAACTAGGGGTAAGGAGAAGCAATCTCATACTTACTAAGCACCTTATAAACATTGTGTTATGGACTGAATTGTATCCCCCCAAAGTCATATATTGCAGTTCTAACCTGAAGAATGTTACTGTATTTAGAGATAAAGTATTTTTTTTATAAATTTTTAACTTTATTTATTTATTTTGAGAGAGAGCAAGCAGGGGAGGGGCAGAGCGAGAGAGGGGGAGAGAGGGAAAAAGGAGAGAATCCTGCACTGACAGTGCAGAGCCTGATAAGGGGCTCGAGCTCACAAACAGTGAGATCATGATCTGAGCTGAAACCAAAGTTGGATGCTTAACTGACTGAGCCACCCAGGTGCCCCTAGAGATAAGGTCTTGGAAAAGGTGATTAAGTCAAACGGATGCCATTAGAATGGGGCCCTAATCCAATATGGTTAGTGTCCTTATAAGACGATAAAGAGACCCCAGGGATCCACATGTACACACGGGGGTGACCATGTGAAGAGGTAGCAAGAGGGTGTCCATCTGCAAACAAAAAAAGCGAGGCCTCAGAAGAATCCAACCTTGTTGGCACCTTCATCTTGGACTTCCAGCCTCCAGAAGCTGTGGGAAAACAATTTTCTGTTGTTTAAGCCACACAGTCTGTTGTACTTTGTTATGGTAGCCCCAGCAAACTAATACGCATCACTATTTAATCATAAAATCTTCAAAGGGCATATTGTCACCCTCGCTTTATGGAGGAGGGAATAGAAGCTCAGAGGAAATGGGTAATTTCCCCAAACTCATGCAGCTAAGAGAGGAAAGAGCCAAAATGTGAATGCAGATGTGACCATGAAGTCAATAGTCACAGGGCCAGTGCCTGAGTGAGCACATACAGAACTCCGGGACTAGTGTTCTCTCTGTGGCAGAGGGTTGCCCTGTAACAGTGATGTCATTTTCTACTAGTGATCCTAAGAAACAGGAAACCTGAGTTGTAATAAACAATCTCTGTTACCAGTGCAATATAAATATCACCCTAAATGAGTTTGCAAAAATTTATCTCTGCTCTAAGGACACTGCAGTTTGTTTTTAAATTACAATTGTAAATAGAGACCAGCGTGACCCAAACACAAGATCTTATTACAGCTAAGAACTACAAAATCACCACAACTTACTTCATCTAATAAACATGCCTGTTAGGAGCTAATACCAGCAACCCAGAGAAAAAAAGAAATGCCTGAACACCTACGGCTTCTTTCTGCCTGTCCCTGTAACGTGCCATTATTGATTGGCAAGTCAGAAAGGACTCTGGTTCAGTGGCCTGCTGTCTATGGGAAGTTGACTTCGTTCTCCACTTGGAGCCTCGGTTGACCCCTCAGGAGGTGTGGCTGAAGGTTCAGCATTGAATAGTTTTGAATGTCTAGGTTTCATCCTAGAATCTCCCCCGAGTCCAGCAGTAATGAAGCAATTGTATGTCCTGACACAATAGGACTGAATCAAAGTAAAGCCAATGTTCCCTTCCTTCCAGGGAGCAGAGAGTACTGAGGTTTAGATGAATGAGGAGGCTTTTGTGCAGCCCTGATCAGAGGGCTGGAAGCTCCATCCTTTGGCAGAGAGCAAATCTAAGTGCTTTCCCTGTGCTGCTTGCCATTTGCATTTGAATTTTGATTGCCAAGGATTTTAAGCCTTGTTGGTGAATTTCTAATTCTTTCTTTCAAAGTTCCAGCTTCAGTTGATGTCTTACTTTTCATGCATTTAGAATTAATTCAACAACTGCTAAAGAAAAACAGAAAGTTGTACTCCTATTAAGCACTATGCATAGCATTAGACTCCAGGGGTCTTGGGATAAACAGAACGTACATTTTTGCTCTCAAAGAGCTTTTATTGCTTTTTTTAAAGGTTCTTTTAATTTAGAATATCAGTCTATTTTATTTATAGTTTTTTATCAGTATCAGAAAGTATTGTATTATCTATTTATTAATGTACTTATTTTCCATTTCCCAACCAGAATGAAGCTCTGGGAAGGCATGGATCTTGTCTGTTTTGTTCACCACTATGTTATCAGACCCAGAATAGTGCCTGACATGCTGTAGACATCCATAAATAATGAGTAATCTAATCTAAACTGAGTGGTACAGTACACGTGATAGGTCTGAGTGGTATCAGAATGTTAGGTCTTTTTTTCTCTAAGGACACTGGTCTAATAACTGAATTCAGAAGCATGGACACTAGTTCACTTTCTATGCTTCTGTTTTCTTGGAAGACATTTTGGAATACTTGTTAAAACCCATCTGAAGCTGCAGTGTTCTAATGGTTGGAGTAATTCCTACAAATTCTGCCTGGAATCCTTTGGTCTTTGTTTATTTAGGCTGCTATAACAGAATACTATAGACAAGGTGGCTTAAACAGCAAATGTTTGTTTCTCACAGTTCCTGACTGGGAAGTCCAAGATCAGGGTGTCTGCAGATTCAGTGTCTAGTGAGAGCCCGCTTCTTGGTTCTTTGCTGTCTTTGTTGTGTTCACCTGGTGGAGGGGGCGAGGAAACTCTTTGTGGCCTCTTTTATACGGGCACTAAATCCCAGGAACGAAGGCTTCACTCTCATGACCTAATCACCTTCCAAAAGCCTCACCTACAAATACCATCATATTGGTTTCAACATACGAATTTGGAGAGGACACAAACATTCGGTTGATAGCACCCTTTGACAGCTACCTCCTTGAGTTGAAAAAGTAGAAAACATTTTCGTGTGGCTTCTGTAAGAACTCTTTATAACCCAGTGCCCAAAACTATCTGCTGTGACTCTTACCTTGAATGACACAAAATTTAAATAACTTGTCAAATGGTTCCTGAGGTAAAACTCTGCAGAGTCTCTTTACTGCTTTGAGAAATTCTACAATCAGAATTGGCTGCTACCTTGCACCTGACTTCTGTGGCAAAAATTCTGTCTCCTAACCTTCCTTCACCCTCTGAGGAAAATACACCTCCCCGTGATTTCTGGTGTTGGGAGTAAGAAAAAATGTCTGGTGTCAAGTGATATGATTACATACTCCTGGACCTTTGATTTATAGCCTTGAATGCACACAGCACGTGCTTATGCACAAATGTAGCATGCATGCATGCACTGTGAGAACAGGTGGAGGAACAGGGGTGGGCCCTTTGCAGAATTCAGATCTGTGGGTCTCCTGCACTGGGCCCTTCCTGTAGCAGTTGACCTGGATGGTGAGAATACTCTGCCTCCATAATAGCTTTGACTGCTGAGAATGTTAACAGTGAGTTTCATTAACTGTGCCCTTTTCTTGGGAGTGTTAAATGTGTCAAATTTGGTGTAGTTAAGAGGCGCTCATTGCAACTTATTTTTAAGGTGTCTGCGTATAAGATGCTTCCATAGTATGTCATATCGAAATTTCCCCAAGTTCCAGTGTTGACAGATGGTGCTGCTCTGCAGTACAAGCAGCGATGTCCTCACGAGACTATTGATTTTGTTTGTGAAATATAAATTCCTAAACAGTGACTGATGGGCTGGTGAGAAATGCTTCTTTAATAATTCAATAATTTCATTAAATGATCTGGTCTTCAGTGAAACAGGAGTGGTGAGGGGCCCGGCTATGGACTGCACTTAAGTCTCAATAAAAACACGACCGTGGTCTCCTTTGTTCTTGTTTCTCTTTGTTCATGTTTATCTATGTCTTCAAGATAAAGTGGAGTCTTTCAGTGTATGGATTCCAAGAAATAGAACAAATGACATCAAGTTCTTCAGTGTGCCTCACAGCAGCCATTTTGAGCTCAGTCTGCCCAGATTCAAGGTGATGGCTTGGTTCATTTGCTTACTAGATAGGCTCCGACGTTGATGTATTTTGCCTCTGCTATTTGCCTTTCTTTTTTTCCTAGCGGGCTGTCATCTCAATACAGAATGGACTGTCTGTAGGGAGTAGAAACTAAGATGATTCCAACACAGAACTTTATTACAGCTAAGAATGGCATATTCACCAAAGCCCCTTCTTCTGATCTGACAGAAGCAATAAGCAACAAAACCCCCAAGAAACAAACAACCTGAAACTAAATCATGGAAACCCCTGGAAATGCAACTAACATGAACTCAAATATATCTTCATGGATTTGTGTATCTATTACATATGCAAGACAAAGTCCTATAGAATCAAATTGATTTTAATTTTACCTTGGTTTATTTCAGAAAAGATTTAAAACATGAGTAAATTCCCATATTATGCTTGCTTTTACAAAGGAGTCCTAAAGATAATGTTTTGTATACTTAATTTGTTATCTTAATTAGGGACTCCTAGATCATCAAGGAGATGTAATATATCTTAAAGTAATACAATTAAGAATCATAGAGTAAACACACGTACAATTTATTCTTTCTTGACAAGTCTCAGATAAAAACTATTTTGATATGCTAATGGATTCTAATGGACAAGTAGCTATTAATTAAATAAATAACCCATTAGACTGAGCACAGAAATGTCAATACAAGGACAGTCTACTAACATTGTTGAAGAATAGTAATTAAGTTATAGTCTTAGCAGTGGCATAGATATTTGTGTTTCATTTTGCAGATATTTGTGTCAGCTATACCAATTAATTAAATTAAGCCAGTAATTATCTAGTAATCTCTAATCTCAGTTTGCACAGTACTGTACTAAAAATTTGGAATGAAACAAAAGTAGAAGACACGATCTAGATTCTCAGAGAAAATATAGTGTAGTCGGGAGGTGCAAGACCCAAGTAAATTTAAAATGTAATGGTTGTACATGTCAACATATTAGGAGTGTTTTAAGGCATAACATCATCAAGTATTTACCACGTTTATCATCATCCATCATGACTTATCAGCATTTGTTGAGGACTCCTAGGTATGGAAAAATAGTGTTGGGATAGGGCCGAGGGATATCAAGAAGGTATAAATCCTGATGTCTGCACCAGAGACCAAGGATTTAATTTGGCAGATTGCTAAGTGAAATCTTTGCTAAAGCAGAAAGTCGCAGGAACGAGAAAGGGAGCAAGAGCTGAGGGTAGGATGTTCTGACAAGTTTTGTGGAGGAGGAGAACTTGAACTTGAAGTACAGGTAGAATATGGCTAAACAAAGGAGGAGGTGATGGCTCAGGTGGGAATAAAGGCTGGAGCCAGCATCATCGGGAGGTGTTAAGGGTGAGGCTGGAGGAGAGATGTATGTAACTGGGACTACATTGTGTGGATTCTGAGGGTGGAGGAGTTTAGGCTCAGCTATCCTAAGGAGAGTGATGGTCAGAGAGGCCCCTGGGGGGATGGATGAGATGGAACACTGCCAGGTAGATCTGCAATAGGGAGTAGAGGCCAGAGGACACGAGACTGGCTGGGGGGCCCTGTGGGGGTTAAGGTATGAAGATGCTTTTCTAAACCAGATCACAGCCTTTCTCACAGAAAGGACAGTGCCTTGCTTTCTGTTTGTTTGCTCTTTTGCTCTTCCTGTACATTCAGCCCATAATGTATAATGCAATGAAACAGCCCCTTAAAGGGCCACTAACTTATGAGCTGTCTAAAGCCAGGTGCTGACCTTTCCCACTGATAACTGCATTTGGCCTCCTGGAACAAGGGGCTTCATGAATAAAACAAGTTAGAGACACCTAAGGAGATGCGAGCAGAGGTCATTCCATGGTGAGTTGATAAATTTTGTGACTACCAGGGCCTATTGCAAGCAATCATTACTGAATTACCTGGGAATAAGAACTGGAGGTGAACAAAATACCCAATCTAAACACAATGCAAATGCAAATTACTAGCTTCCTGGAGATCTGATTAAATAAAACAGGTTTTAATTAAACTGCGACCAAGTTAATTGAAAGTTACTGTATGTGTGATAATTATCAACTAGAATGGTATTTATTTTGCTGCAGCATCCTGATTTCTTTATCTCCTTTTCCCTTTTTTTTTAATGTTTATTTATTTTTGAGGGACACGGTGTGTGTGTGTGGGGGGGGGGGGGAAGGACAGCAGAGAGAGAGGGAGACACAGAATCCAAAATCCAAAGCTGGCTCCAGGCTCTTAGCTGTCAGTACAGAACCCAATGTGGGGTTTGAACCCATGAACTGAGAGATCATGACCTCAGCTGAAGTCAGTGTTTAAGCAAGCCACCCAGGCACCCCATGCCTTGTCCTTTTCTGAGAATCTAAAAGTCTGCTTAGTCTTTTAGTTACAGTCATAGGCTAAAAAATTATGTAGCAGAATCATATATTAAACTTTAAGCATAATCATGGAAGTTTGAATCTTTCTTTTTTTCCGCCTACATATATTTTAAGTTCTTGAGATAAGTTTTACTGTGGCACATCTATTTTTTATGAGCTTTTTATAAAATGTGGTAATAATAGCAACTAATAATGTTAACAGTAATAATGATAGCTGTCATTTCTCTCCGTAGCCTCAGGATCATTTTGCGCTGAGTGTTCACAACTGAGTCATAACTGTCTATGTTGAAGGATTGTTCCTAGGTTTTATTTATCTTGTTCAGCAAATAAAGAAGCCTTTTAATTCAATTGGTTTCCTGGCTGATTTGTCTCTCAGTGTGATTAATCAATGGGAACTAGGGGCCCAATTCACGTTTTCACTTAAGTCGATACAAATGTTGAGTGTGGTTGTGGTTGTTTAGAAGGGGATAAAATGGGGTCGCTGACTTAAAGATCATTTCTTCTCGTTTTTATCCCTTAAGTTTATTTTCCCCACCAGGCTTTCTGGTAACTGATTCTCCTGGTTATGAAAGCCCACAGGGAGCAGGACCGTAGGTAGCAATTTCTCTTCAGCAGACGGTTTCCATTAATTTTGTTATTTCTCATCAACAACTGATGTATGCCCCAAAGTGATATAAGTGAAGGTAAATGATCAGCAATTTGTTTTACTTTATAGCTAATACTTTCCAAAAGCACTTGTGACTAATATCCAATAGAAGTTTAATGGAAGTCTGAGGCTGGAAGACAATCTGGGGGCTAAGCTATTCACCCCCATGTCCTCCCCCCCCACCCCCCCCCCGCCCCCGGCCCAGTATTAGACACAGGTGGTATTACTTCTCTTCTTCAAGGTGTCCTGGCAGGACGATCCTGCAATAGACTCTAGGAAATCCATTTCAACATTAATATCCCTCATGGCCAAGAGAGAGGTAATTTGGTTCATATATAATCTCATTCCTCCTCCTCTGTGTTGAAAGCCCTTAATGACCCGGTGTCTTCCCTCAGCAGGGCTGAAGGTATTCTGTCAAAATGCTATGATGGATTATGCGCTTGGTGACCCCCTGTGACTTTTTGCAAGGCAGATAGAGTAGAATAAAAGGGCGGCAAAGAGGCAGGGGAATAGCCCTATTTGCCACGCCCACCATCTCTGCAGCAGGAGGAAGGTTCACGGAGAAAAAGCTGAACAAGACTCTCTTCTCCAGCTTCTCTGCTTCCCCACCCCCTTCACCTCCCCGCCCCGCCCCCACCCAGGGAAGCATTAGCCAGCACTGGAAATGAGAGCAGTGCTGGTGGCACGAGACCATATTCTCTCTCCACTTTGAAAGCTTAACAGAAGGAGAAACTAGCTAGGGAAAGGAGGGGAAGCTGCTCTCTGTGCTCAGGAGTCACCAATTTCAGGACTCCTGCAAGATTAATCAAAGGAAAAACTGACCTCATCCATGCACATCTATAGTAGCTTCTCTGACATAGACATTAAGGCATTAAATAACTGGTGGGCATTTTTTTTATTTGACTTACATTTTCCCCAACAAAACAGCTAAAATAAAAGATTTCACTACATTTAAAGGAGCTCAGTAAGAGGCTGTGGCAGCTGAGTCAGGGTTTGCTCACCTGGAAACCGCTCAGGTAAGGAGACCGTCTCTTCACCATAAAGGAACATTGCTTATCAAAGCCATCCCTGGCGACAGAGGCTGCTTGCCATTTGTCCAGAAGGGACTTCCGAATTATAGACAGGGAATGGTTGCAGGCAGCGATCTGTGGCTAGAGACCAGTTTGGATTTGCAACACATTTATTTGCAAGAAACAGCACCATCAATCATGAAAGGGCATATTTTGAATAGTAAAGTGTCTAAATTTCTTTGCTTGTGCTATCCTATGCTGGCATTCCTACCTGTGATACCCTAACTGCAGTGTGTTGTGTGTCCTGTCTTCCCATGCAGGTTGAAAGCCAGATCACGCCGTCCTCGGAACCTGACACGGCATCTGGAAATGACTAGCCACTGGTTAAACAATTGAGGAATGAGTGAATAAACACAGAAACGGCCTACTTTCTGATAGGTTTAATGAGTCAGAAAGAGTAGTTGATCCTTCTGGATAGATTTACTCTAGTGGCTCCTTAGAGAAGAAAAAAAGAAGTGTAGATTTTGCTCAAAACTCTTTCTGATGAAGGCCATTGTAATTTATGGGCTGAGAAAGACAAAGAAGTGGGATAGGAAATGGAGGAAAACATCATGACCTCTCTGGGGTCTGAGGGCTTTTGTAAGGATTGGTTTCTGCTGGGCACTTACTGAGACAGATTTGGGGTGGGTTGCTGAGTAAGGGTCTAGAAAGAAGCTCATGTCATGATTTAATGTGCAGGATACTAGTTTGTCAGTAAACCAAGGAGAAGGTCAAACCAAGGGGAAAATGCAAATGAAAATCATGTTTCCTTGAATACCTCCTATAGCTCTTCATTTCTCTGGCCAGCTTCTACTTGTGGCAGTTTCCTCTCTGGACCAATATGTCATTTATTTTGGCTCTACTAAGTCACACACCACTGGAATGAGATTGGTATTCTTACCAACTGAGGACCATCTGCTCTTTTCTAGACAACAGCTATTCTGTTCTGTCTCTCTCCACCTCCTGCTTCTTTCGGTTTTCTCATATATTTTCAATCGTATGCATTCTTTTTTCTATGAATAGGAGACAGTGAGTGCCCGAGGAATTATCTCTTTGGATACATTTTTTTTTTTTCCTCAGGCATTGGAATTTTAAATTGCTGTTTGTTCCCTTTCAGAGCTTTGATCTTCTATATGTAAAATAAAATGTTTATCTGTAACACTGGCAAAGGGAAATGCAGCCTTCCAGAAAGCTTCTCTATATTCCTTAGATAAATTGTGAGATACTTTTTAACGGCTGACCAGTTAATGTCATAACATTTCCTCTGCTTCTCAAAAAAATCAGGTGAAAAAGGTAAATAGAAAGTGACAGGTAGCCTATGAAGAAAACAAAGCAAATTTGTTGTAAATGTACTGTCTCCTTTGCTCTCAGAGTGCCTGGAGACAGACTCCCCAGCGGTGGTCAAGGCATTTGCAGTTAGAATTTCAGAGGAGCAAACTCATTTCTGGGGTACTGGTGTTCTCCTGGAATTTGCGGCTCTGACACCCATGTTCGTTTCATTTCTCATTTATTTGTTCACATGGTTTAGAGGACACTGTGTCCGACTTAATGTGTGAGGTTGTGGGTTCAAATCCAATTCCATGGCAAGTTATAAATCTCTCTAAACTTGAGTTCCCTCACCTGTAAGATGCAATTAATACTTATACTATGAAGGTGTCAGGAAAATTAACTAAGACAGCATATGGGAAACTTTGGATTCAGCTGCTGTTCAATAAATATTGGTTGAATTTTAATCTGCAATTACTAAAGCAAAGTCCAGAAATGAGATCATGATCAGGATAATTCATCCTTGCATCAATTATCTGGACTCTTTGCATGAAGAAAAAGGCTCAGGGATTCAATTACCTGCATAATTATTCAATTCTGCTCTGCATCTTCTAAACACGCTTAAAATTTAACAGGCAATTATATTCTTTCTGTGGGTAATTGCTTGCAGAGAAAAAAGGGTTAAAGAATTGCCTTTCCTATTTTGTCCAAAGATTTTTGTTTTAATGACACCATTAAAAGAATCTACCACATCAGCCCCATATCAGAATAAACCTGCTGTTATGTCCAAAATTCTCTGGGTTTATATAGATACTATGAATTTAATTGGTAAGGTTTCTACCACCCCTCACTATATTTGTAGTGACCAAAGCATAAAACCATTGTTAAAGCCACCTATTAATCAATTTGCTCTTCTACTTTTCAGTAATTGGGTTTCACAGATGAAACAGTATATCAACTTTAACCCTTTTCTATTCAATGAAAGCTTTCCTTTTACTCTCCAGAACCATTTCAGCCATTTGGTATTAACACTGTTCATGCTTATACTGTTAATGATTAAAATAATTAAAAGTGTTTTGAATAGGCATCCTTCACTTTCCAGACCCTTACGTCTTTATGGTCTGATAATTGTTGGAGTCCTCTAAGGTCCTATGTAATCTTTTAATTGAACATTTTAATTTTGACGTATAGTTTGCTATTAACTTATTAATGATAAAGGTGAATTATAAAAATATCCCCACCCTCTAGCATTCATCATCCATAATACATCACCAGTTTTCCTGGCCTTCAAACAAGATCCCCTTTGGCCTAATTTCATTAATTCATCCATTTTAGGCATCATGAGCTATTAAACTTAAATCCATTTGGTTGACATCCATAGAATACCTTAGAGTTGCTGTCAAATTTTCTTTTAAAATGACATCTTTCATGTAAAAAAAATTAAGAGGTGTCTTTTATACCTTTGCTTTTTCCCATGTTTATTTTAAAATCTCTCTCTTGCAGTCTAATATTGTATCCTTTTAGAGACCCAGTAGGGAAAAAAATACATGCAAATGAGGTCATTGAAAGAGTTTTAATAAATGAACTACGTGAAAAGGAGCAGGCAGCGTTGAGGGAAACAAAAAGGTATGGGAATGCATTCCAGAGCTAGCCACAATGGGGAGCCATTGCCCATCTCAGACAGGAAGGAGCAAGGAGGGAACAATTACTGGAACCTGAAGAGAGTACCTGTGACTGTGGGAAAGGACTAACTAGAGCTATGTCCTTGTGGGAGAGAGCTGGGGGAATAAGTACTCCGAGTCCTTTCTCCTCCTGCCCTTCCAGCTCTTACTGGCAGTTCCCGCTGACCAACCCCACCTAGCAGCTGGAGGCAAGAGGGCCTTCTGTGCCATGAAGTGGGACAGGGAATGGTAGAGCATGACTCTGAAGGGGCAAAGGGCAGGTATCAGGTCCAAATAACTAAGCAAAATGGGTCTCGAGAACTTTTCATTTGTGATCTTTTTAAATTCTATTCATTTTTGTGGAGCAAACATTGATGGAACATCTATTAGATGAGAGCCACCTTAGTGGGTACTGAGGATACAAAAATAAGCAGGGCTGGTGAGGGTGAGGCAAGCAAGGCACCTAGGGTGAACTTGCATGAACTTGTGAGCAAGTCCCTCCTTAAATTGCACACCCAAGGGGCTTTACTTGCTTCATCCTCATCTAAGCCCTGTAAAGAAGACTCCATCTTGACATTAAGGATTTTTCAGTCCAGGCAAACAAACATGAATAAAAATAACGACAAGATAAAATGTTCAATTACAAGTGCCAGGGTACACATAGAAGAAGTATTATGAAAGCCCAGATGCCTGAACACTAAATCTCAATTGCAGGAGTCTGGTATGGCTTTCAGAACAGGTCATCTAAGCTGAGTCTTGAAGGACAAGTAAGATTTCAAGAGATTTACTTGTTCAACATGGATTGATTGAATTTCTACTGTGCATCAAGGGCTGTTTTTAGGTGATAGGGGGAGGGGTGAGACCAAGACAGAGAAGCTCCCTTCTCTCAGGGAGCTTATGTTCTGGTTTGAGCAAAAGACAATTAAAAAGTAAACTAACAAGAGAATATTAAGAAGAGAGAAGTACTTGGGGCGCCTGGGTGGCTCAGTTGTTTCAGCGTCCGACTTTGGCTCAGGTCACGATCTCACGGTTCATGAGTTCGAGCCCCACATCGGGCTCTGTGCTAACAGCTCAGAATCTGGAGCCTGCTTCAGATTCTGTGTCTCCCTCTCTCTCTGCTCCTTCCCTGCTCACACACTGTCTCTCTCTCAAAAATAAAGATTAAAAAAATTTTTTTTAAAAAGGGAAGAGAGAAGTACTTGATGATCAGAGATAATTCTCCATGATTGTCTTGCATTTCTGCATTTCTTATGAGCAGAGGCATTAATTGCCCTTTTGTCCTGAACTATCTTTTTAAGGATGTTTGCACAGCAAACAGACTTGAAAGTTAGAATGTCTCCCTCTGGAGTAGAAGGCAGGTCAATTTGCTTATTGTCCAGGAAAAAATTTGGGTTCCCTAAGCTCTGGGCTCCTCAGTTGTAACACAATTCAGCGTTTGTGTAGCATTCATCTGGTTTCCTCTACATTTTTCCCACTGGATTTGAGGAGCAAGGAGAAGTGACACAAACATGAAGCTCATGCCATTTGCTGTGCTGTCTTAAGATACTTTGTCTCTGACCCAGATGTCTTAATCCATTAGGATGCTATAAAATAATATCATAGACTGGGTGGCTTATATACAACAGAAATTTATTTCTCCCAGTTCTAAATCCAAAGTCAAGGCAGATTCAGATTCTGATGAGAGCTCTCTTCCTTCTTTTGCAGATGGTCACTTTGGCCTCACATCATTAGAAAGGGAAAGAGAGTTATCTGGAGCAAATTTTAGAAGGGTACTAATCCCATTCATGAAGACTCTGCTTTCATAAACGAATCACCTCCCAAATGCCTCACCTCCACATATCA
This sequence comes from Leopardus geoffroyi, assembly GCF_018350155.1. Lineage (NCBI taxonomy): Eukaryota > Metazoa > Chordata > Mammalia > Carnivora > Felidae > Leopardus > Leopardus geoffroyi. Next base: position 79,060,861 of record NC_059332.1, read on the forward strand.
TCACATTGGGGATTAGGTTTCAACATACAAGGTTTAGGAGACACAAATATTTACTCTGTAAGACTAGGAGCCTTTTGTCTTTTGCCACCATCCATGAAACCGTGGCAGGATACCTTATTAGTTTGCAAGTATAGGGCAAAAATTTCAGACCCTTCATAGTTTTTGGCAGTTTTTGGTGAGAATATAAGATGCTGACAGAGACATGGCTTTCTGGAAAAGAAAGAATGAGGACCACATGGGTCAGGTTTGGGAATATGAAAGGACTCTCTGGAATCTGGCAGCAAATGCTCTTACTCAAATGTTGAGCAAGGTGTGTGAAGGGGATTAGTAAGGATCCCCACTGTCATACTTGTTAATCTATGTTTAGAGATTGTGTGAACATAGGTAGGACTAAAACAAGTCACTTGTGGAATTTTGCTTCCTCACTTGCCTCTGGGTGGAAAGAAGAACTATTACAGTGATGGGCTGCAAGTCCTGTGGCCAGAGCTGAAAGACAATATTGCTATGGTTATTGAGTTATTAAATCCCCAAAGTGGAAATAAATGGGTCAGCAATGAGAATATAGAGTTTTGGACAGACTGAAACTGTTAGTAATTAATCTGGTTGGGCCACATAGGTGGTTACTTGAAACCAAGAGTAAATACAAAGCCTTGAGTACTGGTGCAGAATCACCCTTTCTGGCTGTACTCCCCTTAACCTCTCTCTGTCCCTTGACCCTGACCTCAGCTGCTTTAACAAGAAAGATGATTGGGACTAGACCAAGTCCTCCATGTCTACAAAGGAGACTGGAGGCTATACACACCCATCTGAGTATTTTGGGAAACTTTGGGGAGAGAAGGACCTCAAACTTTTAAACTCTATTGGATAGAGCCAACACAACATCATCCTACAAAGTTCCAGTTGATGGGGTTTGGGCAGGGTACACACTGGGGAAGGGAAGCTATCATGACCTTGAGGATGGGGCCCTTTGGGTCAATGCGATGGACTGTGTTTGTTGCTTCTACATATGAATCAATCTTATAAGTTGATGTTATATT